>NW_004524679.1:8816181-8831765 GCF_000260255.1 Octodon degus
TTCTTTCTGCTGCAAGCATTAGAGTTGAACCCTTTGTGTCTCTCTGGGAAGATGTTCTGCTCCTGAATCAGCTGGGTGGGTCTTGTCTCTAGCCTCTTTGCATGGAGTTCTGCTGCATGGTTCCAGGCTGGGCCTGCACTCTGGGTGGAATGATCTGCGTCCCCGGTCGTCTCACTCACTGGCCGGGCCTGCGCTCTGGGTCTGTTCAGGATCCCGCAGCCCCGGTCGTCTCACTCACTTGCCAGGTCTAAGCTCTGGGTCTATTCAGGAACCGGAGGCGAGAAGCTTATTATTATTACCATATAACCTACTCTCTTGAGATTAACCTAAATGTCTGAATATCAAACATCTCACCCATAGAATGGAACAGATATTTTTCATAAAGAAGTAATATGTTTAACTTTAAGTCCCTAAAGAATGTGAGAAAAAATTTTAAAAAATAGAAATATATTTAAAAAACAGGAATAAAGAAATATATATGATTACAAATAAGTGCAGAAATCTATTCATACACAACATCGTGGCAGGACAATCCCACAAACGTCCTTTTCCTGTCTCCTTTCTTCATTCACCACCCCCTTCCTTTTAAAACAGTCATCTACCTGAGAAGCAGCATGGCAGCAAGTGGTGTATCATGATGAGCGTCATGTATTCAGAGGACCAGAATGACAGGCACTCCATGCAGGAACCTACTATTACACATAGCCATCTTCAGTGCAGTTCCTCAGTCCACAGGTGTCAGTATGTATAGTTACAGTGAGAAAACTTCCAAATAAATGTTAGATTTGAAAATTATGAAAATGATCAGGATCATTGCCTTGCCCATCTTGTGCATAACTGTATGGCTTACCTCTGTCATATATTCTAGCTCTTCTCTTATTTCTCTCTTCATTGTCTAGTGCTCAAGTTCTTGCTTTCCTTTCAACTGCATTATAACCTTCTATCAGTATTTCTTATTTGAGTACTTATACTGGGGAACATATATGATATTTACACATGTATCTCTGGTTCATTTCACTCATGAGTATATGTTCAAGTGGCATCCCTTAA
Source organism: Octodon degus (assembly GCF_000260255.1). Classification (NCBI taxonomy): domain Eukaryota; kingdom Metazoa; phylum Chordata; class Mammalia; order Rodentia; family Octodontidae; genus Octodon; species Octodon degus. The sequence goes on from NW_004524679.1 coordinate 8,817,232, forward strand.
ATATAAAGGTTTCAAGTTTATCATTCTTTATAGCTGCATACTACTACATTATATAAAAATACCACATCTTATTCATCTATTCCTCAGATGATGGGCATCTTGGTTGTTTTCACGATTTGGCTATCACAAATTGTGCTGCTGTAAACATAGGTACACATACATCACTATGATATGATTTTTTCAGGGCCTCCGGGATTATTCCCAGTAGAGAAATAGCTGGTTTAAATGGTATTTCCAGGCCTAAATTTCTAAGACCTCTTGACACAGATTTCCATAAGGGTTTCACAATCTACATTCCCACCAACAGTGCAAAAGGGTTCCTTTTTCCCCATAACCACTCCTACATTTTCTGTTCTTTGATTTCTTTATGATAGCCATTCTTTCTGGGTTGAGAAGATATCACTGTTTTTTAAAATTTGAATTTCACGAATGACTAGTGATGTTGAGAAATTTTTCATATATTTACTTGCTTCTATAATTTCATCCTCTGTGTATTTTGTGTTCATCTTGGATGACCATTTCTGGAATGGGTTTTTAAATCTTGGGACCGTAGGGCTTTTTTTAGTTCTTTATAAATTCTGGGGAGCTGACCTTTGTCTGAGTACTTATTTCTCAAGATTTTTTCAAAATTCGTGGGTTGTCTTTTCACTTTGTTGGTAATTTCTTTCAACACGTAAAAACTTAACAATAAGAAGACGTCTCATTTGTTAGTTCTTTCAAGTGTTTCCCCTGAGAGTTGATTTTTGTTCATGAACAATTTTCCTACCCCTATGTCCTCAACAGTTCTTCCTCCTTTCTATTCTAGGAGACTTAGTGCTGGTGTTTTAATGTTTAGATTTTTAAGCCATTTGGACTTTAGCTTAGTACATGGTGGTAGACCTGGGTCAAGATTTAGTTTTTGACATGTACAGAGCCAGTTTTTTCCCCATAATTTTATTTAGAAACAAATAGCAATGAGACTGTGTCAAACCAAATTGGTAGGACAGTTTCAATAATCAACACATTGCATCCATTCTTCCTAGTGTTTAATTGCTGTACAAGTTGTGGACTTGATATTCTATTTAAAAACACCAATAGAACAAATCCCTCTATTCATTAAGAGAATGTAACTATATAACTATCCTAAACACTTTGAGTACACAGATAAAAAATGGACATTCATCTGTATCCACTTTTTTTGTGTTGTTACATCTTTTAAATATTCTAGGTGTGTAGTTTTTAAAGCACCATTTGCCATAGAGTTTGTCTTTCTCCCATTGAGTATGTTTGGTCTCTTTGTCAAAGATAAGTTGGCTAAGTGTTTTTGTAGTGGCTTCAGTTCCTTCTAATCTATTCCATTGATATTCAGGTCTATTTCATTGCCAGTACCATGCTGATTTCATCACAGTAGCCTTGTAGTTTAATTCAAGTCAGGAATTGTAATGCCTCCTGCCTTGTGTTTGTTGCTTATGATTGCCTTTGTTATTCTAGGTCTTTTCTGATTCCAAATAAATTTTAGGAATGATTTCTCTATATGTGTGAGATATGATGTTGGTAGTTTGATAGGGATTACATTAAATTTGTACAGCAATTTTGGAAGTATGGCCATCTTCACCATGTTGTTTCTTCCTATCCATGAGAATGGAATATTTCCACTTCCTAAAATCCTCTACGATCTCTTTTTTCAGAGTACTGTAATTTTCCTAGAAAAGGTTTTTGACTTCTTTAGTTAGGTCAATTTTAATTTCTTCAGTTGTATTGTAAAAGGTATTGTATCTCTAATTTCCCTCTCATTGTTTTTTTTTTATCTTTGTAGAAGAATGCTATCGTCTTTTTGGTATTTACTTTGTAAACCACTATGCTACTGAATTTCTCTATTAATTGGAGTAGTTTATTGGTGAAGGTTTTGGGCCGCCCAAGTAAAGTATCATGTCATCTGCAAATAATTATAATTTAATTTCTTCTTAAACTGTTATTAATTTTTTATGTATTTATCTTGTCTAATGGTTCATGTAAAAATTCCAGAAGTATACCTAATATGAGTAGTGATAGAGGGCATCCTTGTCTTGTACCAGATCTCAAAGTTTTCAGTATTTCTCCTTTTAGAATTATGTTAGGGTTTGGGTGTTCATCAATGTCTTTTACCCGATTGAAGTAGAGGCCATTTATTCCAATTTTATGTAGGACTTTGAACATGAATGAGTGTTGGACATTTTGAAAAGCCTTTTCTGCATCACTTGAGATCATCAAATGGTTTTAAGTTTTCACTCTATTTATATAGTATATTACATTTTTGATTTTCAAATATTGAGCCATCTTTGCATCCCTGGGATATATATTGCATGGCCATGGTGTATGATCTTCTTCATGATTTGCTGTATTCTATATGTTAGGATTTTATTGAGAAGTTTTTCATCTATGTTGATGAGGTTAATTCTCCTGTAGTTCTCTTTTTAGTTGCGTATTTCCCTGGTTCTAGAATCACCATAACACTTACCTCTAGGATTGATTTTTTTAGAATTTGTTCCTTTTATATTTCTTTGAAGAGTTCGAGGAATGTAGGGAAGACATGTTCTTTACATTTCTTCTAGAATTCAGCTGGGTGTCCATCCGGATCTTTACTTTTTTGTCGGTAATTTTTTATTATATCTCGTATTTCATTGGCTGATATTGGGCTATTGAGAGTGGTAATAACCTGTTGATTCAGTTTGGGTAATTTGTACCTTTCTAGGAATCTGTCCATTTCTTCTGTGTCTTCTACTTTGTTAGAGTAAAGATTCTCAAAGTAGCTGTTGATAATCTTCTGAATTTCAACTTTGTCTGTGGTAATTATACACTTTTCATTTCTTATTGCTTGTAATACAATTATTTCTTGCTTCTTTTTAATGAGGCTACTTAGGGGCTTATCGATTTTATTTAATTTTTCAAAGAACCAGCTATTTTTTCATTAATTCTTTTAACTGTGTTCTTCATTTTAATTCACTTAATTTCTACTGTAACCTTTATGATTTTTTTCCCATCTTTGGGCTCTTGGTTTGGAATGCGCTTCCTTTTCTCATTATTGGAAGTTCAGCATTAAGGTGCTTATTTGTTCTTGTTCTGTTTTCCTAATGTGCGAGTTCACCACTCTAAATTTGCCTCTGAGTACTGCTTTCATCTTATCCCATAATTTCCGGTAAGGTGCACTTGAATTTTCATTGAAATGTAGATATTGTTCAATTTCTTGCTTAGATACTCCTGTGACCCATTGGTTGCTGAGTAGGGTGTTGTTCAATTTCCATGTATTTAGGGCTATTTTCTGGCTTCTTTTGTCGTTTATGTCCATTTTCATTACACAGCCATCAGATCATGGGATAGTTTCTGTTTTCTTTCTTATACTTAAGTATGACCTATGGATGAGTCTGTGGTCTATTTTGGAAAATAACCATTGTGCAGATGAGAAAAATTTGTATTCAGCTGTTTGAGTGGAATACTCTGTATATGTCCATCACGTTCATTTGTTTTAATTTTTGATTCAGTTCTGCTTTTTCTTTGCTAGGTTTTGTCTATTTAACCTATCTTTTTGTGATAAGGTGTGGTAAGCTCTGTCAAAATTTTGGTATTGCATATTGGATTTTTCATGTCCATTAAAATTTGCTTTATGTGGCTGGCTGCTCCCGTTTGGTGCATAAATATTTATGACCGTTACCACTTTCTCTTGTATTTTTACCCTAACCAGTATATAGTGGCCTTCTTTATCTCACTTGCTCATTCTTGGTTAGAAGTTGAGAATTTCTGAGAATATGATTGGTACCACAGCCTTTTTTATGTCCTGAGTTCTGTAATATGTTTTCCATCTTTTGACTTTCAGCCTATTAATGTCTTTATGAATTAAATGTTTTTCTTGTACATAGCATATTGTTGAATTTTGTTTCCTAATCCACTGTGCCAGTGTATTTCTCTTAATTGGTAAATTGAGTCAATTTACATTGGTGGTTACAATTGAGATCTACTGACTTAAGATTGACATGTAATTTACCTGTTGTCCACTCCTACTTCTCCTGTGTTTAATTGTTTGCCTTACTTCATGTGTCCCTTCTGTTCTTGTACATGGAGTTCGGATCATTTTAGTCCCTCTTGAGAACATCTTTCAGAAACCTGTGTAGGGTTGGCTTTGTCATATGAAATTCTTTTTAATGTTCTCTTTAATGGAAATATTTCACTTCTCCATCAAATTTGAGAGAGAGTTTTTCAGGGTAGAGTATTCTGTACTAGAATATGTATTCATGGAAGACCTGAAGTACTTTGCTACACGCTCTTCTTGCTGTCATGGTTTGTGAAGATAAGTCGTCAGTAATTCTGATGGTTTTTCCTTTGAATGTGATCTGTTTTTTTTCTGTAGTTTTTTTTCAGTATATGATTCTTGTCTTGGATTTTAGGAATCTTGACTATTATATGTCTCCATGTTTTCAATTGGGTTGAGGTTAATTGTTGCAATTTATACTTCATTTACCTGAATGTCAGATAGCTTTCTCATATTTAGGAACTTTTCTGCTATTACTTCTCCCTCTGTATATTTAATGTCATTTGTATTGACCCCTTCTTTCTGATTTTTACTTACTAGTCTCACATTCTTCATCTTTGAATCATCTTGCAATTGTTGAATTATTTTTTTCCTGCATCGTAGTTGTTTTGAAGAGATCTTTTCTTACCTTTTCACTTGCTGCAAGAGTATCATGAAGATATGAAACTCTGTCTTCACTTTCACAGAAATATTTTTCCAAGCTTGTGATTGAGATTTTAAGTTCCTCTGTGTCTCTTTGACACTGCTTCATGCGATCAATTTCTTTCCTATATTGCTCTTTTACGGAATCTGTCATTTTTCTAATCTCCTCTATTTTTACTCAATGTCTTCTTTAAAGCAGTTGCTAATTTTCTTCCTGCTGAGCATTTTTCAGACTGGCTTTCTTACCTATGTTTTTGTATTTGGTTATTTACTTCAGAGGCTAGGACTTCAGGGAATTCTTTTTTTTTTTATTTGAGATTATAACTATGGTTTAAGCTCCTCTATAACTTTCTGCTAATGCTTACTTACTTTCGACGCTATTAATTCATACATTTCAGGTGAGCAAGTGTCCTTTTCCCTTGTTCTGGGTGGGCATTGGGTTTCCTTCATATGTTTCTGCATTTGATTCTTCACTGCAGATGCTAATGATAGAGGAATTTCTTTTTTCCATTCCAGTTTGAGTTACTCTTTACCTTCTGCAGCTGTTTCTTTATTTCAAAAGTTGTTGATTCATTGGTTTGAGCTGTGTGATTCTCAGTTTGTTCTGTGTCAGTTTCCTCTGCACTTGTTATGGATGGGATTGGGGATGGAGATTGCATGTTGCTCCTTCTCCTGATCATTTTGTGTAGCATTGTCTTCTGACCTTTGTTGTAGAGCTTTGCTGCAGTTATACCCTTCTCACCTACTGAAATTCAAGCAGATTTACCAAGTTTGAATTTTTCCAGCTGTGCTGGCTTGGTAGGGCTACTGTGCTCAGGTCCTTCCTACTGCCTCCCTTGGGAGTGAACTTGTTCTGCTCTTCTGTCAAGATGTTTTCCTCCTTGATAAGAAGTGTGCTTCTGTCCCCTACTCTCTGTTTAGGGACTGTAGCTGCAAAGTTTCGCCATAGGCCTTTATTCCAGTCCTGAGCTAAATCTGAAGAGGACAAATTGTAGTAAGACAGAGAGCAAGCTCTCCCACACACTCATCGGGCCTGGGCTAAGGCTGAATCTTGATGTCCCAAGAACACGACAACAGCTGTCACTGACTTATGTAGGAATGTGGCGGATTTCAGAGTGGTAGGGGCATCTCAGCGGGGTTGAAGTGGGTCACAACCATGCTGCACTTGGGTTTAGACTGGAGAGGTCCGAAAGGTGCAGGGTAGCAGGAAGCTCACCCACACAATCACCAGGCCTAAACTAGGGCTGGTTCTCAGGTCCTGTGAACACAGCAGAAGTTGTCACTCAATAGGTGGGAGTGTGAGAGAGTGCAGAGTGGTGGTTATGTGTCCCAAGTGGGTGGAACAGGGTCTCACCCATGCTGCGCATTGGCTTGGACTGTACTGATCCCATGGGCACAGGGTAGCAGGAAGTTCTCCAAAACACTCCATGGGCCTTGGCTAGGGCGGGATCTGGGTGTACTGAGAATGTGACAGAAGTTCTCACTTGATGGGTGTTCCTGGGGTACTGTGGAGTGGTGTCAGGGTTCAAAGGGGGTGGAAAAGGTTCTTACCCACGCTGCGCTTGGGCTTGGACTGGACAAGGGCATTCGGAACAGTGTAGATGGAAGCTCTCCCACACACTCACCGGGTCTGGGCTAGGGCTGTCATTGTCATTTTGTATACCAATGTCCTCTAACCTTGTAGATTTTGTTGCAGGTATAACCTTAGCACATAATGAAATTCTGATACCAATTTACAAAGTTTAAAATTATGCAGTTGTGTCTAGCTTGGGTCTGGCTGCTATGCTCAGCTCCTTCCTGCTGCAGCCATTGGGACTGAACTTGTTGTGCCCTTAGGGCAAGATATTTTCCTCCTGGTCCAGCTGAATTTTTCTGTATCCTCCTCTCTGTGCAGGGTCTGCAGCTACAGAGTTTCACCCCAGGCCTGTATGTGAATCCTGAGTTGGGACAGAAGAGGACAAAGGGGAATAGGGGATGGGTTGGTTTCATTGATTCCTAGGTATTAACCACACACTCACTGGACTTGGACTTGGGTTGGACCTGGTAGTCCCAAGGACATGCCAGAACTTCTCACCCAATTGACTGGAATTTGGGCTGCTCCAGAGGAATGGCAAGGCAGAGTATCTCACTCATATTGTATGTCCGGGTTTGGACTTCAGATGTCCTGCGGGACCAGGGTAGCCAGAATCTCTCCCACACACTCACTGGGCCCCAGTTTGAGCTGGATCTGCCTGTCCAGGGAATGCAGTAGAAGTTCTCACTCATTGAACAGGCATTAGGGGAGTGCTCTTGAGTGTTGGGGTTGTCTCAATGGCTACGTATGGGTCCCACCCATGCGGTATATTTGCATTTAGATCGGAGAAGTCCGAGGCCCTGTCCAGATGTATTTAAAGTTGAATTTTACAAGAAATTTACAGATGATTTACCCACAATTCTCATCAAACTTCTCAATGAATTTTCAAAGAAAGAAATAATCCCAATATAAATACTGGTGGCACATATTATGCTGATAACAAAACCAGAGAAATTTCCATCCATAAAAGATAATTGCAGGACAAACTCCCTGAAGAACATAAATGCAACCATCCTCAATAAGATCCTAGCAAATAAACATAGCTATTCATCAAGAAGATTACACACCATGACCACATATTATTCATGCCATGGATGCAAGAATGATTCAACATATACAAATCTATAAATGTAGTGTATTACATCAATAGAACCAAAACCAAATATCTCATGATCACCACATTCAATGCAAAAAAGTCTTTTGAAAAGTTCAACACTCCTTCATGATCAAAGCCCTAAATAAGATCAGAATAAATGGTTTATACCTCAGAGTGATAAAAGACATTAAAGACAATCTGACAACCTACATATTTCTAAATATGCAAAACGTGAAATATTTTACTCTCCAATCTGGTATGAAACAAGGATGTCCTCTAACAACATCACTATTCAGTATGTTTCTGGAATCATTATCTAAAGCCATTAGGCAACAGAGATAGATAAAAAATAAGAAAAGGTAAGGAAGAAGTGAAGCTGTCATTATGTGCAGATGACATGATACTCTACTTGGAAGACCAAAAAAACTACACCAAGAAGCTCCTAGAATTAATAAACAAATTAAGTATCGTAACAGGTTACAAACTTAATACCAAAGATCAGTAGGATTCCTCTACACAGATATGAAACACACTAAAAGAGAAATTTGAGAAAAAAATAACCTTCATAATAACATCGAGAAAAGTGAAATACATATGAATTAATGAAAACAAAGACGAAAAATATCTTTACAGTGAAAACTGCACTACTCTGAAAATACAGATTGAAGAGATTTTCGGAAAATGGAAATATTTTTCTTGCTCTTGGATAGGAAGATCCAATATTGTGAAGATTGTCATGCTCTCAAAATTTTTGCACATATTTAATGCAATCCTTGTTCAAATTCCACCAACACACTGCACAGATCTAGATAAAATATTAAAATATATTTGGAACCAGAATAGACCTAGAGTAGCCAACCCAATATTCGGCAACAAATGCAAGGCAGGAGGCATTATAACCACTGTCTTGAAATTACACTACAGAGTTGCTGTGAAAAAATTAGCATGGTAATGACAAAAAAAGTTTATATCAATGAAAAACAGAAAATGCAAATACAATTGCAAACAAAATCAGTCATCTTATTTTATTAAATATATTGAGAAAGAAATTGTAATGAGACAGTTTCAAAATTGATTATAGCATAGTTTCAAGAATTAATACACTGCATATTGCTGTCTTTGTAGTGGTTATTCATAGTAAAATTGCAGACATCATATCCTGTCCAAACAGTATTTGAGCAAATCTTTCTTCTCACTGAATAAAGAGAAAGCAGTTTATCTATGCTATTTTGCATATACAGATACAAAATGATCCTTCATTTGTATCCACTTTTTGGTTTATTTTTGTTAGAGATGTGTATTCCATTGCTATATAAATATTGTAGGTGTGTGAATTCAGCAAAATAATCCAATATAGTCCAATAGTCCATAATAGTAACGAGTTATCTGTAGGACTGGCAATGTCAGAATCTTTGAGAAAGGGGCCAAACATGTTCACTAGAAGAAAGACAGCTTCTTCAACAAAAGATGCTGGGAAAACTGGTGTTCTAGTTACCGAAAATTAAAATTAGACTCCTGCCTATCGCTAAGTCCTCAACTAAATTCAAAATGGATTAAATTTCAGAGTATTAAAACAGAAACATTAAATCTCCTTGCTGAGAAAGTAGTTGGAAATCTTGAAGATAGAGAAGAATTAAATTCTAAAATAAAAAAAAGAAATCTCTGAATTCATTGCATCTCAAGTAAAGAAGCAAATACAGAAATATACAGATGAATGCCAATACGAAAAAAAAAACTGCAGTAAAAGAATAAAAAACTGCCTATAAAGAAGACATTGATAAAAATTAGAGGAGATTAGAGAAATGATGGATTCCTTGAATGAGCAATACAGGAAAGAAATAGATAGCATGAAACAAGAGTCAAAGAGATATTGAGAAATTTAAAATCTCAGTCACAAGTTTGAAAAACAATTTGAATGAAAGTGAAGACTTTCATATCTTGAAGATGCTAGTGCAGCCAGTGAAAAGGTAAGAAAGTATCTCTTAACAATAAGTAGGATGCAGGAAAAAAAATCATTACTTTCAAGACGCATCAAAGATGAAGAATGTAAGATTAATATGCATCAATGAGAAGGAAAGAGTCAATATCAATGATTTAAAAAGTATATGGGCAGAAGTGATAGCAGAAAACTTCCCAAGTATGAGGAAACAATCTGATATTCAGGTAACTGAAAGAACACCTAAGATGTCTATCTCCTGAAGAATGGATAAAAAAGATGTGTTTTTTATACAATGGAATATTGTGCACCTAGAAAGAATGATAAACTCAAAATCCTTAAGTGGATGACTCTTGAAGATATACTCGTATGTGAAATAAACCAGACCCTCATGTGTAAATATTGTATAGTCTTCCTAGTAGAAGAACTCAAAAGAAGAAATAGAAACAGAAATGTATAACACAATTAAAAGGAATGTGAGAACTTGAAGATTAGACGATGAAGAAAGTTCAAGGAGAAATGCTACAAAATATGACAGGAGCAAAGTGAAACATGTATGTGCACAAAGATGTCTAAGCCATTGATCCTGAGAATCGTCAACAGATTTTAGAAACTAGCAATTAATTTTTAAGATTCTCACAATTATTATATATGATGATATGGTGAACTAAGCAACTTCCCGGAAGATAGCAATGTGTAATAATATAGTCATGTTGGAAATGTCTGTCATTATGGAATTTAAATACATCCCGCTTGTTATATTATACCGTTCACTGCCATACCTGCTCTCTAGTACACGTTTGTTTATAAAAAACGGTAATAAATTAAAATAAAAGACAACAGAAATAAATGTCACAGGACTGTCCTGCTACAATGCTGTATGTGGTTAGATTTCTAAATTTCTGTGTAAAAATAGGTAATTGCTTATTCCTGTATTTTAAAATCATTTTAATGTTTTTTCTTCATATTCTATACCTACTTAGAGGTTTAACATATCAATATTTGATGGAAAATATCTGTTCCCTATTATGTTTATGATGACAGAGAGTCAGACCACGAGATTAAGGTCAACTTTCTATGTAGTAGGGTAATAACGACAAGCTTCTCTACTGGAGGATTAACAACTTAAATTTGGAGGCAAAAAAGTGGAGAAAAAGAAGGGCTTCAAGGACAGCCAACATTTTGTCTCTACGCCTTTTTTTTACATTAATTTTATTGAGAAAAGTGATAGCAAAGACATAGTTTGAAAACTAATTAATAGGACAATTTCAATAATTAATACACTGCATATCATTTTATTATTTAATTGTATTTTTGGTAGAATTCTTTTAGGGCAGGATTATTTTTTGTTTTTGCTGCCAAGGACCAAACCTAGGGCTTCCATTTTTTATGCAAGCATTATACCTCCTAGCCAAATCCCCAGGAATTACATTGAATATTATTATCTTCTTAGTTTTTATTTACAGTACAAGATGCAGACATGATATCCTTTCCAAATATTGTTCGTACAAATCTTTCTTCTCACAGAATTAAGAGAAATTACCTGTATATCTGTCCTATTTTATAAATACACATACAAAATGGTCCTTCCTTTCTATTCCCTTTTTTGTTTAGTGTCATTAGAGATCGGTATTCCATTGCCATTTAAATTTTGTAGGTGCATGCATTCTGCAAAATAATCTAATATAGTCCAGTAGTCCATAATAGTAGTGAGTTATCCATAGGACTGGAAATATCAGAAGTTGTTGACTAGAGCCTTTCTCAGTTCAGCATATTAATATGGCTTACTTTTTATACCCTGTTTTTGTACTTTTTGCTGGACTGCTAAGACCAAGATAAATCAAGACCTATATAACAAGAAATGTATCTTTTGTATATGATAACTTCAAGTACCCTCACAATTTATCCTGTTACCTTGTACAGCAGTTTGCAGATATTTTGTGAGTGTCAGCCATGTGGATGAGTCATGGCCATTGTTTGGTCAATTTGTTCTCTGTGAAAGACTGAGAGAATGTTTTCTCTCCAGATGACTCTTCTTAGGCACACTCTACATCATCAATTGCAGTCCTCTGTGACCACTAATCTCCTTGATTGGAAAATTTGGGACACAATCGAGTTACTTGTTGGTACAGTATTTCCTGTCTCTTCACTGACCTTGAAAGACTTGGGGCAAAACGTTAGCTGTCTTCGCAACCTGTTTTTTTTCACTGATACTATATCTTCCTTATTTTTTCCTCTTTATTTATTTTTCTTTATTTATTTATTTATTTCCATAGATTTATTGAGAAACAAATAGCAATGAAACAGTTCCAAACCAAATTTTTTGGACAGTTTCAATAATTATCACATTCCATAAATTATTCATAGTGGTTATTTGCTTTAGAAGATGCGGACATGCTATCCTATTTACAAACACTATTAGAACAAATCCCTCTATTCATTAATATAATGTAAGTAAATATCTACCCAACCATTTTGAATACACGGATACAAAATATTTATCACCTTTTTTTGTTAAGTATTTTTTTGAATATTTTAGGTGTGTTAACTCGGTAAAATTTTTCTAAAAGAGTCCAGATATCCATAATAGTATTGGGTCTTCTGCTTTACTGGCAATGTCAAAAATTGTTGACCTGAGTTTCCTACAGCTCAACATAATTGCATGGCTTTATTTCTTATAATACATTTTTATGCATTTCACCTGGACGGTTAAGACCAAGTTAAAGCAGGACCTATGCCACAAGACTTGTAGCTTTTGGGTCTGGTAAGGTCAGTTAAATTCCCTCAGGATTTATTCTGAGATCCTTGACCTCAGATTGTAGAACATTTGTTATTGTGAGCTATGCTGATGTATCAAGTTCATTGTTCGGCAAGTGTGCTCTGTGTGAAAGCCTGAGAGATTGTTTACTCTCCATGTGGTTCTCCTTAGGCACACTCTAAATCATCCATCACTTTCCTCTTTGGCCCCATAATCTCCTTGATCAGAAAATTTGGGTCACTACTGAGTTACATGATGTTACAGTACAAGTTCTCATATGTTCTGAGTCTTAATTGACCTTGGATGACTAGGCCAAAATGTTGGTATTCTTTGAAGCTTCCTTTTTCTACAATTTTGGTCTTCAAACTTAGGTTGTTATCACTCCAGAAGATAAGCTTATTGTTTTTACCATAAAACCTAGGCTGTTAAGCTCATCCTCACTATGAGTCTGAATATCAAACATCTTAGTCATAATATGGAATAGATATTGTTCATCAAGTATTGATATATTGAATTTTAAGTCCCTACACAATATTATGAAATAACTTTTAATAATTAGAATATATTTTTATAAATAGGCATAAAGAATTATTTAATTCTTATGTTTACACTTAAGTCCAAAAGCCTAACCATATACAACCTTGAAGCAGGACAGTCCCACAACATTATTTTCCTGTCTTGTCTTCATTCACCACCTCCATCTTTTTGAACAATCATCTATCCGAGAGATATCACAGCAGCTACTGGCATGTACTGACATGCAACCCATAGACAGAAGACCAGAATGACAGGCACTCCAAGCATGAAACTCTTATTACAGATTTCTATCTTCAGTGAATTTGCTTAGTTCACAGGTATAGCCTGACTATATATATATATATATATATATAGTCAGGCTAAGAATCTTTCCAATTAATTGTTAGATTCAACTATGTTCTGGAGATTCTCAGGGTCTTTGTCTTGCCTATCTTCTACACATAACTGTATGGCTTGACTTCTTCATGTTTCCTAGCTCTTCTCCTTTCCCTCTCTTAGTTAGTCCTCGAAATCCTGCTTTCCTTTTACTTGTATTATATCTTTCTATTTGTATTTCTTCTTTTGAGTTCTTATACTAGGGATACCATACGACATTTACACATGTGTGTCTGGTTTATTTCACTCATGAATATTTCGTCAATTGGCATCCACTTCAATATAAAGGCTTCAGTTTTTCATTCTTTTTAGCTGTGTGAAACTCCATTATGTAAAAATACCAGAACTTTTTCAACCATTCCTCAGGTGATGGGCATCTTGGTTGTTTCCAAGGTTTGGCTAAAGCAAATTGTGCTATTACAAACATAGACATACATATATCCCTATGATATGATGTTTTCAGAACCTCCGGGAAAATTTCAAGTAGACTAATAGATGGCTTAAATGGGATTTCCTGTTCAACTTTTCAAAGGAGTCTCCACACTGATTTCCATAAGGGTTGCAAAAGTCTACATTCCCACTAGCAGTGGAGAAGGGTTCTTTTTTCCCCACAGCCTCTTCAACATTTGTCGTTGGGTGATTTCTTTATGATAGCCATTCTTTCTGGTGTGATATGATATCTCAATGTTGTTTTAATTTGCATTTCTTGGGTGGCTAGGGATGTGGAACATTTTTTCATATATTTATCCACTTCTTTAATTTCATCCTCTGAGAAGTGTGTGTTCATCTCGGGTGCCCATTTCTGGTTTGGGTCTTTAAATTTTGAGCCCTAGTGTTTTTCATTTTTTTATAAATTCTAGAGAGCAGATCTTTTTCTTAGTACTCATTTGTCATACTTTTATCCAAATTAGTGGATTGCCTTTTCGCTTTCTAATTTTTTTGACATGCAAAAACTTCTCAGTAAGAGCAGGTCTGAGTTGTTAATTCTTTCAACTGTTTCCTGTGCGATTTAACTTTTGTACATGCACTCTTTACCTACCCCTATATCTTCAAGAGTTCCTCCTACTTTCTCTTCCAGGAGATTTAGTGTCTTTGCTTTAATGTTTAGATCTTTAATCCATTTACACTTTAGCTTAGTGTATGTTGATATACCTGGGTCAGGTTTTTGTTTTCGGCATGTAGAATGCCAGTTTTTCCAGCACCATTTGTTAAAGAGGCTATCTTTCTTCCAGTGAATATGTTGGGCCCCTTTGACAAAGACAAGTTGGCTGAGTGTGTTTGTAGCGTCTTCTCCATCTTCTTATCAGTTACATTGATAATCAGGTCTATTTTTTTGCCAGTATCATACTTATTTTTTCACAGTAGCCTTGTAGTACAATTTCAAGTGAGGAATTTTAATGCCTCCTGCCTTGTCTTTATTGCTCAGGATTACCTTTGCTATTCTAGGTCTTTCCTGGCTCCAAATAAATTATAGGATTTATTTCTCTATCTCTGTGATGTATGTTGGGGTTAGTTTGATAGGGATTGCATTAAATATTTTCAACAATTTTGGGAGTATGGCCATCTTCACAATGT
>NW_004524679.1:8831865-8832709 GCF_000260255.1 Octodon degus
AATACGCAGATACAAAATGGTCATTCATCTATAATGCCTTTTTGTTTAGTTTCATCATTTAAATATGATAGGTGTGTGAACTCAGCAAAATATTCGAAAACTGATCAGTAGTCCATAATATTAATGGGTATTCCACTTGACTGGCAGTGTCAGAAGTTGTTAACTTGAGTCCCCTAAAGCTCAACAAAACAAAATGTCTTTATTTATTGTACTTCATTTTTATACTTTTCTACGGGATGGTTAAGACCAAGATAAAGCAAGACCTTTTCAACAAGAATTGTAGCTTTTGGATCTGATAAGGTCAGTCAAGATCCCTCAATATTTACCCTGAAACCCTGTACCTCAGATTGTAGATCCTTTGTCAGTTTCAGCCATGTGGATGAGTCAAGGAAATTGCTTGGCGAATTTGCTATCAGTGAAAGCCTAAGAGGACGTTTTATCTCCATGTGACTCTCCTTATTCACACTACATCATGGATCACTTACCCCTTTGGCCCCATAATCTCCTTGACTAGAAAATTTGGGAAACGACTGAGTTACATGATGATGCAATGCAAGTTCTCATATATTATGAGACTTAATTGACCTTGGAAGGCTAGGGAAAAATATTGACTTTCCTTTTCCCTAAGTTTGTGTCTGAAAACTTTGGTTTTTGAACCTGCATAAGAGGAGCTTATTATTATTTTTTTAACATCAGTTATTTTTATTTTAAAGAAAAAATAAAAACAATGGTACAAAATCTCAAAACAAGATTTTAGGAGAATAACAATAATCAGTACATTGTGTATTGTTACTGCCAAAGTAGTTTCTCATATTACAAGATATAGGCAAGAAATAATAAATAA
>NW_004524679.1:8837672-8852479 GCF_000260255.1 Octodon degus
TTTTTTTTTTTTTTTTTTTTTTTTTTTTTTCCTATCCAGGCGCATGGAATATCTTTCCATTTTCTTAAATCCATTAGGACCTCTTTCTTGAGAGCACTGTGACTTTCCTTGAAAAGATCTTTAACTTCTTTAGTTAGATGAATTCCAAGGTATTTCTTTTTTCTAGGTGATATTGTGAAAGATATTCCTTGTATAATTTCTCTCTCATTGTGTTTTTTATTTGTGTAGAAAAATGCTATTGACTTTTGTTTATTGACTTTGTAAGGCGCTGTGCTACTGAATTTTGAATCAGATCTAGTAGCTTCTTGGTGGAGATTTTTGGGTATTCCAAATATAATTTCATGTCATTACCAAATAATGATAATTTAATTTCTTCTTTACATATTCTTATTCCCTTTACTTCTTTTTCTTGCCCAATGGCTGTACCTACTGATTCGAGACCTATATTAAATAGGAGTGGTGATAGAGGACATCCTTGTCTTCTACCAGATCTAGAAGTAAAATATTTCAGGTTTTACCAATTTTGAATTATGTTAGCCTTTGTGTTTTCATAAATGGCTTTCATCAGATTGAAGTAGATGCCATATATTCCAATTTTTTGTAGGACTTTGAACATGAATGAGTTTTGGACTTTTTCAGTTTTCTTTTCTGCCTTAATTGAGATGATCACGTGTATTTTAGTTTTCACTTTATTGATGTAGTCTACAGAAGATATAAAATTTTGAATACTGAACCTTCCTTGCATCCCTGGGATGAATCCTACCTGGTCATTTTGTATGATCTTCTTGATGAATTGCTGCATTCTATTTGCTAGAATTTTATTGTTGATTTTAGCATCTATGTTCATGAGAGAGATTGGCCTGTAGTTCTCCTTCTTAGTTATGTCTTTCTTGGTTTTGGTATCAGTATAATACTTGCCTCCAGAAATGATTTATGACGATTAATTCATTTTCAATTTCATTGAAGAATTCAAGGTGTGTATGAACTACATCTTGTTTAAATTTCTCCTAGAATTCAGCTGTAAATCTATCCATACCTGGATTTTTCTGTTTGGGTAGTTTTTTGTTTTTTTTTTTTTTTCATTTTGTATTTCATTTTCAGTTATTGGGCAATTGAGAGAAGTTATATCTTCTCTATTCAATTGTGGTATTTTGTATCTTCCTTGGAATATGTCCATTTCTTCTGTGTCTTCTATTCTGTGAGAGTAAAATTTCTCAAAGTGGCTATTGATAATCTTCTGAATTTCCACTGTTTCTCTGGTAATTTCCCCCTTTTCATTCCTTATTGCTTGTATTTGAATTCTTTCTTTAATTTTTTTGATGAGTTTAGCTAGGGGCATATCGATTTTATTTAATCTTTCGAATAACCAGCTTTTTGTTTCACTAATTCTTTGAACTGTATTCTTCATCTAAATTGAATTATTTTCTCCTCCAATCTTTATGATTTCTGCCCGTCTTTGGGCTATGGGTTTGCTCTTCCTTTTTGAGTTGCTGAAGGTGCAGCATTAGGGTATTTTTTTTGTTCCCTTTCTGTTTTCCTAATGTGTGAGTTCACAGCTACGAATCTCCGTCTGAGAACTGTTTTCATCGTATGGCAGAAATTCGCATCAGTTGCGGTTGAATTTTCATTGAATTGTAGATATTGTTCAATTTCTTGTTTAATTCCTTCTGTGACCCATTGGTTGCTGAGTAGGATATCATTTAATTTCCATATATTTATTGATTTTTTCTGGTTATTTTTGTTATTTATTTCCAGTTTCTTTGCACTGTGGTCAGATAATGTGCATAGGACAATTTCTGTTTTCTTACATATATTAATGTTGACCTATGTACCAGTATGTGGTCTATTTTAGGAAATGACCCATGTGCTGCTGAGAAAAATGTGTATTCATCTTTGTTTGTGTGGAACATTTTGTATATGTCCACCATGTCCAATTATTTCAAGCTCTCATTCAGTTCTGTTATTTCATTGCTAATTTTTTGTCTGGTAGGCCTATATTCTTGGGGTAAGGTTTGTTAAGGTCTCCTGTGAAGATTGTGTTGTTGGATATTAGATTTTTCATGTGCATTAAGATTTGCTTTATAATGTTGGGTGCTCTTATGTTTGGCACATACATATTTTTGAGTGTTACCTCTTCCTCTTGAATTGTTCCCCAAACCAGTGTAGAATGGCCTTCTTTATTCCGCTTGATCATTCTTGGTTTGTAGTTGAGACTGTCTGAGAATAGCATTGCTATCCCTGCTTTTTTCTGAGGTGCTGGGGCATATCTAATATTTTTTTCTAACCTTTGACTTTCAGCTTATGAATGTCTTTATGAGTTAAATGGGTTTTTTTTCATATACCATACTGTTGGATTTTGTTTCTTAATCCATGTGCCAGTCTATTTCTATTAACTGTTGAATTGAGTTGTTTTACATTGATTGTTATAACTGAGATTTATTGACTTATGATTGACATGTAATTTACCTATTGTCCTATACTTCATTTTCTCCTGTATTCAATTGCTAGCCCTGTTTATTTGGTTGCTCTATTTCGTGGAGTTCTGATGATTTTGGTTCCTCTCTAGAATATCTTTCAGTATCCTGTATATGGTTGGCTTTGTCGTCATAAAATTCTTTAGTTGTTCTTTTTCAGGGAATGATTTTACTTCTCTATTAAACTTGAAAGAGAGTTTTTCAGGGTATAGTAATATGGGCTGGAATTTGTTTTCATAGAGGACTTCAAGTGCTCTGCTCCGTGCTCTTTTTGCTTTCATGTTATGTGAAGATAAGTCGTCCGTAATTCTCATGGGTTTACATTTGAATGAGACCTGGTTCTTTTCTCTAGCGGCTTTCAGTATATTATTCTTGTCCTGAAATTCTGGGATATTAACTATTATATGTCTCGGTGGGTTTTTAGTTCTGTCGAGGTTACTTGGAATTCTGTATCCTTTGGTTATCTGATTTTAAGATTGTTTTCTCATATTTTGGAAGTTTTCTGCTATTACTTCTGCCTATATTTAGTAATGTCTTTGTATTGACTCCTTTCTCATTGATACTTATTAGTCTCACAGTGTTCATCTTTGCATCATTTTGCAAATGGTGAATCATTTTACCCTGCATCCCACTTGATTTTAAGAGATTCTTTCTTACCTTTACACTAGATGCACCAGCGTCTTCCAGATATGAAACACTGTCTTCACTTTCACTCAAACGTTTTTGCAAGATTCTGATTGAGATTTTAAGTTCCTCTATATCTCTTTGACTCTAATTCATGCAATTGGTTTCTTTCCTGTATTGCTCATTCAAAGAATCCTTCATTTTTCTAATCTCCTCTATTATTTTATCACTGTCTTGTTTAGAAGCAGTTATTAATTATTTTACTGTAGTGTTTTATTTAGTTTGGGTTTCTTCCCTATGGTTCTGTAGTTGATTCTTTACTTCTTATGCTATGAGTTCAGATAATACTTTTTTTTATTTCAGAAAAGTCCACTATGAGTTTCTCCATAACTGTCTGCTTTTGCCTATTTTCTATTGACGCTGTTAATTCATACATTTGAGCTGAGCTAGTAGAAAAGAATTCAGCTCTGATTTCCTCTGTAACTTTCTGCTGTTGCTTATTTACTATTGATGCTATGAATTCATACATTTGAGCTGAGCTTGTGTTCTGTGCACTTGTTCTTTGTGGTCATTGTGTTTCCTCCATATGTTTCTGTATTTCATTCTTTACTGCAGATGATATTAATTAAGGGATTTTTATTTCATTTCCAATCTGATTTCCTCTATACCTTTCTGAAGCTATTTCTTTATTTCAGAAGCCATTGATTCTTTGATTTCAGCTGTGTGCTTCACAATTTGTTCTGTGTTAGTGTCCTCTATAATTTTTTGGGTGGCCTTGGGGTCTGAGAATTCACCCTGTTTCTTTTCCTTGTCATTTTGTGTAGCACTGTCTTGTGAACTTTGTTGTAGAGATTTGTTGCAGTTAAAATCTTCGCACCTAGTGAAATTTAGGTGCAGATCTACAAAGTTTGTGTTTATACAGCTGTACCTGGATTGGGTCTGGCTGCTGTCCTCAGGTCCTTCCTGCTGCTGCCCATGGGACTGAACCCATTGTGCCCCTCTGGCAATATTTACTCCTCTTGTTCTAGATGGGTGGCTTGGTCCCCTACTCTCTCTGCAGGGATTGCATCTGCAGGGTTTCACCTCAGACCTGTATGCCAGACCTGAGCTGAGTCTGGAGGGTCAAGATGGAATAGGGGGGAGAGGAAGGTCTTTCTCATACTCACTAGGCCTGTGTTAGGACTGGAAATTTTGGTTCATGATATGCACCAGAAATTCCTACTAAGGGGTGGGTTGGGTGGTTGCTGTGGAATGGTAGGTAGGGTACCAGGGGTGTGGAAGTGTGTCTCACCCTTGCTGTGCTTAGGCTAGGACAGGCAGGTCCCATGGGCACAGGATAGCCAGAAGCTCTCCCACACACTCACTAGGCCCTCAGCTGTTTTTGGATCTGTGATTCCCTAGAACGCGGCAGAAATTCTAAATCAGCAGGCAGGTTGGGGTGGTGGTACTGCAGGGTGTTGTGTGAGTGTTCCAATGGTGTGGAAGAGTGTCTCATCCACTCTGCGTCAGGGCATGGACTGGCATGTCCTGCTGGCGCAGGGTAGCAGTCCAGGGTATCTGGAAGCTCTCTCACACACTCACTGAGCCTGGGCTAGGACTGGGTCTGGGGATTCGTGGAATGCGGCAGAAATTCCTACTAGGCGGGTGGGTTAGGGGGTTTACATGGAGTTGGAAGATGGTCACACCCATGCTGCACTTGCCCTTGAACAGACAGGTCCCACCAGTGCAGGGTAATTGGAAGCTATCCTAGATTCTTCTTTTTTCCTATTCCACTTTGCACTCTTTTATCCTTCTTCCCTTTTTTATTTACAGAAGCATTATTCCCATACTTTACTTCTTATTTTTTATTTTTTTAAAAAGTCTTTATTTATTTATTTATGTATTTATTTATTTATGGTATTTAGTACAGGATTTACAGGGTCTCACTACATAGATTGGACTCTAGTGATCCTCCAGTTGTCAGCCTCGCAAGTGCTGGGACTAAAGGCATGCCCCACCACACTCAGCCTCAATCACAATCTCAGTTCACCCCGCTAGGGGAGGGTGAACATAGCACGCTTCAGGATCAAACTATGGTCTCTGCACCTGCCTAAGGCGCTTTAATCAGCTGAGCTTTCTGCTTGGCTTGGAAGCACAGATCCTTTTAGATGCTTATTTATTTTTGCAGTACTGGGGGATTGAACTCAGGAACTTGCACTTTTCTATTGAGCAACCACCCCAGTTCTCAGAACACTTTATTTATTTAATTTTTTCCATAATTTTATTGATAAGCAAATAGCAATGAGACAGTTTCAAATTAAATTGGCAGAACAGTTTCGTTAATTAACACTTTGCATACATTCATCCCAGTGGTTAATTGCTGTACAACATGAGGACATGATATTATATCTACAAACACCAGTAGAAAAAATCCCTCTATTCATTAAGAGAATGTAACTATATATCTATCCTAACCACTTTGAATACACAGATACAAAATGGACATTTACCTGTATACCCTTTTTTTGTTAAGTTCCGTTATTTTAATATTATAGGTGTGTTAACTCTGCAAAATAAATTAAAAGAGTTCAGTAGTCCATAATAGTATTGGGTATTCCGCTTCACAGGCAAAGTCAGAATTGTTGACCTGAGTCCCTACAGCTCAACATAATAACATGGCTTTACTTTTTATATTTCCTTTTTTATACTTTTCTGCTGGGTGATTAAGACCAAGGTAAAGCAGGATCTATACAACAAGAGTTATAACTTGTGGGTCTGATAAGGTCAGTGAAATCCCCTCAGGATTTATCCTGAGATCTTGTACCTCAGATTGTTTGTCAATGTCAGCCATGTGGATGAGTCATGGCCATTGCTTGGCCAATGTGCTCTCTGTGAAAGCCTGAGAAAATGTTTTCTCTCCATGTGACTCTCCTTAGGCACACTCTACATCATCAATCATTTTCCTCTTAGGCCCCATAACCTCCTTGATCAGAAAATTTGAGACACTGCTGAGTTACATGATGTTACAATACAAGTTCACATATGTCCTGAGTCTTAATTGACCTTAGAAGGCTAGGGCCAAAATGTTGCCTTTCCTTGCAGTCCTCCTTTTTCTCTAATTTTGGGCTGCAAACTTAGGTTGTTAACCATCCAGAAGACAGGCTTATTGTTATTACCATACAACTTATGCTGTGAATCTTAACCTCACTATCTATCTGCATATCATACATCTTAGGCATTATATGGAACAGGTATTTTTCATCAAGTATTGATATGTTAAACTTCAAGTCCCTACAGAATATGATAAAAAAATTAAAAACTTAGAATATATATCTTAAAAATAGGCACAAAGAATTATATACCTCTTATGTTTACACAAAAGTCCAAAAATCTCACCATATACAACCTTGAAGCAGGACAGGTCCATAAATATTCCCTTCGCTGTTTCTTGCTTTCATTAACCACCCCCTTTTTTTTTGAACAACCATCTACCTGAGAGACATCATAGAAGCAACTGGCATGTCATGACCAGAAGCCCATATTCAGAAGACCACTATGACGGGTACTCCAAGCATGAAACTACTATTACAAATTACCATATGCACTGCAGTAGCTTACTTCTCACGTATCAGTATATATAGTTTGTCAGGGTGAGAATCTTTAAAATTGCCTGCTAGATTCAAAAATCTTCTGAAGATTCTCAGGATCATTGTCTTGCCCATCTTCTACATATAACGGTATGGCTTGACTTATTCATGTTTCCTAGCTCTTCTCCTTTCCCTATCTTGGTTAGTCCTCGAGATACTGCTTCCCTTTTACTTGTATCATGCCCTTCTAATTTATTTCTACTTTTGAGTTCTTATACTAGCAAAACTACACAATATTTGCACATGTGTGTCTGGTTTATTTCACTTATCGGTATATGTTCAAGTGGCATCCACTTCAATATAAAGGCTTCGAGTTTATCATTTTTAATAGCTGAATAATACTCCATGATATAAAAATATCACATCTTTTTCAACCATTCCCAGATGATGGGCATCTTGGATGTTTCCAAGACTTGGCTATCACAAATTGTGCTGCCATAAACATAGGCACACATATTTCCCTATGATATGAGGTTTTCAGATATGCTGGGAAAATTCCTGGTAGAGGAATTACTGGTGAAATGGAATTTCCAGTCTAACTTTTCTAAGGTGTCTCCATATTGATTTCCATAACAGTTGCACCTGTCTACATTCCCACCTGCAGTGGAGAAAGGTACCTTTTTGCCCACAGCCTCTCCAATTTCTGTTGTTGGGTGATTTCTTTATGATAGCCATTCTTTCTGGGGTGAGATGGTATATCATTGTTGTTTTAATTTGCATTTCACGAATGCCTAGTGATGTGGAACCTTTTTTCATATATTTATTCGCTTCTTTAATTTTTCCCTCTGAGAAGCATGTGTTCATCCCAGATTCCCATTTCTGCATTGGTTCTTTAAATTTTGGGGTCCTAGTGTTTTTTAGTTCTTAATAAATACTAGAGAGCAGACCTTTGTCATAGTATTTGTTTGTCATGAATTTTTCCAAATTTGTGTGTTGCCTTTTCACTTTGTTGGTAATTTCTTTTGATTTGAAGAAACTCCTCAGTGAGAGCAAGTGCAAGTTTATTCTTTCAACTGTTTCCCTTGAGATTTGATTTCTGTTCATGAACTCTTTGCTTACCCCTATGTCTTCAAGAGTTTCTCCTAATTTCTCTTCCAGAAGATTTAGTTTCTCTGCTTTAATGGTTAGATCTTTAATCGTTTTTGAGTTTAGTTTAGTGCATGGTGATAGACCTGGATGAAGTTTGAAATTTCGGCATGTAGAGAGCCAGTTTTTCCAGCACCATTTGTTAAAGAGGCTATCTTTCTTCCAATGAGTATGTTTGGAAACTTTGTCAAAGACAAGGTGGCTGACTGTGTTCATAGGGGCTTCAGTGTCTTCTAATCTATTCCATTGATCCTCAGGTCTATTTTCTTGCCACTATCATGCTGATTTTATCACAGTAGCCTTGTGGTATAATTTCAAGTCATTAATTATAATGCCTCCTGCCTTGTCTTTATTGCCCAGAATTGCCTTTGCTATTGTAGGTCTTTTCTGCTTCCAGATACATTTTAGGAATGATTTCTCTAGCTCTGTGAGGTATGTCGGTGGTAGTCTTACAGTGATTTCATTAAATCTGTGTAGCAATTTTGGGATTATGGCCATCTTCACAGTGTTGGTTATTCCTATCCAGGAGCATGGAATATCTTTCCATTTTCTGTAATTATCTATGATCTCTTTTTTCAGAGTACTGTAATCTTTCTTGAAACGATACTTGACTTCTTTAGGTAGATTAATTCCTACATAGTTCATTTTCCTCAGTGGTATTGTAAAAGGTTTTGTTTTTGTAATTTCACTCTTAGTGTGTTTGTTGTCTGTGTAGAGGTATGCTATTGACTGATATTAATGTAAAGAAGTATCTTCACACTGATTTCCACAGCGGTTGCACAAATCTATGCTTTC
This sequence comes from Octodon degus, assembly GCF_000260255.1. Classification (NCBI taxonomy): domain Eukaryota; kingdom Metazoa; phylum Chordata; class Mammalia; order Rodentia; family Octodontidae; genus Octodon; species Octodon degus. Next base: position 8,846,278 of record NW_004524679.1, read on the forward strand.
AAAGACAGCGAGGAATTGTTCCTTTTCTTCACAGCCCTGAAATCATTTGTTTATCTCTTGATAGTAAACTTTTTTTTCGAATGAGTTTGAATTTCAATGTTGTTTTAATTTGCATCCAACAGTTGCCCAGTAATAATGAAGATATTTTTATATATGTATTTGCCAGTGGGGAATAGCTGAAACTGGAGGTCATTTTAAAGTGCACAAGTGGATCATGGTTGATCCAAAGAACAAAGAGTACTTAAGGTGAGAGACATGAATACTATGGGACCGCTCTAAGTATGTATGGTACCCAAGTCTAACATGAGGGCATGTTTCTAAGCAGAGGGATGCCATTGTGATATCAAATGGCCAAATCCATAAATAAGTGCACTACGCTGGTTGAAAAGTTCTTTTCCTCCCATCTGGAGAGATGACACAACCTCGCGTCAACTTTATCTATTCTTATTCTTATCTTTATTTTTTCTTCCTGCCATTTCTCTTCTCAGGAAATTAGAAAGCTTCGTTTGATGTGGCGTATTGGCATCTGAACATGGCACCTTGCTATGAAGACAGAGAAGGTGAGAGGGCACTTGTCATTGTATATACAAAAGGGGGAGATATGCACGGATTGCATCAATGTTAATGACAGTGGTGTGTTCACATTGAAATCATTGGGTGTAAAACTTGGGGCAAATAGATGCTTAAGAGACACAGACATATTTGGAAATGTTTTGCTTATTATTGATGCCTTTATTTGCCTTTATTTTGGACATCGCAAAATAAAGAGAATGTCTTACTGGCCATGTGCTTCTTCAGTCGACTACAGAGGATTTGCTTCAAAGCACAATTTTAGTATCAAATGCCACGAGGGAAAAATATAGCATAACATCAGCAAACAATATACAGCATAAGCCCCCTATTTTTGCTCAGTTAAATAAAGAATGAGTGGGAAGACAAAAAAGACCCTTCCCCACTAGAGGAATATTTTGCTGTGAATTCCATTTCTCAATAACAATTGCTTCACAATATCCAGTTTCATGTAACCAATAAAACAATGACAAACTTGTAAAAGCCTGTAGAATTTCAATCTTTGAATTTAGGAGGCCGGTAAGACTTTATAGTAAGTCTTGATATCTAGTAGTGTGAATTCTTAACCTCTCTTGTGTTTTAAATTTGTAGTTTCTATTCTAATTCTTTTATCTCCTCACATAAATTTCATATTTAAGATGCTGTTTCCTGTAAAGCTTCCTGTGGAATTGTTGAATAGAATTAAATTCATTGTTATGTAAACTAGCAATATTTGACATCCTCACTAAAATTAAGTTGGATTTCACAGAAATATAACTGCATTTATTTAGATGTTTGTGGTTTCTTATATCGTGTTAATATTCAATATATACTGCATATATTTCATTAATTATATATTACTGTTGTGATGTGCTTTGGCTGTTTTAAATATTTATAACTTTGCTGGTACACAAATAACAGACACGGTTGTAGAGGCTGTGAGTACCATTTCCTCTGCAGAGTGAGATGCCAGAGATGGAGCCTGTAAAAGCATTGTGGCCGAAATAACCTGAGGTGGGAAGCTTTCAAGTACAGGACAGAGGGTACATATTCTGAAAGAAACACTGAACTTCAGGCTGTTATACAAGCCTTACAAGATTTTTTTTCACTCCCATTTCCCTCTTTTTAGACAGTGCTCATGCATGTCACATGATGCACTTTATTGAAACTTCCACTACACATACGGGTCAAGAAATAGCTTTCTCTTTCTTTACACTCTCTAATTTACAGGTTTGTCACACCATGTACCCTGTTTTATTGATTATTTACATTCTCATTTCCAATAACAGAGCCTCTCACTATGGGAAATAGTGTAGCAGACAGATTACTGGTTACTTTCACTGTTACTCTTTCAGAAATTTCAAAAGACTTCTGCTTCTCATAATACCTTCTATCAAAATGTGTCTGCCTAATTCAAAAAGCTCCATTTAAACCTGAAACAAGCTGGAAAACTTGTTATGCAATGTTCTCATACATAATAAAACATTTCTCACTCTCTATGAGGTTTAAAGCCCAAAGTTTATATCCCTATGATCTCTGGCCTATGGATGCAACTCACATTCCTGAATTTCGCTATTCTTCCTGGGTGCACAATTCTGTAGATAATTCCTCAGCAGTTATTTTTTTATTCACTGTTCAGGTAATAAAGATGTGATTGATCATTGTTTGGAAATTTCTCCTATTTTCATTACAGCAGGGATTTCTTTTAGCCCTCAAGGTCAAGCAATTGCTAAGAATGCTCACTACACATTCAAAATTCAACTCTAAAGGCAAAAGGTAGAGTTCTTCCCTACAAAACTGACCCCTTAGGGCTGGTGAGATGGCTCAGTGGTCTAAAGCACCTACTTAGAACAAGCTTAGCAAAGCACAGGGACCGAGGTTCAATCCCCCAGCACCACATGCAAGCCAACCCTGCCCCCTGGTGGGCTGAGCTGGCCACACACACACACACGCACAAACACACACATGCACACACACACACACACACACACAAATAAATAAATAAAATTTAAAAAATTAAAATAAAAACTGACTCCTCATAATAGACTTCAATTAGCAGCATGTACTATTAAACTTTTAAAGCCTTTTAGGAATGGCACTACAGCAGAGAATGTTATTTAATTAGACAAAGGAAAAGAGGCTGGGAAGGGTCATTTGGAATGATATGTATACTGGACAATGTAAGGGAATCAGGCCCACTGCCCACTTTGTTTACTTTGTATGCTTGTGTTTCTTCAGGCAATGCTCAATGGCCTCTCTGAGTGCCAGAGCATGCTGTAAAGCTGTATCATTTACTCTAGCCCATAGAAATAGTTTATTCCATCTTTCAAAAAAATGAAGCTCACTCCTATGATGATGGTGCCTGAGAGACCATGACATACTCAGTAGAGAACGATTGGTTCAGATCTGACCTCGGGCCAATTAAAATTTTTAAGCACAGGTTGCCCTGGACATAGTAATCAAAATGAGAATCATAAAGGACAGGCTACATAGCTCAGTGGACTATAGTGCCTGCTTCCGAAGAGCATAGCATCAGGAGTTCGATCACTGGTTTGCCATTCCATCCCGCACGTGGAGAAAGCTGATTTAGAGATTGAGACAGGTAGTGGTGATGCGTGCCTGCAATCCCAGTATTTGAGAGGCGGAAAACAGGAGGATCACTATGAGTCTAGTGTCCGTAGTTTGACACTGTACACCTGGGAGATCCTGTCCTGAATTAAAAAAGAAAACAAAAACCAGAAAACAAAGAGGGAAATAAAGGTCTGAGAAGATTATAACATGACAGCTCATAACGGAGCTGGAAGTTACATGAAAATAAGGGACACAAAATTATTCTTAAAGTAAAATAAAATATAAAAGTTAGTATTACCTATAGTTAAAAGATTTTGAAATTATTCAATTTGTCAAAGTATATATCAGTGCACTTTTATTTGGTAAGATGTTTGCCTGTTTGGTCAATCTGTTAAATTCTGTATTTGTCTATTTTTACAACAAGTTACCACTTTTTTAAAAAAAAATTGATATCAAGATTTATTTATTTATTCCATTTTTTTGTTTTGAATTTTTCTATCATTTTTCAAAATTTAATTTGTGTTTAATGTTTAAAAGCATGATCTGCTCTGTTCTTGCCAGTTGGTCAATTTGATTTCAAAATTGTTTTTTCTGGGAGATCAAGAGAAATTTATAATGTAACTAAATGAGGCATATCAATCTTTGAAAATTATTGGTCAGGGCTCCCTTTGGTAAATAAATATTTAGCTACCTGGGATATTATCACAGCCTTGGTTCATTGATAGGAAACTCGAGTGATCTCCATAGCCTTATGTATAAAATCACATTAATGTTATTAAAACTCTATTATTTTGATATGTTTAAATTGATCATCATGAAAAGATTAAGTTTAAAATTTGTCAAGATAGCTCAGAGGAATAAGTGTCTGTTTAGGCAAGTGCAAGGATCAAGGTTCTATTCCCAACACGTCATGCCAACCTAGCAAACCCAGGGTGGGTTGAGCTGCCCAGCAAGTTGAGGCATTGTTGTGCATGACTGTAATTCCAAAGTTGGGGAAGAGGAAAACAGGACAGGAGGATGACTACAAGTCCAAGTTATGTATTAAGACCCTGAACCAAATATATTAAAAATTAGGTTTTGTAGACATTAAGGTTTTGTTTTAAAGATGCTCTGGTACAAATGTTTTCACATGATTGTTAAAATTGATTGTTGTTAACCTTTTGTGTTAAATATTTTCATCCCTTCAGATGTACAGGCCTTCGAAAGTGGAAATCATAGATTTTTGTGATGATAGAGTTTTCATTCAAATTCCAACATCTGCCTTCAAAACACCTCACATGATATATATGTTTGCATGAATCTATTTCTTAGATATTTCTAGAGTTTACACAGTACAGACTATATCACAAATTATTCATCTGTTTAAACCCTTTTTAGCAGCTTATCTACATTGAATCATGATTACTCTTGTGTGCTAAACAATACATTGGAATTAATGGTGAGTGAATCATCGAAGTACACAAAAAGGCACTCTTATTTCTACAGTGGAATCTTGTTTAGGGATCCATTGGTCCTTTGTTAGTCTTCAGGACAAAATAGTGAGATGCTTAGGAACTTAAAGCCAAGAGGTAATACCTGAGGTCAGGTGATGGACCAAGTCTGATAGGAGAAGACCTCCAATAAATAATAGGGGTGATTATTTATGTCTTTGTAAAGTAACCAAACACAATTTTGTCTAGTGACTAATAACCCACAATGTCCAGGCAGTGTTCATGTTTGTTAGGCTGTTTAGAACTATGACTTTAAATTTTTTTCAGTGTGAATATTTACTAAAAGGTGATAAAGAACATAATTTGCCTGTAAATACATTATACTGGAGGAAAAAAATTTAAAGTTCCTAACTTTTTTCACTTTAGCTTTGTTTCCTTTTGAAAAATGCTAAACACCTGGTCTTACAGTCCCAAAACTGAAGCAAATTACTTAGCAAACATTGTTTTAAAATACTATAGAAAGCATTTAGTAAGACTTCAGCCCTTAACACTGACTCTGCAAAGTCAATTGCAGCAGAAATTCTGCAGTATAGAAAACTATATGGTATCCTAGTTTTCAAGTGAACTGATCTTCAGAAATTTAAATAGCATTAAAAACCCCAAAAAGTAAAATGTAAAAAATTGGTGCACAGGAGCATTATTTGTGAAAGCCGCAGAGTTGATCCATGTCAGACAGCCAGCGCTGCTCCTTTGAGTGAGCAACTTTCTGCCTTTTCTGAGGCACAACATACTTTCAGCTTAGAAAATAATCTAACTTGGTCCTTAACGTGTTCTTTAAGGAGTATGAATATTTTGAGTTCTTCCCACTTCCTTACAAAGAAAAAAAATGGTCTCACTGAATTCAAGAGAAATATTCCCTACTTTAAGATATCAGACTTTCTCAAATTGACCCAATTATATAATTTTTAGAATCATCTTGAAAGTGTGGGGTCAACAACGTGCTCATAAATTGAATTGGAAATGTGATAACTATTCTTTTTTTTCAAGTTTGCTTGATTAAAGTGCTAAGTTATTTAACTTGAAAACAATCTAATTGTTGTCATGCCATAAGTTAGGAAGAAAGTTAAGATCGAAGGTCAGTTAAGTTTACATAAAGACACTTACTCTTACAAATGGGGCTGAACCACAACTGATAAGTGGAACGTCTTCAAAACCTGAAGTTTCCTAGAAAATGAAGTATTATATGAGATGGCATCATCAAGTCTTCAAATATGTCTACTGTGTTAGCCTGCCCTCCTGATTTAGATATTTTAGACATCTTTATTAACATGAGCTCATTTCTTAAAATGTTTTGTTTTCTCTCTGTCTGTAATATGTACATGCTTATGCATACACTCAAAAGTTAATAGACAACTGCCTATTGTACATATTAAAAATTTAAAAAGTACTGGGTTTCATAAAGGACACATTTTGATATAAAATGTTATCATAATACTAGTAATTTACTACTCTAAGCTTAATCCAGAATTTGTGGATGTTGATTACCTCATGACATTCTACAATTTCCATCCAAAACATTTGTTTGGAAGTCTGTCATTTTTGTTACACCCTGCCTTGCAGAGATGAATAAAAATTAATAATTAAGGACTGTA
>NW_004524679.1:8852579-8854020 GCF_000260255.1 Octodon degus
ATATATAATGCAATCCCTATCACACTACCACCGATATATCTCACAGACATAGAGAAATCAATCCTAAAATTTATCTGGAACCGGAAAAGACCTAGAATAGCAAAGGCAATTCTGGGCAATACAGACAAGGCAGGTGGCATTACAATTCCTGACATGAAATCATACTACAAGGCTACTGTGATAAAATCAGCATGATACAGGCATCAAAATAGACCTGAGGAACATTAGAATAGATTAGAAGACACTGAAGCCCCTATGAACACAGTCAGCCACCTTATCTTTGACAAAGGGGCCAAACATACTCACTGGAAGAAACATATCCACTTTAAAAAATGGTGCTGAAAAAAACTGGCTCTCCACATGCCAAAAACTCAAACTATACCTGGGTCTGTCACCATGCACTAAACTAAAGTCAAAATGGATTAAAGATCTAAACATTAGCAGAGACACTAAATCTCCTTGAAGAGAAAGTAGGAGGAACTCTTGAAGACATAGGAGTAGGCAAAGAGTTCATGAACAGAATATAATTCTCACGGGTAACAGTTGAAAGAATTAACAACTGTGACCTGCTCTTACTGAGAAGTTTTTACACTTAAAAAGAAATTACCAACAAAGTGAAAAGGCAACCCACAAACTGGGAAAATATCATGACAAATAAGTACTCAGACAAAGGTCTGCTCTCTAGAATCTGTAAAGAACTAACAAAACTATGTTCCCAAAATTTAAATACCCATTCCAGAAATGGGCATCCGAGATGAACACACACTTCTTAGAGGAAGAAATTATAGAAGTGAATAAATATATGAAAAAATGCTCCACATCACTAGCGATTGGTGAAATGCAAATTGAATCCACACTGAGATATCATCTCACCCAAGAAAGAGTGGCTATTGTAAAGAAGTAACCCAACAAATAATGCTGGAGAGGCTGTGGGGAAAAAGGAAACTTTCTCCACTGCTGGTGGGAATGTAGACTGGTGCCACCATTATGGAAATCAGTATGAAGACTGCTTAGAAAAGTTGATCTGAAAATCCCCTTTACATCAGCTATTCCTCTACTGAGAATTTTCAAAGAGGATCTGAAAACATCATATCACAGTGATGTATGTGTGCCTATGTTTATAGCAGCACAATTTGTGATAGCCAAAATTGGAAACAGTCAAGATGCCCATCATCTGAGAAATGGTTGAAAAAGATGTGGTATTTTTACACAATGGAGTATTATTCAGCTATTAAGAATGATAAACTGCAAGCCTTTTTATTGAAGTGGATGCCACTTCAACATATACTCATAAGTCAAATAAACCAGACACACAAGGGTAAATATCGTATCGTCTCCCTAGTATAAGAACTCCAAACAAGAAATACAAATAGCAAGACATAATACAAGTAAAAGGAAAGCAGGATCTCAAGGACTAACTAATCAAGAGAGGGAAAGGAGA
>NW_004524679.1:8854120-8856968 GCF_000260255.1 Octodon degus
TAATTAGTGTTTAGATATACATGATTTTCTTTTTCTAATTTATTTTATTTTTTTTAGATATACATGACAATCTACTTTTCATCATAGTTTTTCACTTGTATTTGAGGTAGAGATTGTTTTACAATTCAGCTGGGCTTGGACTCCCTTTGTGACCCAGGGTGGCCTCAAACTTGCAGAAAAATTCCTGCCTCAACCTCCCAAGAGCTGGGATTACAAGAATGCGTCACTATGTCAGACTTAGCATACATAGCTTAAATTGTACCACCACTGATTTTAAAAGGTCTTCATTTTAAGGTACTACATAATATTGCACTGAGAATAACCTCATACCCATAGCTTTTACCTTTTATACTAATCACCTCACTTTATTCACAAAATAAGTCACAACTTAAACTCATGTCACAGTATTAATCAGACATTCATGGTAGGCATTTGGTATGGACATCATAGGCTCAAGTGCTCAAAGGTAGGCCTTTTGAAAGTGATTACATTATAAAAGCTCTAACTCATCAATGGATTAATATATAGATGAATTCACAACTTTATAGTGATATTAGGAAGAAATACAGACTTAGGTGGTAGAGTTAAATTGAATGAAATATATCATTTAGACATGGTATTGAGGCAATCTATCATTCTCTGGATTCTTACTCCTTGGCTTTCTCTCTCTCTCAGTCTGTCTCTCTGTCTTTCTCTGTTTCTCTGTCTCTGTCTCTCTCTCTCTTTCTCTGAAAACCACGAGGTGCACAGTTTTGTTGAATGAAACAACATGAGTTTAAATTAACTAATAGACAAAATCCTGTAATAAATATAGAGTTCCAGAAAGGACTATGGGAATATTCATTCCCCTTCATTTTCATTGGAGTTTGAGCAGTACTGATATTATGTTTCCCTGAAGTTCCTGTAGAATGTTTCAGTGAATCCAACAAAACATGAAATTACTGAAGACCATGGGGTGGAGTTCCAATGTTACAGAGAAACTAAGGTACTGAGCCGAACAGAAGGAGTTTGATTGAGTCTGGTTACAGGGTTTTTGAAGGGAGGCTAAAAGCAGAGGCTGAGCACAGTGAGCTAAGGTATGCTGCTAGGCCCAGTACAGTCCAGACTGCGGCACAGACTTACAGGAAGATTCTTATAGCACAAAGCCAGCAGGTGGTGTCTTAGCTGAACTAGTCCACATGGAAGACTCCAGACATGTGAAGAGGAGGTGCCAGGACAGATTTCAAGGGAACTAGATAACATACAGAGTACCAATTTACAATCTGCTTTGTTATATAGTTATAGTCTTAGCTCTTATTGTCTAAAAATCATTAGTTAACAAAATTTGTCAATTTCTGTATTTCACCTGCTATATTTGGCACTGCTAATTGTTTTATGGTTACTAGAACACTGCAACATGTTTTCCCTTGGGTAATAATATTGGGAGTTGCTTGGATAACAAATTCACCAAAGGCCCTAACAAAAGACAGAGGGGAGTTCCAAAAAACCCAATATCCCACTGTCTATAGAGAAAGCAAAACCTTGAGGCGAGCCAAAACAAGAATCCCTGACACTGAAGACACATCTGAAGAATATTATCATTACAGAGATGTTCTGATTGCAGTGTAGAGCTATCTACAACACACGCAGCACAAAAATCAAACTAAGGAGTTCTCTCTGAAATAGAAAAAGTCCAAAAAAAGATGGAGCAAAATGCACCCTCGGGCCCCAAACCACACAGGACAGATTCAGTAGACAGTAACATAGAAGAAAGAGGAAAGTCACATAGTAAAAATTCCGGAAATAATAGCAACAGATGTAAAAGAAAACAAAAAACACAAATGCAGAAGGGTATAGAAGAAATAAGATCAGAAAGAAACTCTTAGTCATAAGAAAGAAATGATAAATATAATGAAAGTATTACTAAGCCTTTTTAAAGAAAAAATTTCAAAACTTATAAAAAATAGAGGAGAATAGAAAAAGATGGAAACCTTGAATGAACATTGTATTAAAGAAATAAAATGTATGATGTAAATTCAAAGAAATATGAAGGAAATTAAAAAGGTGATTAAAATGTGGTAAAATCATTTGAATAAAACTGATGATCCGGAGTGTGTGGAGAGCTTCCTGCTAACCTGCGCCAGCGGGACCAGTCCCAGCCCAAGCGCAGCGTGGGCCGGACCCTCTCCCGCGCCCTCGGGCCACACCCCACCACTCCGCCATACTTGCCCACCCCTTCCGCCATCCCCAACCCTCCCGCCTAGTAGGAATTTCTGCCGACTTCCTGCAGCCCCCAGACCCAGTCCTAGCCCAGGTCCGGTGAGTGTGTGGAGAGCTTCCTGCTAACCTGCGCCAGCGGGACCAGTCCCAGCTCAGGAGCAGCGTGGGCCGGACCCTTTCCCGCAACCTCGGGCCGCCCCCCCACCACTCCGACTTATGTCCCCACCCCTCCTGCCCAGTAGGAATTTCTGCCCACTTCCGGGAACCCCCAGACACAGTCCTACCCCAGGTCTGGTGAGTGTGTGGAGAGCTTCCTGCTACTCTGCGCTGTCAGGACCAGTCCCAGCCCAGGCGCATCGTGGGCAGGACCCTCTCCCACCCCCTCGGGCCGTCCCCCACCACTCCACCTTACCTGCCCCACCCCTCCCACTAAGTAGGAATTTCTGCCCAGTTCCGGGAACCCCCAGACCCAATCCTAGCCCAGGTCCGCAGCAGGAAGGAGCTGAGCACAGCAGCCAGACCTAAGACAGATGCAGCTGGATAACTCCAAACTCTGTAGAGCTCCACCTGAATTTCAGTATGTGTGAAGGTTATAACTACAGCAAAGATCTACAACAAAGGGCAGAGGACAGTGCTACACAAAATGACG
>NW_004524679.1:8857068-8859746 GCF_000260255.1 Octodon degus
TAAGAGAACGTGTACTGTAACGACATGTACATCAGTAGTGTCCCAGATTTTCTGATAAAGAAGAATATGGGAACAAAGAGGAAAGTGATCAATGATGTAGAGTGTGCCTAGGGAGAGTCACAAGGCAAGAAATCACTCTCTCAGTCTTTCACAGAGGGCACATTTTCCAAGCATTGGCCTTGACTCATCCACATGGCTGACACTGACAAAGGTTCTCCAATCTGAGGTACAGGATCTCAGGATAAATCCTGAGGGTTTTTAAGTATCCTTCTCAGACCCAAAAGCTACAACTCTTGTTGCATAGGTACTGCTTTACCTTGGTCTTAACTATCCAGTAGAAAAGTATGAATACGAAATATATAAAGTAAATCCATGCTGTTACGTTGAGCTGTGGGGGACTCAGGTCAACAATTTCTGACATTGCTAGTTAAACAGAAGACCCAATGCTATTATGGGCTACTGGACTCTTTTAGAATATTTTGCTGAGTTTACACACCTATAATATTCAAATAACGGAACTTAGGAACAAAGGGGTATACAGATGAAAGTCCATTTTGTATCTGTGTATTCAGTGGTTAGGATAGATATATAGTTACGTTCTCTTAATGAATACAATGATTTCTTCTAATGGTGTTTATAAATAGAATCTCAAGTCCACATCTTGTACAGCAATTAACCACTAAGAAGAATATATGCAGTGTGTTAGTTGTTGAAACTGTACTACCGATTTGATTTGAAACTGTCTCATTTCTACCTGTTTATCAGTAAAATTTTGAAAAAAAAATTCACGAAGAATTCAGTTTTGAATTTCCCAGAACCTGGCCTTTTTTGTCGGGATTTTTTAAAATTAGATTTCGTATTTCTTTGGCTGTTATTGAGTTATTGAATCTAGTTATATCTTCTTGACTCAGTTTTGCTAATTTGGACCTTTCTAGGAATCTGTCTGTTTCTTCTTTGTTTTCTGTTGTGTGAGAATAAAGATTCTCAAAGTAGCTATTGATAATCTTCTGAATTTCCACTGGGTCTGTGTTAATTACACCCTTTTTGTTCCTTACTGCTTGCGTCTGAATTTTTTCTTTCTTCATTTTGATGAGATTAGCTAGGGTTTACCAAGTTTATTTCATCTTTCAAAGAACCAGATTTTTTCATTCGTTAATACTTTGAACTGTTTTCTTTGTTTCAATTGAATTAATTTAGGCTCTAATCTTTATTTCTTCCTGTCCACGTACTCTGGATTTGATTTGTTCTTCATTTTCTTGATGTTGGATGTGCAACATTAGGGTATTTATTTGTTCTTATTCTGTTTTCCTGACAAGTGAGTTCACAGCCATAAATTTTCCTCTGAGAACTCCTTTCATCACATCCCATAAGTTTCTCTATGCTGTGCTTGAAATTTCATTGAATTGTAGATTTTTTTTATCTTTGTTCAATTTCATATATGATTCATTGGTTGAGGAGTAGAGTATTGTTTACTTTCAATATATTTATTGTTTTTCTTTTTGTTTTCTTGCCTCGTTCATTTCAAATTAGATTGCACTGTGGTCAGATAGTATGCATGGGATAATTTCTGTTTTCTTGCACATATTTAAACATGATCTATGGAACAGTATGTGGTCTATTTTAGAAAATGACCCATATGTAGCTGAATGAAATGTGTATGCAGCTGTCATTGGGTAGAAAATTGTATAAGATTACTAAGTTCTTTTGCTTAAAGCTCTGATTCAGTTCAGCCACTTTTTGTGAAACTTTTGTCCGCTTGACCTGTTTCTTTTGGGATAAAATGGTATTTTAATCTTTTATGAGGTTGTGGTATTTGATATTAGATTATTCATGACCATTAAGATTTGTCTTATATAGTTGGGTGCTCTTGTGTGTGGTGTGTAAATATTTATAAATGTCACTTCTTCCTCTTGAATGTTTCCCCAAACCAGTGTATAGTGGGCTTCTTTGCTACTTTTGAACATTCTTGGTTTGAAGTTGCGACTGTCCAAGAGCAAGTGTGTTTTCCCTGGTTTTTTCTGAGGGACTGGGGTATGTAGTACTATTTTCCAATATTCGACTTTTAGTCTATGTATTTCTTTATGAGTGAAGTGTGTTTCTGGTATACAACATACTGTTGAATTTTGCTTCTGTGTGCACTGTGTCAGTCTGTTTCTGTTAGTTGGTCATTGGAGTCCATTTACATTACTGCTTATAATTGAGACATATTGACCTACCACTGATATGTTATTTTCTGGCTGTTGTTCGTTCCATTTTCCTTTTTGTCCCGTGTATAATTGTTTGTCCTATTTAGTGGTTTCTTTCTGTTTTCCTTCCTGGAGTTCTGGTCATTTTGGTCTCTCTCAAATAAATTATTCATTCATCTTTTTAGGGTTGGCTATGTAATCATGAAGTTCTTTAGTTGTTCTTTGTCATGGAATAATTGCACTTTCCTATCAAACATCAAAGACGTTTTTGCAGGGTGTAGCGATCTGGGCTGCAATTTGCTTTCACATAGGACTTGAAGTACTCTGCTCCATGCTCTACTTGCTTTCATGGGTTGTGAAGAGGAGACGACCATATTTCTGACGGGTTTTCCCTTGAATATGATGTGCTTCTTTTCTGAAGTGGCTTTCACCATTTTATTCTTGGGCTTGATTTCTGTTATCTTCGTTATTATATGTCTCGGTGTGTTTTCA
>NW_004524679.1:8888377-8889151 GCF_000260255.1 Octodon degus
GGCAGAAAATCCTACTCGGCGGGCAGGTGGGGTGAGGGAGCTACTGCGGAGTGGTGGTGGGGCGGCCCAAGGGGCTGGGAGAGGGTCCGGACCACTCTGCGCGTGGGCTATGACTGGTCCCGCTGGCACAGTGTAGCAGGAAGCTCTCCGCACACGCACCGGACCTGGGCTAGGACTCTCATCCTATTTTTTAAAGACAACTTTTCTTACCTTTTCCCTAGGTTCACCAGAGTCTTCACGATCTGCAACTTTGTCTTCACTTTTATTTAAATGGTTTTGCACACTATTGATGTCGATTTTAAGTTCCACTGTATCTCTTTGACTGTTCTTCATGTGTTCTGTTTCTTTCCTGTATTGCTCATTCAAGGAATCTGTCCTTATTCCAATCTCCTTTATTTTATTATTGCATATTTTGTCAATGGCTTCTTTAGTAAGTACTTAGTAATTCTTTTAGTACAGAGGTTTTTTCAGATCTGGTTTCCTCCATATGTTTCTGCTTTTGATTTTTTATTTCAGACGCTATTAATTCAGAGAGTCCTCTTTTTTTCCGAACTGTGTTCCTCTATACACTTGTTATGGGTGGGGTTGGCCAATGATATTGCATTTTGCTCCCTTTCATTGTCATTTTTCCATTTTTATTGAGGAAATAAATAGCAATGAAACAGGTTCAAATAAAATTGGTAGGACAGTTCCAAAATTAACACATTGCATACTGCCTTTGTGGTGCTTATATGTTGTGCAAGATGCAAGCATAATATCCTATTTACAAACACT
>NW_004524679.1:8889345-8891787 GCF_000260255.1 Octodon degus
TAGCCCCTTTTTTGTTTAGTCACATCACTTAAATATTATAGGTGTGTAAACTCCGCAAAATATTCAGAAATAGTCCAGTAGTCCAAAATAGTATTGAGTATTCCACTTGACTGGCAATAACACAATTTGTGGACCTGACTCCCCTACACCTCAAAATAACAAAAATGGATTTATTTCTTGTACTTCGTCTTTATACATTTCTGCTGGATTGTTAAGACCAAGATAAAGCAAGACATATGTAATGAGAAATGTAGGTTTTCTAAATGATAAGGTCAGTCAAATCTCCTCAGGATTCATCCTGAGACCCTTTACCTCTGATTGTAGATCCTTTGTCAGTGTCAGCCGTGTGGATGTGTCACGGACATTGCTTGGCCAAGTTGCGCTATGAGAAAGTCTGAGAGAATGCTTTATCTCCATGTGACTCTTCTTAGGCACACTCTACATCATTGATTACTTTCCTCTTTTTCCCCATAATTTCCTGGATCTGAAATTTTGGGACACAACTGAGTTACATGATGTTACAATACAAGTTCTCATATTCTGATTCTCAATTGACTTTGGAAGGCTAGGGCCAAAATGTTGTCTTTCCTTGTGGCCCTCCTTTTTCTCTATTGTTTGCTCTGCATACTTAGGTTGTTGACCCTCTAGAAGAGAAGCTTAAAGTTATTGTCATATAAACTAGGCTGTAGAGCTTAAGCTGTCTGAATATCAAACATTTTAGGCATAACATGGAACAGGTATTTTTCAAGTATTGATGGGTTAATCTTTAAGTCCCTAAAGAATACGACAAAAAATTTAAAAAATAAAATATATTTAAAAAATCTGAAAGAACAATTACATATATTTATACATAAGTCCAGAGATCTAACCATACAAAATATTGTTGCGGGACAGTCCTGCAACACACCATTTCCTTTCTCTTGCCTTCATTCACCACCCCCTTCCTATTTAAACAATCTTATACCTGAGAGACAGAACAGCAGCTACTAGTGTGTCCTGACAAGAATTAAGTATTCAGAAGACCAGAATGACAGGCACTGCAAACATGAAATTACTATTACAAATTCCCATCTTCAGGGCAGTTGCTTAATTCACAGGTGTCAGTATACATAGTCAGGGTAAGAATCCTGCCAATTACCTGCTAGATTGGAAAATTTTCTGAAGATTCTGAGGATCATTGAATTACGCATCCTGTGTGTATAAATGTATGACTTGTCTCTCTCATGTTTCCAAGCTGTTCTCTTAGCTCTGTCTTCATTGTCTAGTCCTCAAGTTCTTGCTTTCCTTTACTTGTATTATATCTTTCTATTCGTATTTCTTCTTTTGAGTTCTTATACTAGGGAACTACAGGATATTTACACATGTGTGTATGGTTTATTTCACTTATGAGTATATCTTCAAGTGGTATCCAATTAAATGTAAAGACTTCGAATTCATCCTCTTTGTAGCTGCATAATACTCAATTACATATAAATGCCAAATCTTTTTCATCCATTCCTCAGATGATTGGCATCTTTTTTGTTTCCAAGATTTCGCTATCACCAATTGTGCTGCTATAAACATAGGCATATAAACATCACTAAGGTATGATATTTTCGGATCTTTCAATAAAATTCTCAGTAGAGGAATAGCCGGTTTACATGTGATTTCGAGTCCTAGTTTTCTAAAGCCTCTCCACAGAGATTTCCATATAGATTGCACAAGTGTACATTCCTACCAGCAGTGTACATGTGTTCCTCTTTCCCCACAACCAATCCAACATTGGTTGTTGGTTGATTTCTTTATGACAGCTATTTTTCTGGGGTGAGATGATATCTCAATGTTGTTTTAATTTACATTTCACAGATGGATACTCCTGTTGAGATTTTTTCATATATTTATTAGCTTCTGTAATTTCAGCCTCTGAGAAGGTGTTCATCAAGATGCAATTTCTGCACTGAGTCTTTATATCTTGGGGTTCTAGCTTTTCTTTTTCTTATTTTTCATTTGAAGAAGAAAATATTTAACTGCATAGAAAATGCTAAAATGCATTTAAAATTTATTCTTAGAACTTAGGTTTCCTGATATCTTTTTTTTTAAATAATTTTTTGAGAAAGACATAAAAATGAGAAAGTTTCAATCTAAATTTGTAGGACAGTTTCAAGAATTAACACATTGCATCCATTCTTCCTAGTGGTTATTTGCTCTACAAGATGCAAAACCTGTTAAAGCAAATCCATCTATTCCTTTATAGAATGTAACTCTATATCTATCCTAGCCATGTTGAATACACAGATATAAAATGGACATTCATCTATATCCCCTTTTTTCCATAATTTGAACATTATAGGTGTGTTAACTCAGCAAACTATTCTGAAAGAGTCAATAGTCCATAAAAATATTGAGTCTTCCGCTTAAAAGGAAATGTCAGAAATTTTTGACCTGATTTCCCCACGCCTCAGA
>NW_004524679.1:8899232-8918950 GCF_000260255.1 Octodon degus
CAGGCGTGTATGCCAGGCCTGAGCTGTGCCTGTAGGGGGCAAGTTGACGTAGGGGGAAGAGGAAGCTCTCCCATACACTCACCGGACCTGTGCTAGGACTGCTTCTGGGGGTACCTGGACTCGGCAGAAATTCCTACTCTGCGGGTTAGGTGGGGGAGGTACTGTGGAGTGGTGGGTTAGGCCCAAGGGGATGGGAGAGGTTCCAACCCATGCTGCACCTGGCCTGGGACTGGTCCCGCCATCGCAGAGTAGCAGGAAGCTCTCCGCACACTCACCCAACCTGATCTAGGACTGGGTCTGGGGTTCCTGGAACTGGACAAAAATTCCTACTCGTCAGACGGGGTGGGGGAGGTACTGCGGAGTGATGGGGGTGGCCCAAGGGAGTGGGAGACGGTCTGGCCCACGCTGCGCTTGGGCTGGGATTGGTCACACTGGCACAGGGTAGCAGGAAGCTCTCCACACACTCACCGGACCTGGGCTAGGACTGGGTCTGGTGGTTCCCAGAACTTGGCAGAAATTCCTACTCCTGTTCTCCAATTTTTGAAACACAGTCTGCATTTAACTTCTTCAACATATCTGCATGACTTTGTTTTCTTTCCTTTACTGTTTTGCTTTGTTTTGTCTTCATACCTTCTTGCTCTTATAGTTCAGGCTGGCCTTGGACTCACTATGCAGACCAGGCTGGCCTCCATGGCAGTCCTTCTGCCACAGCCTGCCAAGTGCATTTTATTCCTTGACAGAAAGATGTTAGACACAAAAGCAAGGAAAGCTTCTCATAGCACCACAATGACTGCTGTGTCACAAGCGTTCTGTGTGTGCCCTTTCTGGGTCAATCCATAGTTTCTTGACTCCATGCCGTACCAATGGGATTAGAAACCCGGGGAATCTTGTAAATGGTCCTTTTTTCAGCTTCCTTGTGGCCTCTTCCCATGATGCCCCACAGGGTGGGCAGGATGTGAGCCACAGTCCCTGGCTCTTTGGGGCAGCCTGGCTCTTAGGATGTGTGACTTCTTTAGGGACACTGTGGCAAGGTGAATTCATTTCCTGTGTCTCGCCCAATAAGGGTTCAATTTTCCCTGCACTGAGCAAACACTCCTCTGGTTGAGGCAATAGGCATTTTCTAAGTTATCTGAACATAAATTTTCTTGTCTTTACAGTTGGTTTGGTTATGTATATTTGGGGAAGAAATGGCTTTGTCTCTTGCTTTTAACCATATTTGCTTCATTTCAGATATTTTAATAGGACAAAATACATTGATATATTATGATCTTAATGGCCTGGCGCGGGGAAGGGAGAGGAGGTGGGGGGTCCATGGAGACTGGTGTGGCCTTGAAACCTGGAGACAGGTGAAGTTAACATTTCTACCTTGGGCCAAGCTAATAGGACTTCATCATTTTCTTTAAAAACATTGAGTGAACAAGGAGAAAAATATTTTACCCATATACCATGCATTCATGGAGTCAAGGACCAGCAGAGGGAGAGAGTAGTCCTGGGACCTTCCAAAGGGCTCATCCCTGAGATATCAGACATGCAAGATGGAGATTGAGGTTGGGCACAATTGCCTCAGATTTACAAGTCAGTATCAGACTGAAAATGGCTGTGGGCTGGTGATTCAATTTAGATTCACGAATAAAGAGGACAGAGAAGGTCAGTCAGCGAGAGTTTTAAGGAAGAAAGCACTGAGACATGGTCTCAGGGAGGACACAGGCATGGGGTAAGGGAGGACCAATGAGGGACTTGAATGCACAGGTTTCTGTGGCAAGGGCTACCAAAGAACACTGAGTGAAAACCACCACATCTGGGGATGGATGATTTGAGGGAAGGGAGCAACGTGGCAGAAAATAATGGAGTGGAACAAGCCCCTGACCCACGCCAGCCAGTCCCTCTGTATGTGTGGATTCCCTGATCTTGGCAAGTTCCATCTCCTTTCCAGTATGCTACATTTCTTTTCTTTCTTTTTTTTTTTTGCTTTCTTTTCTTTTCTTCTTTTCTTTTCTTTTCTTTTCTTTTCTTTTCTTTTCTTTTCTTTTCTTTTCTTTCTTTCTTTCTTTTATTTTGTGGAACCAGGAATTCAACTCAGGCCTTTGTGCTTGCCAGGGAAGCGCTTATTCCAATGAGCCATCTCCTTGTCCCCTCCAGTATGCTACGTTTCAAGCGAGGGTCCATCACAGGAGGACATATCTAGAATCACTGTGCCACCCTGGGTTTTCAAATCATTGCTTCCTGTTACTTTTCTTAAAACACTTCTGCTGAACTTCTTAAACAAATTTTGGCACAGCCATCACACATAAGTTCATGCGGGTCCTTGTCAGTGTAGGTGCTCTTCTCACTCAGGTCAACTGGATGCTACCACTTCTGTCCCAGCAACAGTATGCACAGGGGAGATGGTGACTAAGTTGCCAGAGCTCAGATAGCTAGTGCAGAAGGGGCCACCACATTTGTCTGAAATTTACTTAATAGAAATTACCCCACTGAGCAGTTTATCTCAACCATGGTCAGGGAAATCCCCTCAGGATTTATCCTGAGATCTTGTACCTCAGATTGTAGATCTTTTGTCAGTGTCAAAAATGTGGATGAGTCAGGGAGATTGTTTGTCTAACAAGCTCTCTGTGAAAGCCTGAGAGAATGTTTTCTCTCCATGTGACTATCCTTAGGCACATTCTACATGGTAGAACATCTTCCTCTTTGGTCCAACAATCTCTTTGATCAGAAAAACTGGGAAACTACTGAGTCACATGTTGTTACAGTACCAGTTCTCATACGGCCTGAGTCTTAATTGACCTTGGAAGGTTAGGGCCAAAATGTTGACATTCCTTGTGGCCATTCTTTTTCTTTAATTTTTGTCTGCAAACGTAGGTTGTTAGCCCTTTAGAAGAGAAGCTTATTGTTATTATCATACAACCTAGGCTGTTAAGTTTAATTTCAATATCTGTTTGAATATCAAACATCTAAGGAATAACATTGAAAAGGTATTTTTCATCAAGTTTGATATGTTATACTTTAAGTCCCTACAGAATATGTTGAAAAAATAGGCATAAATAATTACATAATTCTTATTTTTACACAGAAGTCCATAAATCTGACCATGTACAACTTTGAAGCCGGAAAAAACCACAACATGGCTTTTCCTGACTCCTGCCTTCATTCACCAACCCCTTCTTTTTGAACAGTCATCGACCCGAGAGACAGCACAGCAGCGACTGGCATGTTATGATAAGCAGCCCATATTCACAACCAGAATGACAGGCTCTCCAACCATGAACATTCTATTACAAATTTCATCTACAGTGCAGTTGCTCAGTTCACATGCGTCTGTATATATAGTTAATGAGAGGGAGAATCTTTCCAATTTACTGCTAGATTCAACAACTATCCGATGATTGTCAGGATCATTGTCTTGCCCATCTTCTAAATTTAACTGTAGGGCTGGAGAGATGGCTCAGTGGTCTAAAGCACCTACTTGGAACAAGCTTGGCAAAGCACAGGGACCACGGTTCGATCCCCCAGTACCACATGCCAGCCAGCCCGCCCCCTGGTGGGCTGAGCTGGCCACACACATACAATAAATTAAAAAAAAATGTAAAAATTAAATAAATAAATTTAACTGTATTTCACGGATGTTCATTGATTTGGAGCATTTTTCATATATGTATTCACTTCTTTGATTTCGTCCACTGAGAAGTGTGTGTTCAACTCAGATGCCCATTTCTGGACAGGGTCTTTAAATTTTGGGGTGCTAGTTTTTTTCTTTTCTTTGTAAATACTAGAGAGCAGACGTTTGTTTGAGTACGTATTTATCATGATTTTTTCCAAATTTGTGAGTTGTCGTTTCACTTTGTTGGTTATTTTTTTTTGACCTGCAAACACTTCTCAGTAAGAGAATTTCCCAGTTGTTAATTATTTCAAGTGTTTCCCTTTTGACTTTATTTTTCTTCCTGAACTCTTTGACTACCCCTATATTTTCAAGAGTTCCTCCTGATATCTTTTCCAGGATTTTTAGTGTCTCTGTTTTAATGTTTCGATCTTTCATTTACCTTGAGTTTAGCTTAGTGTATGCTGATAGACCTTGGTCAATTTTTAGATTTTGGCATGTGGAGAGCTAGATTTTCAAGTACCATTTGTTAAAGAGGCTATCTTTCCTCTAATAATTATGTTTGGCCCCTTTGTCAAAGATAAGTGGGCTGAGTGTGTTCATAGGGGCTTCAGCATCTTCTAATCTATTCCTTTGATCCTCAGGTCTATTTTGTTGTCAGTACCATGCTGATTTTATCACAGTAGCCTTGTATCATATTTTCAAGTCTAGAATTGTAATGCCTCCTGCCTTGTCTTTGTTGCCTAGGATTGCCTTTGATATTCTAGGCCTTTTCTCGTTCCTCATAAATTTAATACATAATTTCCCTAGGTCTGTGATGTACGTTGGTGGTAGTTTGATAGGGATTACATTAAATCTGCACAGAAATTTTCTAAGCATGGCTATCTTCACAATGTTGGCTCTTCCCATTCCAGATCATTCAATAACTTTCCACTTCCTGAAATCCTCTTAATATAATATTTTCAGAGTATTGTAATTTTCCTTGAAAAGATCTTTGACTTCTTTAGTTAGATTAATTCTACTATATTTCATATTCTTAGGTGTTATTTTAACAGGTATTGTTTCACTAATTTACTTCTCAATGCATTTTTAAAAAAATCTTTGCAGAGGAATGCTATCGACTTTTGGATATTTACTTTGTATCCTGCTATACTACTGCATTTGTATATTAATTCTTGTAGCTTCTTGATGAAGTTTTTTTGCACTTCCCAGTAAAGTATCATGTCATCTACAAAGAATGATAATTTATCTTCTTCCTTACCTATTCTTATTCATTTTACTTCTTTCTATTGTCTAAAGGTTCTAGCTAATGTTTCCAGAACTATAATGAATAGGAGTGCTGAGAGATGACATTCTTGTCTTCTTGCAGATCTAACAGTAAAAGCGTTCAGTATTTCCCCATTTAGAATTATGTTAGTCGTTGGGTTTTCATCAATGGCTTTTAGCAGAATTAAGTAGAGGCCATATATTCCAATTTTCTGTAGTAGTTTCAACATGAATAAGGTTGAATTTTTTCAAAAGCCATTTCTACGTCAATTCTGATGATCATGTGGTTTTTGTTTTCACTCTACTGATATAGTGTTTTTAATATATCGATTTTCAAATATGAACCATCTTTGCATTCTGGGATGAATATTGCTGGGTCATGGTGTATGATCTTCTTGATTATTTGCTATATTCTATATTCTAATATCTTAATGAGAATTTTTGCATATATGTTCATGAGGGACATTGCCCTATAGTTCTCTTTTTAATTGTGTCTTTCCCTGGTTTTGGTATCTTTATAATTCTTTCCTCCAGTATTGATTTTGGGAGGATTAGTTTCTTTTCAATTTCATTGAAGAGTTTGAGGAATATAGGAACTACCTCTTCTGTATATTTCTTGTAGATTTCACTTGTGAATCCATCCATAGCTCGAATTTTCTTTTTCAGAATTTTTTTAAATAGTATAACTGGTATTTCGTTGGCTGTTATTGGGCTATTCAGAGTGGTTATATCTTGTCAATAAAGTTTTGGAAATTTGTACCTTTGTAGAAATGTGGCCATTGATTCAGTGACTTCTATTCTGTGAGAGCAAAGTTTCTCCAAGAAGCTATTGACAATCTTCCAAATTTCCAGCTGATTTGTGATAATTACACCTGTTTCATTCCTTATTGCTTGTATTTAATTTTTTCTTTCCTTTGTATAATTAGAATATCTAAGAGCTTATCGATTTTATTTACTCTTTCAAAGATTATACTTTTTTGTTTCATTAAATATTTGACTGTTTTCAACTCAATTAAAATTTTCCCATAACTTTATTGATAAACAAATAGCAATGAGAGAGTTTCAAATGAAATTAGTAGGACAGTTTCAATAATTAACACATTGCAAACATTCTTCCTAGTGGTTAATTGCTGTACAAGATGCAGACATGATATCCTCTTTACAAACAGCATTAGAACAGATCATTGTATTCATTAAAAGAATATAACTGTATACATATCCTAACCACTTTGAATACACAGATACAAAATTGATATTCATCTGTATACCCTTTTTTTGTTAAGTTCCATTATCTGAATATTATTGCTGTGTAAACTCAGCAATATATTCTAAAAGAGTCCAAAAGCCCATAACAGTATTGGGTCTTCTGCTTGACAGGCAATGTCAGAAATTGTTGACCTGAGTCCCCTAAAGCTCAACGTAACAGCATGGCTTTACTTCTTATATTTCCTTTTTATACTTTTCTGGTGGATGGTGAAGACCAAGGTGAAGCAGGACTTATGCAACAAGAGTTGTAGCTTTTGGGTCTGATAAGGTCAGTGATATCCCCTCAGGATTTATTCTGAGACCCTGTACCTCAGATTGTAGAACTTTTGTCAGTTTCAGCCGTGTGGATGAGTCATGGCCATTGCTTGGACAATGTGCTTTCTGTGAAAGCCTGAGAGAATATTTTTGCTCCATGTGACTCTCCTTAGGCACTCTCTAAATCATTGATCATTTTCCTTTTTGGCCCCATATTCGCCTTGATCACAAAATTTGGGACACTACTGAGTTACAAGACGTTACAGTACAAGTTCTCATACGTCCTGAGTCTTAACTGACCTTAGAAGGCAAGGGTCAAAATGTTGGCATTATTTGCAGCCCTAATTTTTGACGTATTTTGTTCTGCCAACATAGGTTGTTAACCATCCAGAGGACAAGCTTATTGTTATTATCATACAACTTAGGCTGTTAAACTTATCCTCACTATCTGTCTGCATATCAAACATCTTAGGCATAATATGTAACAGGTATTTTCATCAACTATTGATATGTTGAAATTTAAGTCTCTACAGAATATGATAAAAACATTTAAAAATTAGAATATATTTTACAAATAGGAGTAAAAAATTATATACATCTTATGTTTACACCCAAGTCCAAAAATCTCACCATATATAACCTTGAAGCAGGACATTCCCACAATATTCCTTCACCTGAGGAATGGTTGAAAAAGATGTGGTATTTTTACACAATGGGTTTTTATTCAGTTATTAAGAGTGATGAACTCGAAGCCTTTATATTGAAGTAGATGCCACTTGAATATATACTCATAATTGAAATAAACCAGTCACACATGTGTAAATATCGTATATTCTCCATAGTATTAGAACTCAAAAGAAGAAATACAAATATAAAGGTACAATATAATTAAAAGGAATCCTGGATCTCATAGACTAACTAATCAAGAGACAGAAAGAAGAGCTATGAAATATGAATATGTCAAGCCATACATTTGTATGTAGAAGATGGGCAAGGCATTGATCCTGAGAATCTTCAGAAGATTTTATAATCTAGCAGTTAATTGGAAAGATTCTCACCCTGACTAACTATATGTACTGATACCTGTGAACTAAGCTACTGCACTGCAGATGGTAATGTGTAAAAGTAGTTTCATGCTTGGATTGCCTGTCATTCTGGTCTTCTGAATATGGGCTGCTTGTCAAGATATGACATTTGCTGCTGTGATGTATCTCAGGTAGATGGTTGTTCAAGATGAAGGGGTTGGTGAATGAAATCAAGAGACAGCAAAAGGAATATTGTGGGACTCTTTATCTCAATAAAATTAATTTCTCATGTAATCTTTATGGTTTCTTTGAGTCTTTGGGACCTGTATTTTGTTTGCTCCTCCTTTTCTTGTTGTTGTGAGTGAAACATTATGGTTTTTATTTTTTCCCTTTTTGTTTTTTCTAATTTGTGATTTCACAGCTATGATTTTCCTTCTGAGAACTGCTTTCTTCGTACCCCATAAATTCTGGGAACTTGTGCTTGAATTTTCATGAAATTATTTTTGAATTGTTGAATTTCTTGTTTAATTTCATCTGTGACCCATTGGTTGTTGAGTAGGCTTTTGTTTAATTTCAATGTGTTTATTGCTTTTTTCTGGCTTCTTTTGTGTTTTATTTCATTTCATTGCACTTGGTCAGATAATATGCATGGGATGGTTTCTTTTTTCTTACATACACTTCAGCATGACTCATGGACCAGTATGTGGTCTATTTTAGAAAATGACCCATGTGCAGCTGATAAAAATGTGTATTTCGCAGTGTTTCTGTGCAATCCTCTATATATCTCCACTAAGTTCATTTGTTTCAAGGTCTGGTTCCCTTCTGTTATTTCTTTACTGCTTCACCTATCTCTTTTGTGATAAGAGGTTACTAAGGTCTCTTGTCAAGATTGTGGTATTGGATATTATATTTTTAACGTCCATTATTATATGCTTATATATTTAGGTGCTTCAATGTTTGGCGCATACATATTTATAACTGCTACTTCTTCCTCTTGTATTTTCCCATAACCAATAAATAGTGACATTCTTTATTTCGTTCCATCATTCTTCAATTGAATTTGGGACTGTCTGAGATTAGGATTGCTACAACAGCATATTTGGAGGTGTTTGGGCATGTGGTATTGTTTTCCATCCTTTCAGTTTCAGCCTGTGAATGTTGTCATGATTTAAATATGTTTCTTGTATACAGCATATTTTTCCATTTTGTTTTCTAATACTCTGTGCCAGTATATTTCCCTTAATTGGCGAATTGAATCCATTTACATTGACAGTTATAATTGACACGTATTTAATTATGATTGACATGTTATTTAACTGTTGTTGTTTTCTCCTTTTTCTCCTCTCTATAGTTGTTTGCTCTATTTAGTTGGGTACTTCTTATCTCATTCGTGAAGTTCTGATCATTTTGGTCCCTCTCTAGAACAACTTTCAGGAGCCTGTGTAGAGTTGGCTTTTTTATCATGAAATTCTTTATTTGTTCTTTGTCATGAAACTATCCTACTTCTCCATCAAACTTGAAAGATTATTTCAGGTTATAGTATTCTGTGCTGCAATTTATTTTCATGGAGGACGTGAAGTACTGTGCTCCCTGCTATTCTTGCCTTCATATTTTGTTAAGAGAAGTCAAACGTAATTTTCATGGGTTTTCTTTGAATGTCATCATTTCTTTCTTCTAGTGGCTCTCACTATATTATTCTTGTGCTGGATTTCAGGGATCTTGACTATTACATGTCTTGGTGTATTTAAGTAGGTGTATGTTACTTCTACTGTATGCTTCGGATACCTGAATGTCAGATTGTTTCCTCAAATTTGGGAAAATTTATGCTATTACCTCTGCCCCTATTTTTTAATGTCTTTTGGAATGATACCTTCTTTCCATTGATACCTATTAGTCTCACATTATTCATGTTTTCATTGTCTTGCAATTGAATTATTTTTTCTGCATTGCAATTATTTTGAAGACATCTTTTTTTTTTTTTGCCTTTTCACTAGCCGCACCAGCACTTCAAGATCTGAAATTCTGTCTTCACTTTCACACAAACGGTTTTGCAAGCTTGTGATTGAGATTTTAAGTTTCTCTGTATCTCTTTGACTCTGCTTCATGTGATCTACTTCTTTACTGCATTGCTCATTCATGGAATCTGTCATTTTTCTTATCTCCTCTATATTTTATCAATGTCTTGTTTATAAGCAGTTGTTAATTTTTTAGTGCAGATTATTTTTCAGATTGACTTTCTTTCTTATGTTTCTGCATTTGATTGTTTGTTTCAGACGCTATGAGTTCAGGGAATTCCTTTTTTACTTCATAAAATAATTCTGCTATAAGTCCCTCTACTACTTTCTGCTGTTGCTTATTTACTTTCAACGCCATCAACTTATACATTTCAGCTGAGCTAGTGTCCTCTGAACTTGTTCTGCGTGGG
Organism: Octodon degus; assembly: GCF_000260255.1. Lineage (NCBI taxonomy): Eukaryota > Metazoa > Chordata > Mammalia > Rodentia > Octodontidae > Octodon > Octodon degus. The sequence goes on from NW_004524679.1 coordinate 8,909,062, forward strand.
CATTGGATTTCCTCCATATGTTTCTCCATTTGATTCTTTACTGAAGATGCTACTACTACAGGGATTTGTCTTTTTATTTCCAGTCTGAGTTCCTCTATACCATTCTGCTGTTGTTTCTTTTTTCTGAAGCTGTTGATTCATTGATTTCAGCTGTGTAATTCCTAATTTGTTCTGTGTTAATGTCCTCTGCACTAGTTATTGGTGGGCTTGGGTTCTGAGGCTGCATTTTGCCCCTTCTCGTTGTCATTTTATATAGCATTGTCTTCTGACCTTCGTTGTAGTGATTTGGTACAGTTATACCCTTAGCACCTACTGAAATTGAGGTGCAGATCTGCAAATTTTGAGTTTTTCCAGCTGTTCCTTGCTTGGGTCTGGCTTCTGAGCTCAGCTCATTCCTATACTCTCCCTTCGGAGTGAACCTGTTGTGTCCCTCTGACAAGATGTTTTGCTTCTAGACAAGCTGAGTGGTTCTGTCCCCTACTCTCTTTGCAGGGACAACAGCTGCAGAGTTTCACCCCAGGCCTTTATTCCAGTCCTGAGTTCAGTCTGAAGGAGACAATGTGGAGTAAGTTGGAGAGGAAATTCTCCCACACACTCACTGGGCCTTGACTAGGGCTGGATCTGTGTTTCCTGAGAATGCGATTGAAGCTGTCACTCACTCGGTAGGAGTGTGGGGGGTTGCGATGGGGTGGGTTGTTTGACAAAAGGGTGGAAGAGGTTTTCACCAATGTTGCAACTGGGCTTGGATAAGACGGATCCCGCAGGCACACGGTAGAAGGAAACTCTCCCACACACTCACTGGGTCTGGGCTAGAGCTTTCATTGTCATTTTGCGCAGCACTGTCCTCTGACCTTTCTTGTAGAGCTTTGTTGGAGGTATAACCTTATCACCTAATGAATTTCTGGTACCAATCTACAAAGCTTGAAATTATCCAGTTTTGCCTGGCTTGGGTCTGGCTGCTATGCTCAGCTCCTTCATCCTGCAGCCCTTGGTATTGAACCTGTTGTGACCCGCTAGCATGATGTTCTGGACTATCTGGTTTGTTCTGTCCCCTCCTCTGTGTGCAGGGTGTGCAGCTGCAGAGTTGCACGCAAGGCCTGTTTGTCAATCCTAATCTGGGCCAGAAGAGGACAAGGGGGTAAGGGGATGGCTTGGTTTCATTGATTCCTAGGTGTTAACCACACACTCACCGTACATTCTTTTGGGTGGAACCGTTGGTCTCAAGGATGTGGCAGAAGTTATCACCCACTTGGCATTCATTTACGTGTCTCCTTAGTAGTGGGTGTGTCTCAATGACGAGGCAGAGGATCTCATTCATGTTGTGTGCCTGGATTTTTACTAGAGAGGTCCCTGGGGTTGAGAGTAGCTAGAATCTCTTCCACCCACTCTCTGGGCCCCAGCCTGGGTTGGATTTGGGGGCTGGGAGAACGTATCAGAAGTTCTCACGTGGCAGGTATGAGGGGGGCGCTGTGGATTGTTGGGAGGGTCTTGGTGGCATGGTATGATTCCCACTTATGTGGCATGCCTGCATTTTGTTCAGAGATGTCAGGAGCGCCTGTTCAGATGGATTTACAGCTGAATTTTACAAGAAATTTACAGAAGATTTACTAAGAATACTCCTTGAATTTCTCAATTTTTTTTTCAAAGGAAGAAATAATCCCAATATAATTACTGGTGGCAAGTATTATGCTGATATTAAAACCAGAGAAACATTCAACCATAAAAGAACATTGCAGGCCAAATTCCCTGAAGAACATAAATGCAAAAATTATCAATAAGATCCTAGCAAATAGAACATAGCAAATCATCAATAGGATTACACAACATGACCATATAAGTTTCATGCCATGGATGCAAGAATGGTTCAACATATGCAAATCTATAAATGTAGTACAGGACATCAATAGAACCAAAACTAAAAATCTCATGATCACCACATTCAATGCAAAAAAGGCTTTTGAAAAAGTTCAATACTCATTCATGATCAAAGCACTAAAGAAGATTGCAATAAATGGGTTATACATTAATCTAATAAAAGACACCTATGACAATATGACAACCAACATAATTCTAAATGGGGAAAATATGAAATCTTTTACTCTCCAATTCGATATAAAACAAGGACGTCCTCTATCACCACCCATATTCAGTATAGTTCTGGAATCATTATCTAAAGCCAATAAACAACAGAGACAGATAAAAATAAGAATAGATAAGGAAGAAGTGAAACTATCATTATGTGCAGAGAACAGGATACTCTACTTGAAAGAGCCAAAAAACACCAAGCATCTGCTAGAATTAATAAAAAAAATCAATATCATAACAGGTTAAAAACTCAATACCAAAAATAAATAACATTGCTATACACAGATATGAGACACACTAAAAGTGATTTTTGAGAAAAAATACCCTTCACAATAACATCCAAAATAGTGAAATACCTAGGAATTGATGAAACCAAGGAAGAAAATGATCTTTACAATGAAAACTACGCTACTCTGAAAATAGAGCTCAAGGAGAATGTCAGAATATGGGAATATTTTTCTTGCTCCTGGATAGAAAGAACCAATTATGTGAAGATTGCCGTACTCTCAAAATTGCTGTACAGATATAATGCAATCCCTATCAAAATTCCAACATCATACCACACAGATCTAGAGAAAATATTCTTCAAATGTATTTAGAACCAGAATAGACCTGGTAGCAAACACAATATTGGACAAGAAATGCAAGGCAGGACGCATTATAAGTCCTGCTTTGAAATTATACTACAGAGCTGCTGTGAAAAAATTAGCATGGTAATGACAAAATGAGATTAAAATCAATGAAACACATTAGAAGATGCAGATACAATTGCATAAGAAATCAGTCATATATTTTTATTAATTGTATATAGATATAAATAGCAATGAGTTAGCTTCAAAACTGATCAGAAGCATGGCTGCAATAATTAATACATTGCATATTGTTGCCTTTTAGTCGTTATTCACAGTAAAAATGCAGACATCATATCCTATCCAAACAGTATTAGCACAAATCTTTCTTCTCACTGAACGAAAGGAAAGTATTTGTATATCTATGCTAACTATTTTGTATATACAGATACAAAATAATCCTTCATTTGAATCCCCAATAGTCCAGTAGTCCATAATAGTAATGAGTTATCGATAGGACCGGTAATGTCAGAATCTTTGAAAAAGGGGCCAAACATGTTCACTGGAAGAAATATAGCTTCTTTAACAAATGATGCTAGGAAAACAGGTTGTCTATTTGCTGAAAACTAAAATTCGACCCCTGTCTATCACTATGTCCCAATCGAAATTCTAAACGCATTAAAGATCTGACCATTAAAACCGAAACACTAAATCTCATGCTAGAGAAAAATATTTGGAAATCTTGAAGATATACAGGTAGGCACACATTTCATGCTCAAAAAACAAGATGCATGGGAAATATTTCAAGGAATATACCATTGGCACCTCCACTTAATGGGCAGTTTCTGCACATCAAAGGACATCATCAACAATGCAAATAGATAACACAGAGACATTGAAAATATCCTAAGCAATAATCACTCATACAAAGATCTACTATCTGGAATATACAAACAAGTAAAAAAAAAATTAGGATCCCAAAATTTATTTCATTTTTTTCTCCTGTATTTTACTGTAGGGTCTACAGGGTGCACAGTTCTCACTACTATATTGAACTCATAAATGATTCTTATGTTTACAGCCTCCCAATTGCTGGGATTACAGGTGTGCACCAAAATGCACAGTCTCAATCACCATCTCAGAGTGCTTCAAGGGCAGGGATGGCATGGCAGTCCTGGGATGAAGGGATGTGAGGACAGTGCCTTCTTTCTGGTGCTTTGATCTGATGAGCTATTTGGCCGGCCCTTGGGCCCGAAAATTTAAAGATCTAATCTAAAAACGATCATCTGAGATCCTACTCTTAGCATGAGGAGGTGAATGAGAATCCAAGAACAAGACATAAAAGATGAACTTCTGGATAATGAGGAAGATGAAGGGTCCTAGGCTCTTACTGAGAGCACTCCCACACTTAGAAGAATGATGTGCAGGTCGCCTATGTCTCCATTCACAGATATGACTTTTGGGACTTCCTACTGAATCCAGAGCTCTTAAATGGCATCGTAGACTGCAGCTTTTAGCACCCCTCAGAGATTCAACATAAGTTCAGCTCCCTGACCATCCTGGTCATGCATATCCTGTCAGGCCAAGTCTGCAATGGGCAGGATGGCGGTCTTAGTGCTGGCCACACAACAGCAAACTGAGCCTGTCAGTAGTCAGATGGCAGTTCTGGTCATGTGTCACATAAGGGAGCTGGCGTTCCTGTCAACAAGGTGTATGAGTGCTTCTCCAAATACATGCCCAGTCACAAATTGTCCATGTACATTGGAGGAAAATCCATCAAGAAGGATGAGGAAGTGCAAAGAGAAACTGTCCTCACATCATAGCTGGATCCTAGCACTCATGAGAAACAGGACCCTCAACCTGAAGAACGTGGAGCACTTTTTGCTTGATGTGTGTGACAAGATGCTGGAGCAGCTAGACATGAGGCTGGACCTACAGGAGATCTTTCACCTGACACCCCATGAGAAGCAGTGCATGATGTTTAGCCCCACTGTGAAGAAGGAGATCCGGCTGGTCTGCAGGAAGTTTATGCAGGATCCCATGAAGGTGTTTATAAATTATGAGACCAAGCTCATGCAGCATGGCCTGTAGCAGTACTATGTGAAGATCAAGGACAATGAGAACTGAAAGTTGTTCGACCTCCTTGATGTATTAGAATTAAACCAGGTGGTGATTTTTACGAAGTCGGTACATACATGGCTATGGCACAGCTACTGGTGTAGCAGAACTTCCTGCCTATTGCCATGCACCATGTCATGGCACACGAGGAGTGCCTATCACGTTAACAGCAGCTCAAGTAATTCCAGCAGTGGATCCTGATGGCCACTAACATGTTTGGAAAAGTAATGGACACTGAAAGTATCAACATCATCTTCAGCTATGATATGTTTGAAGACTCAGACACTTACCTGCACCATGTTGCCCGTGCAGGTCTCTTTGGTAACAAATGCCTGGCCATCACTTTCGTGTACAATATGAATGATGCTAAAGTTCTTAATGATGGTCAAGGCTGGTTTGAAGTTAATGTGGCTGAGTTTCCAGAAGAGATCGACATCTCCACAAACATTGAGCAGAGCCTGTAACCACGTTCCTGTAATGCCATCACCATCAGGGCCTGCCTGCTTCTCCAGGCACAAAAAAGTCTCTTAACTGTTTAAAACCTGTAGATTTGCATAAAAACAAATTTTTATAATGGAAAAACAATGAATATTTCTGATCATTTCTCACTTCTCGGGGAATGAAATATAAGAGGCAGATAAGTACCTGAAAAATGCTCCACTTCACTGGCAATTTGAGAAGTGCAATCTAAAACATTGAGATGCCATATCTGCCCAGAAAGAATGGCTGTCATAAAGAAATCAACTGTGCCAGCGAGATAGTTCAGCGTTCTAAAGCATGTGCTTATCAAGTTTAGGCAGGTGCAGGGGACCAAACTTTGATCCCAACCAACACATGCCAAGCCATCCCCACAATTATGGTGAGCCAAACAAGCGAAGAAATTTTTTAAAAATAAAATCAATTAACAGCAATTGCTGGATAGGCTGCTGAGGAAAACAAACCCTTCTCCACTACTGCTGGGAATGTAGATTTGTAGAACGACTATGGAAATCAGTGCGGAAACTGCTCAAAAAACTAGCACTGCAAATCACACTCACTCAAGCTATTTGATTATTGGATATTTTTACCAAAGAACTAAAAATATTGTTCCACAATGACATATGTGCAGCCACGTTCATAGCATCACAATTTGTCATAGTCCTATCTTGAAGGAAGTAAAATAACTGTTACCTGAGGAACTGGTGGAAGAAAGTGCTATTTTATACAATAGAGTATTACTCAGCTACAAAGAGAGACAAACTGGAAGTCTTCACAGGTAAGTGTATGCAACTACAGGCTATACTCTTAAGTCAAATGAACCAGACCTTGATTTGTAAATATCACATTGTCTCTCTAGTGTAAAAACCCAAAAGAAGAAATAAAAACTGAAAGGTATAACGGATGCAATAAATATGAAAGAAATGGATTTTAACAATGTAAAAAGTAAGATAAGTGAAAGGAGAAAAAAGAGGAAAAAAGGAAGGGAAAACACTTGAATATAGATAGATAGACAAATAGATAGATAATGGATAAGGTAGTTGTACTAAGCATTTCGTCAGGATTTGAAAATACCAGTTGATGTGTAGAAGTTTTACCTGGACTAACTGTATGCTGACATCTGGTAAATAAACAACTACATTGAGGATAGCAATGTGTATACAGAACATTGCTTAAAACACCTATCATCTTCGTCTTTGCAACGTATGTTTTTTTCTAATGTCATATCTAACATCACTATACTCTATTTAAAATAATTGTAAAAATGGTAATAAAAATGAATACAAAGATAAAATTTATTTTAAGAAAGTAGTAATATTCAATCAGATATTCAGCTCTGGAACCCCTGCCCTCAAGCTCGCCGAGTGAGTGAGAACTTCTGCCACCCTCTCAGGTAGCCCAGATTCAGCACAAGCCCACATCAGGCTAGTGGGTGCTAGAGATTCTGCGCTCAGCCATACCCCTGGGGCCAGGGGAACAACAGAGGGAAACCAAAGTTTCAATGCTGTGCCAGAAGGGCAAAACAGATTCACTTTCAAGAGCTATAGTAGGAAGAAGCTGAACAGTACAGCTAGACCCAAGCCAGACGAAACTGTAAAAACTCAAACTTAATAGATTTGAACCTGAATTTCAGAAGGTGTTAAGGTTATAAGTGCACCAAAGCTCTTCACCCCAGATCAGAGGTCAGTGCTATATGAAATGGGAAAGAGAAGGAGCAAGACGCAATCTAAGGAATTGAAGTCAACCTGAACAAGTGCAGAGAACATTAACTCAGCTGAAATGTGTGAATTAATAGCCTCTGAATTAAAGAAACAAGAGCAGAAAGGTACAGAAGAACTCAGAGCAGAATCAATTTCTGAAATAAAAAAAAAATCCCTAAATTAATAGCATATGAAGTAAAGAATCTAATACAGAAACATGTGCAGGAAAGCCAATGCAGACCCAGAAAAGTTGCAGAGGACAATAGCTCAGCTGAAATATATGAATCAATAGTGTCAGAAGTAAAGAAACAATGGCAGAAAGGTATAGAGGAAAACAGAGAAGAAATAATTCCTAAAATTAAAAAAAAAGAAATCTCTGAATTCATTGCATCTGAGGTAAAGAATCAAACACTGAAATATACGGAGGAGATCCAATTTGAGGAAAAAACATTGCAATAAAAGAATTAATAACTGCTTCTAAAGAAGACATTTATTAAAAATAAAGGAGATAAGAAAAATGACAGATTCCTGGAATGAGTAATACAGGAAAGAAATATACAGCATGAAATATAGTCAAAGAGATGGAGAGAAATATAAAATCTCAGTCAAAAGCCTGCAAAACAACTTGCATGAAAGTGAAGAGAGTTTCATATCTTGTACATGCATGTGCAGCTAGTGAAAAGGTAAGAAAGGATTGCTTAAAAATAACTAGGATGCAAGAAAAAAATAATGCATCACCTGAAAGATGATTCAAAGATGAGCAATCTGAGACTAATATGCATCAACGAGAGAGATGGAGTCAATACCCAAGATAAAAAAGGAAAATGGGCAGAAGTAATAGCAGAAAACAACCTAAATGTGAGGAAACAATCTGACATTCAGATAACTGAGGCATACAGAACGCCAAATAACTTCAACCAAATAAAAAATGCACCAAAACATTTAATCGTTGAGATTAAAGAAATCCATCACAAGAATAAACTAAAAGCAGCTACAGAAAAAAAGCACAACACATTAAAGGAAAACCCACCAAAACTACAGACGAATTCTCCTCACAAAACATGAAGGCAAGAAGAAAATGGAGCAGAGTACTTCAAGGCCTCTACAAAATCAAATTCCAGCCCAGACTACTATAACCAGCAAAACTCCCTTTCAAGTTTGATGGAGAAGTGAAATACTTCCATGACAAATAACAAAGAAATTTATGATGACAAAGACAACCCTACTCAGGCTCTTGAATGTTGTTCAAGAGAGGGACCAAAACGAACTGAGCAACAGAACTGAGAACAGGAGGAACCACTAAATAGTGTAAATAATTAAACACAGGACAAAAGGACTAAACAGCAGCAAGTAAATAACATGTAAATCATAAGTCAACACATCTCAATTATAACCATCAATTTAAATGGACTCAATCACCAATTAAGAGAAAATGACAGGGACAGTGGATTAGGAAACAAAATCCAACAATGTGCTGTATAAAGGAATCACACTACACTCATAGAGAAATTTATAGACTGAAAATCAATGCATGGAAAACAATATCAACACCTCAGAAAAAGCAGGGGTAGCAATCTTTTCTTAGACAGTCTCAACTGCAAATAAAGAATGATCCAACGAAATAAAGAAGATCACTATACATTGGTTAGGTTAGAAATTCTAATATCTATGCAGCAAAAATGGGAGCAACAAACTGTATAAAACAAAACTTAGTGTACATGAATAATCTAATATCCAATACCACAGTCTTAACAAGGCACATTAAAACACCCTTATCCCTAAAGGATAGGTCAACAAAATAAAAAATTAGCCAAGAATTAGCAGAACTGAACCAGATCTTGAAACAAATGGACTCAGTGGACATATACAGAGTGTTTTACCAAATCACAGTTCCATAAACATTTTTTAAACTGCACATGTGTCTTTTTCTAAAAGGAAAGCCATACTGGTATATAGGTTATGCTTAAGTATATAAAAGGAAACTGAAATTTTTCATGCATATATAATGACCACAGCAGAAAGATATAGGGGAAATCAAAGTGCAATTCTTTTCTGAAAAAAAATAAAAATTCTCAGAACTCATAGCATCTCAAGTAAAGAAGCAAATACAGAAACATAGGGAGAAAACCCAAACTGAAAAAAAAAAAACCACTGCACTAAAAGAATTTATAACTGCTTCTAAAGAAAACATTGATGAAAAATAGAGATTAGAAAATTGACGAATTTTTGAAGGAGAAATACATTAAAGAAATAGATCGCATGATGCACAGTCAAAGAGATATAGAGGAATTTAAAATCTCAATTACAAGCTTGCAAAACCGTTTAAGTGACAGTGAAGACAGAGTTTCAGATCTTGAAGATGCTGGTGCGGCTAGTGAAAAGGTAAGAAAGGATCTCTTAAAAACAACGAGGATACAGGAAAGAATAATCCATCACATGCAAGATGATGCAAATATGAAAAATGAGAGACTAATATTTATCAATGAGAAAGAAGGAGTCAATGCAAAAGACACTAAAAAAATATGGGCCGAAGTAATAGCAGAAAACTTCCAAAATATGAAGAAACAATCTGACGTTCTGGTAAACAAAGTATACAGAAAGCCAAGTAACTTAAACCCAATGAAAACCACACCGAGACATATAATAGTAAAGATCCAGGAAATTCAGCACAAGAATAATATACTCAAAGCCGGTAGAGAAAAGAAGCAGATCACATTCAAAGGAAAACCCATCAGAATTACGGCTGACTTCACTTCACAAACCATGCAGGCAAGAAGAGCATGGAGCAGAGTACTTCAGGTCCTCTATGAAAACAAATTCCAGCCCAGACTACTATACCATGCAAAACTCTCTTTCAAGTTTGATGGAGAAGTGAAATACTTCCACGACAAGGAACAGCTAAAAAATGTCGCGATGTCAAAGATAACCTTACACAGGCTT
>NW_004524679.1:8920167-8943647 GCF_000260255.1 Octodon degus
AAAAGTGTGTAATTACCACAGACTCAGTGAAAATTCTGAAGGTAATCAATACCTACTTTGAGAATATTTACACTCACAGAATAGAAGACACAGAAGAAATGGAAAGATTCCTAGAAAGCTACAAATTTCCACAACAGAATCAACAAGATATCAACACTCTCAATAGCCAAATACCAGCCAGTGAAAATCAAGATGTAATAAAAAACCTACAGGAAAAGAAAAGTTCGGGTCCGGATGGATCCACAGCTGAATTCTACAAGACATTTACAGAAGACGTAGTTCCTATACTCCTCAAAATCTTCAATGAAATTGAAAATGAAGCATTCCTCCCAAAATCATACCTGGAGACAAGTATTATACTGATACCAAAATCAGGAAAAAATGCAACTAAGAAAGAGAACTACAGGCCGATCTCCCTCATGAACATAGATGACAAAAATCCTCAATAAAATACTAGCAAATAGAATACAGCAAATCATCAAGAAGATCATACACCATGACCAGGTAGGATTCATACCAGGGCTGCAAGGATGTTTCAATATTCAAAACTCTATAAATGTAATACACTATATCAATAGAGTGAAAACAAAAAACTGCAGGATGGTCTCCATTGACCCAGAAAAGCATTTGACAAATTCCAACACTCATTCATGTTCAAAGTCAGACAGATAATTGGAATAGATGGGCTCTATTTCAGTTCACTTAAAGCCATTTATGAAAACCAACAGTGAACATAATCCTATGTGGGGAAAAACTGAAATCTTTTACTCTTAGATTGGGTATAAGACAAGGATGTCCTCTATCACCACTCCTATTCAATATAGTTCTGGAATCGTTAGCTACAGCCATTACACAAGAGAAACAAATAAAAGGAATAAGAATAGGCAAAGAAGAAGTTAATTTATCTTTATTTGAAAATGAGAAGATACTTTTCTTGGAAGACACAAAAAATTCAACCAAGAAGCAAGCAGAATTAATACAGAAATTCAGTAGCATAGCAGATTATAAAGTCTATATCCAAAAGTGAACAGCATTCCTCAACACAGACAAAAAACACACTGAGAGGGAAATTATAGGAACAGTATATTTTACAATAGCACTGTGGAAAATGAAATACCTTGGAATTCATCTAACTAAAGAAGTCAAAGAACTTTTCAATGAAAATTACAATACTAGGAAAAAAGAGATCATAGAGTACTTCAGAAAATGGAAAGATATTCCATACTCCTGGATAGGAAGAACCAACTTTATGAAGATGGCCTTACTACCAAAATTGCCATACAGTTTTAATGCAATCCCTAACAGACTACCACTGACATACTTCATAGACCTAGAGAAATCATACCAACAATTTTTTGGAATTAGAAAGACCTAGAATAGCAAAGGCAATTCTAGGCAATAAAGACAAGACAGGAGGCATTACATTTCCTGACTTGAAATTACACTACAAGGCTACTGTAATAAAATCAGCATGGGACTGGCAACACAACAGATTGAGGATAAATGGGATACATTAGAAGATGCTGAAGTCCCTATAAACACACTCAGCCACCTTATATTTGGCAAAGTGGCCAAACATACTCACTAGAAGAAAGATGGCATCTTTAACAAATGGTGCTGGAAAAATCGGCTCTCTAAATGCCAGAAACTCAAACATGATCCTGGTCTATCACCATGCACTAAGCTAAAGTCAAAATAGATTAAAGATTTAAACATTAAAGCTGAGACACTAAATCTCCTGGAAGAGAAAGTGGGAGGAACTCTTGAAGACATAGGGGAAGGCAAAGAGTACAAGCACAGAAATCAAATCACACGGTAAACAGGTGAAAGAATTAACAACTAGTAAATGCTCTTATTGAGAAGTTTTTTCACGTCAAAAGTAATTACCAATAAAGTGAAAAGGCAACCCACAAATTTGGAAAAAATCATGACAAATAAGTACCCGGCCAACGGTCTGCTCTCTAGAATCTGTAAAGAACTGAAAAACACTAGGCTCCTAAAATTTAAAGATCCAATCCAAAAATGGGCATCAGAGATGAAAACACACTTCTCAGAGGAAGAAATTAAAGAAGCAAATAAACATATGAGAAAAAGCTCCACATCACTAGGCATTTGCAAATTAATACAATATTGAGATATCATCTCACACAAGAAAGGATGGCTATCATAAAAAATCACCAACAACAAATGTTGGAGAGGCTGTGGGGAAAAAGGAACCCTTCTCCACGGATGTTGCGAATGTAGACTGGTGCAACAGTTATGGAAATCAGAATGGAGACTCCATAGAAAAGTTGGACTGGAAATCCCATTTCATCCATCTATTCCTCTAATGAGAATTTTCACAGAGGATTTGAAAACATCATATCATAGTGATATATGTGTGCCTATGGTTATAGCAGCACAATTTGTGATAGCCAAAGCTTGGAAACACCCAAGATGACACTCACCTGAGGAATGGTTGAAAAAGATGTGTTATTTGTACAGAATGGAGTATTATTCAGCTATTAAGAATGATACACTAAAAAGAGAAGGATAAACTCGAATCCTTTACATTGAAGTTGATGCCACTTGAGCATAGCCTCATAAGTGAAATAAACCAGACACACATATGTAAATATCGTACAGTCTCCCTTGTATAAGAAATCAAAAGAAGAAATACAAATAGAAAGTTATAATACAATCAAAAGGAAAGTAGGATCTCATGGACTAACTAACCAAGAGTGGGAAAGGAGAAGAGCTAGGAAACATGAATAAGTCAAGCCATACAGTTATATGTAGCAGATGGGCAAATCAATGATCCTGAGTATCTTCAGAAGATTATTTAATCTAGCAGTAACTTGGAAAGATTCTCACCTTGAATAACTGTATATACTGATACCGGCGAACTAAGCAACTACACTGCTGATGGTAATTTGTAATAGTAGTTTAATGCTTAGTTTGCCTGTCATTATGGTCTTCTCAATATGGGCTGCTTGTCATGACAGGACAGTTGCTTCTGTGATGCCTCTCAGGTAGATGGTTATTCAAGAAGAAGAGGGTGGTGAATGAAAGCAAGAAACAGGAAAAGGAATAATGTGGGACTGTCTTGCTTCAAGGTTGTATATGGTGAGATTTTTGGACTTGTGAGTAAACATAAGAACTATAGAAATCTTTATGCCTATTTTTAAATATATTCTAATTTTTAATGTCTTTTGTCATATTCTGTAGGAACTTTAAAGTTCAACATATCAATACTCGATGAAAAATACCTGTTCCATATCATGTCTAAGATGCTTGATATACAGACAGATAGTGAGGTTAAGCTTAACAGCCTAAGTTGTATAGTAATAACAACAAGCTTGTCTCCTGGATGGTTAACAACCTACATTTGCACAACAAAATTAGAGAATAAGGAGGGCTGCAAGGAAAGGCAACATTTTGGCCATAGCCCTCTAAGGTCAATTAAGCCTCAGGTCATATGAGAACCTTTACAGTAATGTCATGCAATTCAGTAGTGTCCCAATTTTTCTGACCAAGAAGATTATGGGGCCAAAGGAGAAAGTGATCGATGATTTAAAGTTTGCCTAAGGAGAGTCACTTGGAGAGAAAGCATTCTCTCAGGCTTTCACAGAGTGCACATTGTCCAAGCAATGGCCGTGACTCATCCACATGGCTGAGACTGACAAATGTTCTACCATCTGAGGTACAGGATCTCAGGATATCCTGAGGTGATGTCACTGACCTTATCAGACCCAAAAGCTACAACTCTAGCTGCATAAGTTCTGCTTTACCTTGGTCTTAACCATCCAGCAGAAAAGTGTAAAAGCAAAATATAAGAAGTAAAGCCATGCTGCTATGTTGAGATATAGGTTACTCATGTCAACAATTTCTAACATTGTCAGTGAAGAGAAGATCCAATACTATTATGGCCTACTGGACTCTTTCAGAATATTTTGCTGAGTTTACACCCCTATAATATTCAAATAATGAAACTTAATTTAAAAAAAAGGAGATAGACATGTACGTCTATTTCGTATCTGTGTATTCAAAGTGATTAGGATAGATATATAGTTAAATTCTCCTAATGAATAGAATGATTTGTTTTAATGGTGTTTGTAAATAGGTATCATGTCCACATATTGTACAGCCATTAACCACTAAGAAGAATATATGCAACTTGTGAATTATTGAAACTGTCCTACCAATTTGATTTGAAACTGTCTCATTGCTATTTTTTCTTGATAAAATTATGGGAAAAAAATGAATAAAATTACGGTAGTGCAATGAAACTGGAAATGCACCAGAAAAGGAAACAAAAAAAGCTCCCTAAATACATGGAAATTAAATAATACCCCACTCAGCAATGAATTAATCACAGATGAAATTAAATAAGAAATTCAAAAATTCCTGCAATTCAATGAATATGGAAGCACAACTTATCGGAATTCTTGAGATGTGTTGAAAGCAGTTCTCAGAGTAAAATTCATAGTTGTGAACTCACCGAGTAGAAAAAAAGAAGGGGAACAAATAAACACCCTAGTGCTGCAACTCAAATATCTAGAAAAGGAATAGTAAAGACAATGAAGAGCCCCAAAACGGGAAGAAATCATGATGATTAGAGCAGAAATTGAAGTGAGATGAAGAAAACAGTTCACAGAAATAATTAATCGAAAAGGCAGTTCTTTGGAAGACTAAATAAATCTATAAACCCCAAGCTAATATCATCAAAAAGAGGAAAGAAAAAATACAAATAACTGCAATAAGGAATGAAAAGTGTCTAATCACAACAAAAGCAGTGGTAATTCAGAACATTATCAAAAGTTACATTGAATTACACTCACAGGTTAGAAAACGTCATGTACCTCGGTAGTTTCCCAAATTTTCTGATCAAGAAGATTATGGGGCCAAAGAGGAAAGTGATTGATGACGTACAGTATGCCTAAGGAGACTCACATGGGGAGAATACACTCTCTCAGGCTTTCACAGAGAGCACATTGGCCAAGCAATGGCCGTGACTCATCCACATGGCTGCACTGACAAAGGTTCTACAATCTGAGGTACAGGATCTCAGGATAAATCCTGAGGGCATTTCACTGACCTTCTCAGACCAAAAAGCTACAATTCTTGTTGCACAGGTCCTGCTTTACCTTGGTCTTAACCATCCAGTAGAAAAGTATGAAGACGAAATATAGGAAATAAAGCCATGCTGTTAAGTTGAGCTGTGGGGGACTCAGGTCAATAATTTCTGACATTGCCAGTTAAACAGAAGACCCAATGCTATTATGGGCTACTGGACTCTTTTAGAATATTTTGCTGAGTTACACACCTATAATATTCAATAACAGAACTTAAAAAATGGGGTATAACTATGAATGTCCATTTTGTATCTGTGTATTCAGAGTGGTTGGAATAGATATATAGTTGAATTCTCTTAATGAACAGAATGATTTGTTCTGATGGTGGTTGTAAATAGGATCACAAGTCTGCATCTTGTACAGCAATTAACCATTAAGAAGAATATATGCAGTGTATTATTTGTTGAAACTGTACTTCCGATTTGATTTGAAACTGTCTCATTGCTATCTGTTTATCAATAAAACTTTGAAAAAAGAAAGGAAAAGAAAAGAAAAGAAAAGAAAAGAAAAGAAAAGAAAAGAAAAGAAAAGAAAAGAAAAGAAAAAAATCAGTAGGACATGCTTACAAGCATCCAGGGAAGAGAAGGACAAATGCTTGTGCCTCAAGAACTTATTATAAGATTAAAGATATGTAAAGTAACAAGCTAGAGAACAGTCACATGGAAAAAATGACTAATGAATAATGCAAAGTCTTGTAGGAGTTGGAAAGGAGTGATGGTTTTCTGTCGGACTGATCAAGCAAAGAAAGCTTGAGAAGGCATCATAAGCTTCCACAGTAGGCAAGTTCCAAATGGACCACAGACTTTGATCTTCTTATGATTATTCTCCTTAAACCCACTTATCTGACATTATCATATATTGATTTTTTATTCAATTATAAAAGATCTTGAGTGGGTGTCATGACAAATTGTTTATCATGTGTTCACTTAAATAAGATCATCTAACTGTAAAAAAAAAAGAAAACACAGAGGAAATGGACAGGTTCCTGGAAAGTTTGAATTACTAAAACTGAATAAAGAAGATATAAGAGTTCTCATTACCCAATAATACTCAAGGAAAATGAAATGTAATAAAAATCCTGTCAACAAATAAAGGCCAGGTTCTGATGGATTCACACCTGAGATCTACAAGACATATTCTGAAGATATAGTTCCTACAGTCCTCAAACTCTTCAATGAAATTGAAAATCAAAGTTTTATTCCAAAATCATTGTTAGAGGCAAGAATGATACTGATACAAAAACCAGGGAAAGACACAACTACGAAAGAGAACTACAGGCCCATCTCCTCATGAACATAGATGCAAAATTCCTCAATAAATTTCTAGAGAATAAAATACAGGAAATCATCAGGAAGATCACACAGCATGACTGGGTAGGATTCATTGCAGGGATGCAAGAATGGTTAATATTCAAAAATCTATAAATGAAATACACTATATCAATAGATCAGAATCTAAAAATAACATGATCATCTCAATTACTGCAGCAAAGACTTTTGACAAAGTTCAACACTCACTCATGTTCAAAGCTCTACAGTAAATTTGAATAGAAGGTGACTGCTTCAATCTGATAAAAGCCATCTATGGCAAGTCAATGGCTAATATAATTCTAAAAAGGGAAAAACTGAAATATTTTACTCTCAGATCTTGTAGAAGACAAAGATGTCCATTATCACTCCTCCAATTCAATATTGTTCTGATATCATTATCTAGGGCAATTAGAGAAGAAGGAGGAAAATATGAATAAGCATACATAAAGAAGTTAAACTATCATAATTTGGAGATAAAGTGATACTTTACTTGCAAGACCAAAAATCTCTACTAGTAAGCTATTGGCGATAAAATGATACTTTACTTGCAAGACCAAAGATCTCTACTAGTAAGATACTAGAATGGCTACACAAATTCCATTCAATACCAGGATACAAAGTCAATACCCAAATGTCAATAGCTTTCCTCTACACGGATAACAAACATAGTGAGAAGAAAATGAGAGAAACAATAATTTTAAAAATAACACAATGGAAAATCCAATACATTGGAATTCTTGTAACTAAAGAAGTTAAAAATCTTTTTACAGAAAATTACAGTAGTCTAAAAAAACAGATCTTAGAGGAATTCAGAAAATGGAAAGTTATTCCCCGCTCCTGGATACAAAGAATCAACATCTTAAAGATTGCTATACTCACAAAATTGTTGTAATGATTTAATGCAATCACTATCAAATTGCCACCAAATTTTCTCACAGACGTAGATAAATCATTCCTAAAATTTATTTGGAAACTCAAAAGACCTCCCAAAGCAAAGGCAATCCTGGGCAATAAGACAAGGCAGGAGGCATTACAACTCCTTATTTGAAGTTATACTACAAACCTACTGTGATGAAATCACCATGGAATTGGCAACAAAATAAACCTAAGGATCAGTGGAACACATTAGAAGATGCAGAGGCCTCTAAGAACACACTGTCAACTGATCTTTGGCAAAGGGTCCTCACATGCTTCCTGGAAGAAAGATAGACTCTTTAAAAACACATGCTGGAAAATCTGGCTCTCTAAATGTGAAAACCTAAAATTTGACCCTGGTATATCACCATGTACTAAGGTGAAATCAAAAGGGTTTAAAGATCTAAATATTAAAACAGCAACACTAAAGTTCCTGGAAGAGAAAGTAAGAGTGACTCTTGAATATATAGAGGTAGGTAAAGGGTTTATTAACAAAAATCTATTAGGATGGCTAATACTGGAAAGAAATAATAAATGGGACCAAATCTTATTGAAACGTCCTTGCACGTCAAAAGAAATTAGTAATAAAGTGAAAAGACAAACAATAAATTTCAAAAAAAATAACTAATCAGCACTCAGACAAATTTCTAGTCTCTATAATTTATAAAAAACTAAAAAATATTATGACCCATAAATGTAAAGAAACAACACAGAAATGGACATCCTAGATGAACACACAGTTCTCAGATGATGAAATTAAAGAAGCAAAAAAAAAACATATGAAAAAATGTTGCACATCACTAGCCATCCCAGAAATGCAAATTAAAAGAAAACTGTGATACCATCTTACACCAGAAAGAATAGCTATCATAAAGAAATCACCCAACAACAAATGTTGGAGAGGCACTGAATAAAAGCACACCCTTCTCCACTGGTGTTCTGAATGCACACTGTTGCAACCATTATGTAAATCAGCAATAAGACACTTTTTATTTTTTCCATGATTTTATTTCTTTTTTTTCCATAATTTTGTTGAGAAACAAAGAGCAATAAGACAGTTTCAAACCAAATTGATTGGACAGTTTCAATAATTAACACATTGCATACATTCTTCCTAGTGGTTAATTGCTGTACAAGATGTGGCCATGGTATCCTATTTATACAAACACCATTAGAACAAATCCTTCTATTCATTAAGACAATTTTACTGTATATGTATCCTAAGCACTTTGAATACACAGATACAAAATGGACATTCATCTATATTCTCTTTTTTAGTTAAGTTCCATTATATGATATTATAGGTTTATTAACTTAGCAAAATATTCTAAAAGAGTCCAGTAGTCCATAATAGTATTGGGTCTTCCGCTTCACTGGAATATCAGAAATTGTTGACCTGTGCCCCCTACAGCTCAACATAACAGCATGGCTTTACTTCACATCCTTCGTTTATATAATTTTCCACTGGATGATTAAGACCAAGGTAAAGCAGGACCTATGGAACAAGAGTTGTAGCTTTTGGGTCTGATAAGGTCAGTGAAGTCCCCTCAGGATTTATCCTGAGATCCTGTACCTCAGGTTGTAGAACCTTCCTCAGTTTCAGTCATGAGGATGAGTAACGGCCATTGCTTGTCCATTGTGCTCTCTGTGAAAGCCTGAGAGAATGTTTTCTCTGCATGAGACTCTCCTTAGGCACACTCTACATGATCGATCACTTTCCTCTTTGGCCCCATAATCTCCTTTACCAGAAAATTTCGGACATTACCAAGTTACATGATGTTGCAGTACAAGACCTCATATGTCCTGAGACTTAATTGACATTGGAAGGCTAGGGCCAAATGTTGGATCTATTTGCAACCCCTCTTCTCTAATTTTGCTCAGTGTACTTCGTTTTTTAACCATCCAGAACAGAAGTTTATTGTGATTACCATACAACCTAGACTGTTAAGATTAACCTCACTGTCTATCTGAATATCAAACATCTCACACATAACACGGAACAGGAATTTTTCATCAAGTATTGATATGCTAAACTTTAAGTTCCTACAGAATATGATGAAAAAGACATTTAAAAATTAGAATATATTTTAAAAATAGGCATAAAAATTATATAATTTTCATGTTTACACATAAATCCAAAAATCTAACCATATACAACCTTGAAGCAGAACAGTACCACAACGTTCCTTTTCCTGTCTCTTGCCTTCATTCACCACCCCCGTGTTTTTGAACAATCATCTATTCAAGAGACAGCACATTACAACATGGCATGTCATGACAAGCAGCACATATTCAACAGACCATAATAATGTGCACTACAAGCATGAAACTAATATTACAGCTAACCATCTTCAGTGCAGTTGCATAGTTCACAGGTATTAGTATATATAGTTAGTCAGGGTGAGAATCATTCCAATTTACTGCTAGATTCAAATACTTTGTGGAGATACTCAGGATCATTGCCTTGCCCGTCTTCTACATATAAATGTATGGCTTGTCTCTTTCATGTTTCTTAGCTCTTCTTCTTTCCCACTCTTAACTAGTTACTCCTCGAGTTCTTGCATTCATTTTACTTGTATTATACCTTTCCATTTGTATTTCTCCTTTTAATTCTTATACTAGGGAAACTATACCATATTTACACATATGTGTCTGGCTTATTTCACTTATGAGTACATCTTCAAGTGCCATTCATTTCAACGTAAAGATTTCGAGTTTATCATTCTTTATAACTGAGTAATACTCCATTGTGGAAAATTACCACATCTTTTTCAACCTTTCCTCTGGTGATGAGCATCTTGGTTGTTTCAAGGATTTGGCTATCACAAATTGTGCTGCTACACACATAGGCACACAAATATCCCTATGATATAATGTTTTCAGATCCTTAGGGAAAATTCCCAGTAAAGCAATAGCTGGTTTAAATGGGATTTCCTTTCCAATTTTTCTAAGGAGTCTCCACACTGATTTCCATTAGCGTTGTACCAGTATACATTCCCACCAGCACTAGAGAAGGGTTCCTTTTTCCCCACAGCCTCTCCAACATTTGTTGTTGGGTGATTTCTTTATGATAGCCATTGTTTCTCTTGTGAGACGCTATCTCAATGTTATTTTACTTTGCATTTTGAGGATGGCTAGTGATTTGGAGTATTATGTTGTTGTTGTTGTTGTTGTTGTTGTTGTTGTTGTTGTTGTTTTTGTTGAACCAGGAATTGAACTCAGGCCCTTGCACTTGCCAAGGAAGAGCTTATTCTACTGAGCCATCTCCCCAGCCCCCATGGATAATTTTTCAAATATTTATTTGCTTTAATTTCATAATCTGAGTAATGTGTGTTCATCTTAGATGTCCATTTCTGGACATGATCTTTAAATTTTGAGGTCCTAATGATTTTTTAGTTCTTTATAAAATCTGGAGACCAGACCTTTGTCTGTGTACTTATTTGTCATAATTTTTTCCAAATTTGTTGGTTGTCTTTTCACATTGTTGGTATTTCTTTTTGACAGGAAAGAACTTCTCAGTAAGAGCGGGTCCCAGTTGTTGATTCTTTCAACTGTTTCTCATGCAATTTGATTTTTGTTCAAGAACACTTTGCCTACGAAATTATCTTCAAGAGTTCCCCCTACTTTCTCTTCCAGAAGATTTAAAGTCTCTGCTTTAATGTTTATTTCGTTAATCCATTTTGATTTTAACTTAGTGTATGTTGATAGACCTGGGTTAAGTTTTAGTTTTCGACATGTAGAGGGTTGGTTTTTCTAGCACCATTTGTCAAAGAGGCAATCTTTCTTCCAGTGAGTATGTTTGGCTTCCTTGTGAAATATAAATTTGCTGAGTGTGTTCCTAGGGGCTTCAACGTCTTCTAATCTATTCCTTTGATCCTCATGTCTATTTTTTGCCAGTACCATGGTGATTTTATCACAGTAGCCTTGTATTATAATTTTAAGTCGGGAATTGCAATGTCTCCTTCCTTGTCTTCATTATTCAGGAATGCCTTTGCTATTCTAAATTTTTTCTGGTTCCAAAAAAAATTTAGGAATGATTTCTCTAGCTCTGTGAGGAAAGTTTGTGGTAGTCTCAAAGGGATTGCATTAAATTGGTACAGCAATTTTGGGAGTATGACCATTTTCACAATGTTGGTTTTTTATTTCCAAGAGTATGGAACATCTTTCCATTTTCTGAAATCCTCTACAATCTTTTTTTTCACAGAACTGTAATTTTCCTTTAAAAGATTTATGATTTCTTCTTAAATTAATTCCATGGTATTTCATTTTCCTGAGTGTTATAGTAAAAGTTATTGTTTCTTTAATTTCTCTTTCTCAGGGTGTTTGTTGTCTGTGTGGAGGAATGCTGTTGAGTTTTGGATATTGACTTTATAACCTACTATGTTACTGAATTTCTGCATTAACTCTAGGCGATACTTGGTGGAGTTTTTTGGGTCTTCCAATTAAAATGTCATATCATTGCAAATAATGATATTTTAACTTCTTCTTTACCTATTCTTAGTCCTTTTCTTCTTTCTGTTGTCTAATGGCTCTAGCTAATGATTCTTGATCTATATTGAACAAGAATTGTGATAGAGGACATCCTTGACCTGTACCAGATCTAAGAGTAAAAGATTTCACTTTTTCCCTATTTTGGATTATGTTATCCTTTGGGTTTTCATAAATGGCTTTAATCACATTGAAATAGAAACCGTTTATTTCTACATTCTGTAGGACTTTGAACATGAGTGAGTGTTGGACTTTTTCAAAAGCCTTTTGTGCATCAATGGAGATGATCATGTTGTTTTTTGATTTCACTCTATTGTTATAGTGTATTACATTTATAGATTTTGGAATGTTGAACTATCCTTGCATCCCTGGAATGAACGATACACGGCTATGATGTATATTCTACTTGATGATTTGCTGTATTCTATGTGCTAGGATTTTATTGAGGATTTTCACATCTATGTTCAAGAGGGATATTTGTCTGTAGTTCGCTTTTTTAGTTGTCTTTCCCTGGTTTTGGTATGAATATAACACTTGACTCAATTAATAATTTTGGGAGGATTGCTTCCTTTTCAATTGCATTGACAGGTTTGAGGACTATAGAAACTACACCTTCTGTAAATTTCTTGAAGAATTCAGCTGTGAATCCATCCGGACCTGGATTTTGTTTGCAGCAGGTTTTTCATTACATCTCTTATCACATTGGCTGTAATTAGGCTATTGAGATTGGATATATCTTCTTGATTCAGTTGTGATAATTTGTACACTTCTAAGAATCTTTCCATTTCTTATGTTTCTTCTATTCTGTGAGAGTAGAGATTATCAAAAAGCTATTGATAATCTTTCGAATTTGCACTGGGTCTGTGGTAATTACACCCTCTTCATTCGTTATTGTTTGTATTTGATTTTTTTCCCTCTTTTTTATGAGGATGGCTAGGGTCTTATTGATTTTATTTAATGTTTCAAAGAACCAGCTTTTACTTTTCTAATTCTTTGAATTGCTTTCTTCATCTCAATTGAATTAGTTTCTGCACTACTCTTTATGATTTCTTCCCATCTTTTGGCTCTGGGTTTGGTTTGCTCTTCCTTTTCTACTTCTTGGTGGTGCAGCATTAGGATATTTATTTTTTCCCATTCTGCTTTACTAATGTGTGAGTTCACCGCTATGAATTTCCCTCTGAGAACTGCTTTCATCGTATCACATAAATTAAGATAAGTTGTGCTTGAATTTTTATTGAATTGTAGATATTCTTGAGTTATTTCCCTAATTTCCTCCATGCCTCATTTGTTTCTGAGTAGGGTGTCCTTTAATTTCCATGTATTTGGGGTTTATTTCTGGTTACTTTTGTCTTGTATTTCCAGTTTCATTGCACTGTGGTCTGATAATGGGCTTGGGATAATTTCTGTTTTCTTACATATATTAAACATAACCTATGGACTAGTATGTGGTCTATTGTAGAAAATCACCCATGAGAAGCTGAGAAAAATATGTATTTAGCTGTGTTTGGGATGAACACTCTGCATATGTGCACCAAGTCCATTTGTTTCAAGCTCTGGTTCAGTTCTGTTATTTCTTTGCTAAGTTTTTGTCTGGTTGACCTATCTTTTGGAGATAAGGGTTTTTAAGGTCTCCTGTTAAGATTGTGGTATTGTATATTACATTTTTGAAGTCCATTAAGATTTGCTTTATATAGTTGTGTGCTCCCGTGTTTGGTGCATACATATTTATGAGTGTTACCTCTTCCTCTAGAATTTTTCCCCTAACCAGTATATAGTGGCCTTCTTTATTTTGCTTGATATTTCTTGGTTTGAAGTTGAGACTGTCTGAGAATAGGATTGCTACCCCTTCCTTTTTGTGAGGTGCTAGGGCATTGAGTATTGTGTTCCATCCTTTGACCTTAGCTTATGAATGTCTTTATGAGTTAAATGTGTTTGTTGTATACAGCATATGGTTGGATTTTGTTTACTATTCCACTTTGCATCATTTTTCAAGTGATGGATTATTTTTTCCTTCATTCTAGTTGTTTTTAAGAGATCCTTTCTTACCTTTTCAATAGCTGCACCAGCATCTTCAAGATCTGAAATTCTGTCCTCACTTTCACTTAAATGGTTTTTCAAGTTTGTGACTGAGATTTTAATTTCCTCTATATCTCTTTGACTGCTTCATGTGATCTATTTCTTTCCTGTATAGCTCATTCAAGGAATCCGTTATTTTTTTAATCTCTTCTACTTTTTTTTATTAATGTCTTCTTGCAAATTCTTTTATTACAGCGTATTTTTCAGATTGGGTTTCCTCCATAAATTTCTGTAATTGATTCTTTACTTCAGATGATATGAGTTCAGAGAATTCTTTTCTTATTTCAGAAAGTTCCGCTCTGAGTTCATCTATGACTTTCTGCTGAAGCTTATTTACTATGGACACTATTAATTTATACATTTGAGTTGAGCTAGTAGAAAAGAATTCCACTCTGAGATCCTCTATGACTTTCTGCTGTTCCTTATTTACTATGGACACTATTAATTTATACATTTGAGCTGAGCTGGTGTCCTGTGAACTTGTTCTGGGCTGGTATTGCATTTCTTCCATATTTTTCTGCATTTGATTCTTTACTGCAGATGTTATTAATTCAGGGATTTCTTTTTTCATTTCCAATGTGAGTTTCTCTCTACTTTCTGAAGCTGTTTCTTTATTTCAGAAGCCATTGATTCATTGATTTCATCTGTGTGATTCCCAATTTGTTCTGTGTTTGTGTCCTTTGCACTTGTTATGGGTAGGCTTGCTTTCTGAGATTGCATTTTGCTCTTTGTCATTGTCGTTTTGTGTAGCACTATCTTCTGAGCGTTTTTGTAGATCTTTGGTGTAGTTATAAGCTTAGAACCTGCTGAAATTAATGTACAGATCTGCAAAGTTTGCATGTATCCAGTTGGTCCTGCCTTGGGTCTGGCTGCTCTGCTCACCTCCCTCCTACTTCTGACCTTGGGGTTGAAACTGTTTTGCCTCTCTGGCAAGATGTTCTTCTGTTGGACTAGCTGGGTGGTTCTGTCCCCTACACACTCTGCAGGGATTGCCGTTCCAGGGTTTCACCCCAAGCCTGTATGTCAGGCCTGAGTTGAGTTTGGAGGGGACGACGTGGAGTATGGGGGAGAGGCAGCTCTAGCACACACTCACTTCCCTGGGGTAGGACTGGATCTGAGGGTTCCGAGAACACGACTGAAATTCCTACTCTGTGGGTTGAGTGGTGCCTGTTTGTACGGAGTGTTGGGGGACGTCCTGAGGGAGTTAAAGCAGGTCTCACACACGCTGTCCCTTGGTGGGACCATCAGGTCCTACCGGCGCAGTGTAGCTGGAAACTCTCCCACACACTCACTAGACCTATTCTAGGACTGGATCTAAGTGTTCCTGGTATGCGGCAGAATTTGGTACTTGGCAAACTGGGTGGGGGAGGTGCTGTGGAGTGTTGGGGGCATTCCAAGGAGGTAGATGAGGGTCTCACCCACGCTGCACCTGGGATGGTACTTGTAGGTCCCGCTCACGCAGGGTAGCCAGAAGCTCTTTCACACCCAGCATTTCATTTTAAGTCCTGAGGCGATTTCACTGACCTTATCAGAAGCAAAATTTAATTTCTTTTTATATAATGAAGGATGACAAACTAATTTATATGGTGGAATATATTTTAAAGCAGCCTGATGTTCAATGTTATCCATGTATACTTTTGGTTACTTGCATCCAGATTTTACAGTGAGAATAAAGACTGAATCATCTTTTGGAAAAGATTGATTTTTTTTTCCTGAAATAACATACTGCAATGTTGAGACAAAGAAGAACTTTGTTTTTGAAAATTCTAATATTAAAAAGAAGCCAAACACTTTGACTAAACATAATGGCAACATTTCTTTGAGATCAACTAAGAAATTAATAAGACTTTTCCCTTTACAGTCTTAATGGATTCAAAGTGATAATTTGTTTTAGGATGAGAGCCCTGTGGCACAGTTCTAGAGAATGGACATGTAGAATTAATTGCCTCAGGTACTTTTTATAGCATTTATCCATCAGAGCACGTACAAGCCTCTGTAGCCATGATCCAAAGAGATTTTGCTACTTTTTCCATTGATAGCAGATATTGGCATCATCCAAGTTGCACTGCTTTTATGGTGATGTAGAATGCAATGTCGTGGGGTCAGGTAAATTTCAACTCAGATTTTAAAGAAAGTCCTAGAAAATCAATTAGTCTGCTCCATGAACAGAAGTCCATAAAGATGAAAGTGTAGTGATGAACTAAGGAAATTTGAGAGATTATGGTTGTGGAACATCTACATGAGAAAGTTACAAGTATTTACCAAAGGTGGCCCGAAACAGTTGTTAAAAATGATGTAACTGGCAATACAGGTTGGGCAAGGCTACTCAATTCATTTACAAATTACATCTTATTAAAACTAGCTGCAGTAAAGCACAAGCATCTATAGAATGTAATGTTTGCCCTACACAGTTTAATTTTTGCTCTACTCCCTTTCTTTATATTACCTATGTTGTCCTTTCTGAAGGTGTTTATCCTGTTCTACTATAATATTGAAGTGCTTAAGTGTCCTTATGGTTTTTCAAGGGCTCACAGCTAAGAAATGTGCTTGCCTTTAAGGTGAAAATTTGGGTTTGGAATTCTCACCAGTGTCAGAAATCATAAAATTTTGGTGACAATTCGATATGAGTTAAATATATTTCTAATAAAAAGAAGGGTATAAATGTTTTGAGAACCAAGTATAAGATTTTATCATTTAGACTTGCTGTGTCTCAAAAAAGATTCTTGTGTTTAGAAGATAACTGTGTTATGGGGCACTGTACTCAATTATGGAGTGATATGCTGATGAGTTTTTTTTGCTAAGTGTACTGCTACGAAGTGCAGCTTTAAGGCAAGTGAGGTAGTTGAGTGGGTAATAATATCATTAAGCTTCTCTTCTGCATGGTTAGCAAGTTAATCTTTGAGACCAAAAATTAGAGAAAAGAAAGAGCCAGTGAATAAGCTAAATAGGAGATAAATACCCTAATCCACCTCTAGGTCATACAAGGAATGGTATGCCTCTAACAAAGTCACACTTTATATATCGATATCTACATAGATATAGACAGACAGATAGATAAATAGATAGATAGGTTCACAGAGATGTCTTATTAGTTAGTTAGTTAGTTAGTTAGTTAGTTAGTTAGTTAGCTGTTAAAAGGTCTCACTGTATAGCTCGGACTCCTAGGGAACCTCTTGCTTTCAGCCTACCCAGCTCTGGGATTACAGGCAAGCAGCACCATGCCTGGACTTGATGTCCAATTTGGCCTGCCCAGGGGGAGACCAGTATGGCATGTGGTGCCTGGGACTGAACCATGGTCCCTGCACTTGCTAGGCAGGTGCTAAGACTTTGTTTTTTGGTTACAATTATGTAAGCCACTTTTCTCCATCAAACCTTTCTTCTCTTTGTTTTATGCCTGGGATCCAGCAAAACATTGAACAAAAATAAGAGTTAAAAATATTTCCTTCTTTAAATGGTGTGTTTTGTGTTGTATCACAGATAAAATTTAGAGATTAAAACAATCCTATTTAAAACCCATAAGTGTATGACAGTTTGATACAGAACCTGAAGTTGACTAAAATAATGGTAATACCATGTAGTACTTGTCATTTTAAGCAAATTAACATCACATAGAACTGGAAAATGAATAGCACAAGCAATGTTTGAGTTCCTCCTAGAAAAATCTATATTCAAATCAATGGATATTAATGGAATATATTTGGAAGAAAAAAGAGATAAAGAAAATTTTAAATTCATATAGAATGTTTATGTGTTCATGGAAAGCATGAAGATAGATACATGGACACATAAAGAACATTATTATAAGAAATCAGACATAAATTAAAATATGTTATTTGTACATTTGAAGAAACATATTTGACTACATGAAGTAACAAATTTTGTCTGAAATTATACTATACTAATATTTTGTGGGTGTTAGAGAACATAAAAAATAAACTAGATTTTTAATTACAAATAGTATGAGAATAGTAAATGGAGAAATACTAATACTTTCTTAGAGTTAAGTAAAAGTTAAGTGAGATGGTGTAATGTAAGAACAAATCATAGGTCAGAAAATGCTTACAATTAATTTTATATAATTTTTGCTGTATATTAGCTCCCATTTGCTCTGTTCCCAAATCATATTTCTTCACTGTTAGGTTTCTCATTATATTATGCAGTACTTATATATAGTATGTTATTTGTAACTACAAGTTAGAAAGTCTTCTCATAAAGAATATTCAGTAAATATATGATAAATTTATCATATATAAATGAATGGTTGAAAGCTGCTATAATTTTTGAGACAAACACTCACTATTTTGCTTTACATTCATTTTCTTTCAAAAATTTAATATGAAATATTCTTTCCTTTACATTCTCAACAGCATCTTGTCATGTATCCTTTACATTAATCTGCATGGTTAATTCATTGTAAACATGGCTGCAATGTACTACCAACTTAATGTCAATCCCCTTCATTTTCCAATTTTTACAATCTTGCAAACAAGTAGTGGAGTATGCTAATATCATTTGCTACCTAATTTGACAAAACTAATTTCCACAGGAGCAGTAAAGGTTAAGTTTGAATCTATGAGTCCAAGAGTATAAAGATTCACCAAATTTTATCATTGTCATACCTAATATTCATGAAATTAGACTTGGATAAATAAAGTGACAAAACAATTAAATTTCATCTACATATTCTTTTTTATTTTTATTAATATTATCTAGAAACAATTAGCAATGAGACAGTTTCAAAACAGATTACTAGCATACTTTCAATAATTAATACATTGTATATTGTTGTCTTAGTGATTATTCATTGTACAAGATGCAGACATGATATCCTATCCACAACAGCTATTAGAAAAAAATTTTTCTATTCAATGACTCAAGAGAATGAGTTGTGTATCTATCCGAACTATTTTGAACATAGAGATACAAAAAGATCATTCATTTGCATACCGATTTCTTATTTAGTTTTACAGAGAAAGGTACTCCATTGTCATTTAAATATTGTAAGTGTGTGAAATTAGTAAAATAAACCAATATAGACCAGTAGTCCAAAATAGTGCTGGGTAATTCACTGGGCTGGCAATGTCAGAGGTTTTTGACTTGAGCCTTTTACAGCTCAGCATATTAATATGGCTTTAGTGATCATACTTCGTTTTCAAACTTTTCTCCTGGATTGTTAAGACCAAGATAAAGCAAGACCTATATAAAAAGAAATGTTACTTTTGTATCTGAAAAGGTCAGCCAATCTCTTCAGTATTTATCCTGAAACCCTGCGTTGCAGTTTGTAGATCCTTTGTCAGTTTCAGCCATGTGGATGTGTCACGGCCATTGCTTGACCAATTTGCTCTCTATGGAAGCCTGAGAGAAATTTTTCTCTCCTGGTGACTCTCATTAGGTACACTCTAAACGATCGATCACTTTCCTCTGTGGCCCCATAATCACCTTTATCAGAAATTTAGTGAAATCATAGAGATACAGGATGCTAGAGTACAGGTTCCCTTATGTCCTGAGCCATCACTCGTATTGAAAGTCTAGGGACAAAATGTTGGACATCCTCATAGTCCGTCTTTTTCTCTAATATTTGGTCTGCAAGATTAGGTTGCTAACCCTCCAGAAGAGAAGCTTAATATCATTAATGACATAGTCAATTCTCAGAAGAAGATATTATAGAAGCAAATAAATATACGAAGAAATGCTCCACATCACTAGAAATCTGTGGAACGCACATTAAAACAACACTAAGATACCATATCACCCCAAAAAGACTGGTTCTCAAAAAGGAATCAACAAACAACAAATGTTGGAGAAGCTGTGCCAAAAACAGGACCCTTCTTCCATGCGGGGGGGACGGTAGAACAGTACAACCATTAAGAAAATCAGTGTGGAGATTCCTTAAAAAACTAGGACTGGAAATTCCATTCAAACCAGCTATCCACCTAGTTGGAATGTTGCCAGAAGAACTGAAAACATCACATCATAGTGATACATATGTTCCTTTGTTCTTATCAGCACAATTTGTGATAGCTAAATCTTGGATACAACCAAAATGACCATCACATGAGGAAAGGATGAAAAAGATAAGATATTTTTATACATCAGAGTATTACTCAGCTATAAAGTTTGATAAACTTGAAGCCTTTATATTTATGTGCATGTCACTTGAAGATGTACTCATAAGTGAAATAAACCAGACACACATGTATAAATATCATAGAATTTCACTTGTACAAGAACTCAAAAGAAGAAATACAAATAGAAAGGTATTATACAATTAAAGGAAAGCAAGAACTTCAAGAGTAGACAATGAAGAGAGATCAAGGAGAAGAGCTAGGAAACATTACAGAAATATAACCATACATTTATATGCAAAAGATGGTTAATGCAATAAGCCTTAGAATCTTTAGCAGAGTTTTGAAACTAGCAGCTAATTGGTAGGATTCTCACCCTGCCTAACTATGTGAGCTGGTACCTATGAACTAAGCAACTGCACTGAAGATAGCATTCTGTAAGACTAGGTCATGCTTGAAATGCCTATCATTCTGCTCTTCTAAATACGTGCTGTTGGGGCTGGTGAGATGGCTCAGTGGTCTAAAGCACCTACTTAGAACAAGCTTAGCAAAGCCCAGGGACCACGGTTCAATCCCCCAGCAACACATGCCAGCCAGCCCCGCCCCCTGGTGGGCTGAGCTGGCCACACACACACACACACACACACACACGCAAATAAATAAAAAAAAATTTTAAAAGAAAGTAATAATTTCTAAAAAAAAAAAGTAAATAAATAAATACGTGCTGTTGTCATGTCATATCAATTGGTGCTATACTGTCTGTGAAGGAAAGATTTGTTCAAAGGAAAAAGGGCAATAAATGAAAATAAGAGACCAGAAAGAAGAATGTCATTGGACTGTCCAGCTCCAATGCTTTATATGGTTGAATTTTAAATTTTGGAGTAAAACTGTGGAATAGTTAGTTCCATTGTTTTTTTTTTTAATTACGAAAACTTATTTATTTAGTTATTTTTTTTTTCCTTTGGCGGAATCAGGGACTTAACTCAGGCCCTTGTGATTGACAGGGAAGCTCTCATTATACTGAGCCATCTGCCCAGCCCTATTTTTTTTTCTTTTTTTTATTTGTTTAATTTTTTTTCTTCACATTCTGTAGGAATTTAAAGGTTAACACATTGGAGTGTGTGGGAGAGCTTCCTGCTACGCTGCTACGGCAGGACCAACTACTGGTCCCAGCCCAGGTGCGGCATGTGTGAGGCCCAATTCCACCCACTTGGAATGCCCCCCACCACTCCACAGCACCTCGCCCACCCCTCCAGCCAAAGAGGAATTTCTTCTGTGTCCCAGGAAGCACCAGACCCGTCCTAGCCCAGGTCCAGTGAGTGTGTGGTAGTGCTGCCTGCTACACTGCGCCAGCGGGACCTACTACGGGTCCCAGCCCAGGAATAGAGTGGGTGAGACCATCATCCACAACCGTGGGACGCCACACACAACTCCACACTACTTTCCCTGCCCCACCCACTGAGTAGGAATTTCTGCAGCGTTCCGGGAACCCCCAGACCCATTCCTAGCCCAGACTAAGTGAGTGTGTGGAAGAGCTGTCTCTCCCACCTACTCTACCTTGTCCCCTCCAGGCTCAGCTCAGGCCTGGCATACATGCCTGGGGTTTAACCTTGCAGCTGCAATGCCTGTAGAGAGTATAGAGGATAGAACCACCCAGGTAGTCCAGGAGCAGAAAATCTTGAGAGAGGGGCGCAACAGGTTCACACTCAAAGGCAGCAGCAGTAAGGAGCTGAGCACAGTATCAAGACCCAAGCCAGGCACAGCTGGATAAATCCAAACTTTGAAGATCTGCACCTGAACTTCAGTACATGTAAAGGTTATAAGTACAACGAAGATCTAAAACAAAGGTCAGAAGACAGTGCTACACAAAATGATGAGAAGGAAAAAAATGCAACCTCAGAAAGCAAGCCCACCTGTAACAAGTGCAGAGAACACTAAAACAGAAAAAATTGAGAATCACACAGCTGAAAGCAATAAATCAAGAGCTTCTGAAATGAAGAAAAAGCTGCAGAAAGGTATAGAGAAAATCAGATTGGAAAATAAATAGGAAATCCCTGACTTAATAACATCTGCAGTAAAAAATCAAATGCAGAAACATATGGAGGAAACACAATGCACAACCAGAACAAATGCAGAGGACACTAGCTTGGCTCAACTGCATGACTTAAGAACGTCAATGGTAAATAAGTAGCAGAAGAAAGTAATAGAGGAATTCAGAGTGCAATTCATTTCTGAAATAAAAAAAGATTTCTCATAATTCATACCAACTGAAGTAAAGAAGCAACTACAGAAACATAGGGAGGAAACCCAATGTGAAGAAAAACACTTCAGTATAAGAATTTATAACTGCTTCCAAAGAAGACATTCATAAAAAATAGAGGAAATTATAAAACCGAGTGATTCCTTGAATGAGCAAAACAGGAAAGAAATAGATCGCATGAAGCAGAATCAAAGAGATAGAGAGAAAATTACAATCTCAATCACAAGATTGCAAAGCCGTTTAAGTGAAAGTGAAGACAGAGTTCAGATCCTGAAAATGTGGGTTCAGCAAGTGAAAAGATAAGAAAGGATCTCTTAAAAACTACGATGATGCAGGAAAGAGTAATCCATCACGTGCAAGATGATGCAAAGATGAACAATGTGAGACTAATAGGCATCAATGAGAAAGAAGGAGTCAATACAAATGACATTAAAAAATATGGTTAGAAGTAATAGCAGAAAACGTCCCAAATATGAGGAAACACCCTGACATTCAGGTAACTGAAGCATACAGACGGCCAAGGAACTCAACCCAATGAAAAACACACCGAGACATATAATAGTCAAGATCCCAGAAATTCAGCACAAGAATAATCTACTGAAAGCCACTAGAGCAAACAAGCAGATCACATTAAAAAGAAAACCAATCAGAATGATGGCCGACTTCTCTTCAGAAACCATTAAGGCAAGAAGAGCATGGAGCAGAGTACTACAAGTCCTGTATAAAAATAAATTCCAGCCCAGATTGCTTTACCCTGTAAAACTCTCTTTCAAGTTTGATGGAGAAGTGAAATACTTTCATGACAAAGAACAGCTAAATAATTTCTTGATGACATAGCCAACCCTACACAGGCTACTGAAAGATGTTCTAGAGAGGGATGAAAACGATCAGAACTCCAAGAATGAGATCAGAAGCAACTAATTAAATAGTGCAAGCAATTAAACACAGGAGAAAAAGGAGGAAACGACAACAGCTAAATAACATGTGAACTGTAAGTCAATACATCTCAATTCTAAGCCTCAATGTAAATGGACTCAATTCACCAATTGAGAGAAACAGACTGGCACAGTGCATTAGGAAACAAAGTCAAACAATATGCTGTGTACATGAAAAACATTTAACTCATAAATACATTCATTGGCTGAAAGTCAAAGGATGGAACACAATATTACATGCCCGAGCACCTCAGAAAAAATCAGGGGTAGCAATCCTATTCTCAGACTGTCTCAACTTCAAACCAACAATGATCAAG
>NW_004524679.1:8974041-8974579 GCF_000260255.1 Octodon degus
TTGAGTATTGACTTTTTATCCTGCTGTGCTACTGAATTTGTGCATCAATTCTAGTAGCTTCTTCGTGGAGCTTTATGATTCTTCCAAGTAACTTATGATGTCATCTGCAAATAAAAATTATTTAGGTTCTTCTTTACCTGTTCTTATTCCTTTTATTTTTCTCTCTTTTCTAATGGCTGTAGCTAGTGATTCCAGAACTATATTGAACGGGATTGGTGATAGAGGACATTCTTGTCTTGTACCAGATCTGAGAGTAAGCGATTTGAATTTTTCCCCATTTAGAACTATGTTAGCTTCTGGGTTGTCATGGATGACTTTTATCAGATTGAAGTAAATGCCATCTATTCCAATTTTCGGTGAGACTTTGAATATGAATATGGGTTAGACTTTGATAAAAGCCTTTTCTGCATCAATGGAGATATTCATGAGATTTTTGGAGTTCGCTCCATTCATATACTGCATTAAAATTTTATATTTGCGTATACTGAAACATTCTTCTGTGCCTGGGATGAATCCTACTTGGTCATGTTGTATAATA
>NW_004524679.1:8976255-8976757 GCF_000260255.1 Octodon degus
TCTGGTTTATTTCACTTATGAGTATATGCTCAAGTGGAATCCACTTCAATATAAAGGTTTGGAGTTTATCGTTCTTGATAGCTGTATAGTACTCCATTGTGTAAAAATGCCACATGCTTTACAACCATTCCTCAGGTGATGGGCATCTTGGTTGTTTCCAAGATTTGGCTATCACAAATTGTGCTGCTATACACATAGGCACACTTATGTCACTATGATATGATGATTTCAGATTCTCTGGGAAAATTCCCCGTAGAGGACTAGCTAGTTTAAAGGGGATTTCCAGTCCACCTTTTTTAAGGTGTCTCCATACTGACTTCCATAATGGTTGCAAACAGTCTACATTCCCACCAGCACTGGAGAAGGGGTCCTTTTTCTCCACAGCCGCACCAACATTTGTTGTTGGTTGATTTCTTTATGATAGCCATTCTTTTTGGGGTGAGATGATATCTCAATGTGGTTTTAATTTGCATTTCATGAATGGCTAGTGATGTGGAGCATT
>NW_004524679.1:8978050-8978745 GCF_000260255.1 Octodon degus
GGTTTTCATAAATGGCTTTTACCAGATTGAAGTAGAGACCATCTATTCCAATTTTCTTTAGGACTTAGAACATGAATGAGTATTGGACTTTGTCGAAAACCTTTTCTGCATCAGTGGAGATGATCATGTGGTTTTTATTTTTTGCTGTATTGTTATAGGGTATAACGTTGATAGATTTTCGAATATTGATCCATCCTTGCATCCCTGGGAGGAATCCTACCTGATGGTGGTTTATGATCTTCTTGAAGATTTTCTGTATTCTATTTGCTATTATTTTATTGAGGATTTTGGCATCAATGTTCATGAGTGAGATAGGCCTGTATTTCTCTTTCTTAGTTGCATCTTTCCCTAGTTTTGTTGTGCATATAATATTTGCTTCCAGGAATGATTTTGGGAAGATTACTTCCTTTTCAATTTCATGTAAGAGTTTGAGGAGTATGGAGACTACCTCTTCTGTAAATGTCTTGTATAATTCAGCTGGGAATCCATCCGGACATGGATTTTTCTTTCCCGGGATGTTTTATTTGCGTCTCGTATTTCATTGGCTGTTCTTGGGCTATTGAGAGTGATTATATCTTGTCCATTCAGTTGTGGTAATTTGTACCTTTCTAGGAATCTGTCCATTTCTTATGTGTCTTCTATTTTGTGAGAGTAAAGAATCTCAAAGCAGCTATTGACAAACTTCCAAATTTCCA
>NW_004524679.1:8978974-8979909 GCF_000260255.1 Octodon degus
GATAAGATGTGCTTAAATTTACATTGAATTGTAGATATTGTTGAATTTCTTGTTTAATTTCATCTGTGACCCATTGGTTGCTGAGTAGAGTGTCATTTAATTTCCATGTATTTAATGTTTTTTTCTGGTTTCTTTTGTCTTTTATTTCCAGTTTCATTGCACTGTGGTCAGATAATGTGCATGGGATACATTCTGTTTTCTTGCATATACTTAAGCATGACCTATGGACCAGTATGTGGTGTATTTCAGAAAATGACCCATGTGTAGCTGAGAAAAATGAGTATTCAGCTGTGTTTGGGTGGAACAGTCTGTATACATCCACCAAATCCATTTGTTTCAAACTCTGGTTCAGTTCTTATATTTCTTTGCTAAGTTTTTTTCTGGTTGACTTATCTTTTTTAGATAAGGGTTTTTAAGATCTCCTGATAAAATTGTGGTATTGGATATTAGATTTTTCATGCCCATTAAGATTTGCTTTATATAGTTGGGTGCTCCCGTGTTTGGTGCATACATATTTATGAGTGTTACCTGTTCCTCTTGAATTTTTCCCCTAACCAGTATATAGTGGCCTTCTTTATTTCGCTTGATCATTGTTGGCTTGAATTTGAGATTGTCTGAGAATAGAATTGCAACCCCTGCTTTTTTCTGAGGTGCTGGGGCATGTAGTATTGTGTTCCATCCTTTGACTTTCAGGCTATGAATGTATTTATGATTTAAATGTTTTTCTTGCATACAGAATATTGTTGGATTTTGTTTCCTAATGCACCGTGAAAGTCCATTTCTCATAATTGGTGAAGTGAGTCCATTTATATTGATGGTTAGAATTGAGGAGTATTGACTTACGGTTGCCATGTTATATATCTGTTGTCGTTTACTCCTTTTTCTCCTGTGTTTATTTGCTTACCCTATTTACTTGTTTGCTTCTGATCTTATTC
>NW_004524679.1:8980281-8985524 GCF_000260255.1 Octodon degus
ACCTGAATGTCAGATTGTTTCCTCATATTTGGGAAGTTTTCTGCTATTACTTCTGCCCATAATTTTTTTAATGTAATTTTTATTGACTCCTTCTTTCTCATTGATGCCTGCCAGTCTCTCATTGTTCTTCTTTGCATCATCTTGCAGGTGATGGAGTATTTTTTCCTGCATCCTTGTTGTTTTTAAGAGATTCTTTCTTACCCATTCACTAGCTGCACTAGCATCTTCAAGATCTGAATCTCTGTCTTCACATTCACTTAAACAGTTTTGCAAGCTTTGTGATTGAGATTTTAATTTCCTCTATATCTCTTTGTCTCCGCTTCATGCGATCTATTATTTCTTTCCTGTATTGCTCATTCAAGGAATCCTGTATTTTTCTATCAATATTTTCTTTAGAAGCAGTATAAATACTTTAACTGCAGTTTTTTTTTCCAGATTGGTTTTCCTCCCTATGTTTCTGTAATTGCCTCTTTACTTCAGGTGCTATGAGTTCTGAGAGTTCTTTTCTTATTTCAGAAAAGAATTGTGCTCTGATTTCCTCTATATCTTTCTGCTGTTGCTTTTTTTACTATAGACGCTATTAATTCATGCATTTGAACCGAGCTTTTGTCCTCTGCAGTTGTTCTGGGTTGGCACTGGGTTTCCTCCATATATTTCTGCATTTGATTCTTTAGTGCAGATGTTATTAATTCAGGATTTCTTTTTTATCTCCTGTCTCAGTTAATCTATACCTTTCTGCAGCTGTTTCTTTAATTCAGAAGTCATTGATTCATTGCTTTCATCTGTGTGATTTCCAATTTGTTCTGTGTTAGTGTCCTCTGCACTTGTAAGGATGGGCTTAGGTTCTGAGGTTGCATTTTTTTCCTTCTCATCATTTTATGTAGCACTGTCTTCTGACCTTTATTGTAGATCTTTGTTGTAGTTATAACTTTCACACGTACTGAAGTTCCAGTGCAGCTCTATAAAGTTTGGACTTACCCAGCTGTGCCTGGAGCGGGTCTGGCTGCTGTGCTCAGTTCCTTCCCACTGCTGCCCTTGAGGGTGAACCTGTTGTGCCTCTTTGGCAAGATGTTCTCCTCCTGGACTAGCTGGGTGGATCTATCCTCTACACTCTCTGCAGGGATTGCAGCTGCAGGATTACACCCCAGGCTTTTATGCCAGTCCTGAACTGTGCCAGGAGTGGGCAAGGTGGAGTAGGGTGAGAGGAAGCTCTCCCTCACACTCACTGGGTCTGTGCTGGGACTGTGTCTATGGGTTCCTGGAATGCAGCAGAAATTCCTACTGGACAGACAGGGTGGGGGAGGTGCTGAGGAGTGGTGTCGGGTGTCCCAAGTGGGTTGGGGAGGGACTCGCCCACACCGCGCTTGCGCTGCGACCGGTATTTGGTTTGGCCTGCACAGGGTAACAGGAAGCTCTCTCACACACTCACTGGACCTGGGCTAGGACTGGGTCTCTTGGTGTATTCTATTTGATAGGATTTTATTAAACATTTTTGCATCTATGTTCATGAGGATGATTGGCCTGCAGTGTTGTTTTTTTTTTAGTTGCATTTTTCCCTGGTTTTGATATCAATATAATACTTGCCCCCAGGAATGATTTTGGGAAGATTGCTTCCTTTTCTATTTCATTGAACAGTTTGAGCCGTATATATATTAATACTTTCGTAAGTTTCTCATAGAATTCACCTGTGAATCAATCAGGACCTTGACTTTACTTTGTCAGTAGGATTTTATTACATTTTATATTTCATTGGCTGCTACTGAGTTATTGAAACTTCTTATATCTTCTTGATTAATATTGTACCTTTCTAGGAATCGGTCTATTTCTTCTGTGTCTTTTAATGTGTGAGAGTAAAAATTCTCATAGTAGCTATTGACAATCTTCTGAATTTCCACTGGGTCTGTGGTACTTACACCATTTTCATTCCCTCTTACTTGTATCTGATTTTTTTCTTTCCTCTTTTTGATAAGGTTAGGTAGGGGCTTATAAATTTTATTTCATCTTTCAAAGAACTGGCTTTTTCATTCCATATTTCTTTGAACGGTTTTCATCCTCTCAGTTGAATTAATTTGTGCTCTAATCTTCAGGATTTCTTCCTGTCTTTGGGCTATGGCTTTGGTTTCCTCTTCCTTTTCTAGATGTTTGATGTGCAACATTAGCGTTTTTTTCCCTTTCTGTTTAACTAATGTGTGAGTTCCCAGCTATAAATTTCCATCTAGGAACTGCTTTCGCCACATCACATAAGTTCCGATATTTTGTGGTTGAATTTTCTTTGCATTATAGATATTGCTCAATTTCTTGTTTAATTTCTTCTGCGACCCTTTGGTTGCTGAATAACGTGTTGTTTAATTTCCTTGTATTTATGCATTTCTCTGGATTCTTTGGCATTTATTTCCAGTTTCATTGCACTGTTTTCAGATAATATGTATGTAATAATATCTGTTTTCTCGCATATACTTAAGCATGACCTATGGACTAGCATGTGGTCTATTTTAGAAAATGACTCATGTGCACTTGAAAAAAAAACTGTATATTCAGCTGTTTTTCCATGGAACACTCAGTATGTGTCCAGTAAGTCCTTTTATTCCAAGATGTGGTTTAGTTCTACTACTTCTTGGCTAATTTTTTTCTGCTTAACCTGTTTTGGAAAAAGTTTGTGTTAAGGTCTCCCATTAAGATTGTGGTATTGGATAATAGTTTTTTCATATCCATTAAGATTTATCTTATATATTTGGGTGTGCCCTTATTTGGTGTATTAATATATATGAGTGTTACCTTTTCCTCTTTCATTTTTTCTCTGAAGCAGCATATAGTGGGCTTCTTTACCTCATTTGTTCATTCTTAGTTTGGAGTTGAGGCTGTTTGAGGACAGAATTGCTACCCCTGCTTTTTTCTGAGGTGATGCTAGTGTAGTATATTTCCATCATTTGACCTTCAACCAATGAATACCTTTATGAGGTAAATGTGTTTTTTATATATAGCAGATTCCTGGATCTTGTTTTCTAATCTACTGTGACAGTCTGTTTCTTTTATTTGATGTATTGAGTCCATTTACATCAATATTATATTAGAGACGTATTGGCTTGCGATCGACATCTTGTTTACCTGCTGTTGTTTGCTCCTTTTTGCTTTTTTTCCTGTGTTTAATTGTTCACCCTATTTAGTGGATTAATTCTCTTCTCATTTGTGGTGTTTTGATCATTGTTGTCCCTCTCCAGATCATCTTTCATTAGTCGGTGTAGGGTTTGCTTTCTCATCATGAAATTCTTTAGTTGTTCTTTATCATAGAAGTAATTCACTTCTCCATCAAACTTGAAGGAGAGTTTTGCAGGGCATAGTGTTCTGTGGTGCAATTTATTTTCATACAGGACTTTAAGTACTCTGCTCCATGCTCTTCTTGCCTTCATGGTTTGTGAAGAGTAGTGTGCCTTTATTCTGAAAGGTTTTCCTTTGAATGTGATGTGCTTCATTTCTCCTGTGGCTTTCAGTATATTATTCTTGTATTGGATTTCTGGGATCTTCACTATTATATGTTTTGGTGTGTTTTTAATTGGGTTGAAGTTGTTTGACATTCTCTCTGCTTTGGTTATCTGAATGTCAAATTGTTTACTAGCATTTGGGAAGTGTTCTGCTGTTACTTCTGCCATGCTTTTTTAAATATTACTTGTATTGACTCCTTCCTTCTCAGTGATGCCTATTATGCTAACGTTGTTCATTTCTGCATCGTCTTGCAGGTGACAAATTATTTTTTCCTGCATCCTAATTGTTTTTAGGAGATCTTTTACCTTTTCACTAGCTGCACCAGCGTCTTCAAATCTTTATCTCTGTGTTCACTTTCATCTAAACAGTTTTGCAAGCGTCTGATTGAGATTTTAATTTCCTCTATATCTCTTTGACTCTGCTTCATGCGATCTATTTCTTTCCTGTATTACTCATTCAAAGAATCCATTATTTTCTAATTTCATCTATGTTTTTCAATGTCTTCTTTAGAAGCAGATATTAATTCTTTTACTGCAGTTTATTTCAAATCAGGTATCCTCCATCTGTTTCTGCCTTTGATTGTTTACTTCAGATGCTATTAATTCAGATATTTCTTTTTTTACTACCGATCTGAGTTCTTCTATAACTTTCTGTAGTTCTTTATCTCAGACACTATTGATTCATTGCTTTCAGTTGTGTGATTCCTAATTTATTGTGTGCTAGTGTTCTCTGCACTTGTTAAGGGATCAGCTTGGGTCTGAGATTGCATTTTGCTCCTTCTCATTGTTATTTGTATAGCACTGTCCTCTGACCTTTGTTGTAGAGCTTTGGAGCAGTTATAACCTTAGCACATACTGAAATTCATCTGTAGATCTACAAAGTTTTAAATTATTCAGCTGTGCCTGGCTTGGGTCTGGCTGCTGTGCTCAGCTCTTTCCTGCTCCAGCCCTTGGGAGTGAACCTGCTGTGTCTCTCTGGCGAGATGTTCTGCTCCTGTACTAGCTGAGTGATTC
The DNA here is from genome assembly GCF_000260255.1 of Octodon degus. NCBI lineage: Eukaryota > Metazoa > Chordata > Mammalia > Rodentia > Octodontidae > Octodon > Octodon degus. Next base: position 8,984,775 of record NW_004524679.1, read on the forward strand.
TGTCCCTTACATTCACTGAAGGGACTTAGTTATTGCCTTCTTGGGATATTTTATTTAATTTAGTATGTCCAGTGATAGTTTCATCTTTTCTGTTATTTATTTCAAGTGTTTTAGTCTCTCTACTTATTGTTAATAGGAAGTGTTATGTCTTATTATAACTAGATCAACTGTTTGGAAAATTTGTTTATGCTTATCTAGCTATATGACACCTTTGAGTCTCTCCTAGGGTCCTACAATCTTCATTTGTTAGGGAGACTGTATTCAAACAAAGCGAAATGGTGTTTTAAAATATTGAAGGAAGAAAATAGATGAAGACCAGGCAGATAGCTTAGTGAAATACTTGTTTGCTTGGCAAGTGTAAAGTTCTGAGTTCAATCCCTTGTACCCTCCCCCCCGCAAAATGAAAACAACAACAAAAACAACTATCATAATATTAGGCGTGGGGTGATGGCTCAGTCGAATAAGTGCTTTCCTGGCAAGCAGAAGGACATGATCTCTATATCTAGTCCCACCAAAAAAATATAAATAAAATTAAACTCTCATATTATTGGGGCTGGCAAGATGGTTCAGTAAAATAAGTACTTGCCTGGCAAGTGCAAGGGCCACAGTTCAATACCCAGTTCCACACACAGCCAAAAATAAAAAAAAAAAGAAAGAAAGAAAAAAAAAGATACAACTTCAAACTGAACCAAGAATAGAAATAGTAACAACAACAACAACAACCATAATAAAAACAATAATATTATGAAT
>NW_004524679.1:8986109-8986636 GCF_000260255.1 Octodon degus
GTTAATTGGAAAGATTCTCACCCTGACTAACTATATGTACTGATACCTGTGAACTAAGCTACTGCACTGCTGATGGTAATTTGTAATAGTAGTTTCATGTTTGGAGTGCCTGTCTTTCTGGTATTCTGAATATGGGCGGCTTCTTATGACATGCCAGTTGCTGCTAAGATGTCTCTTTGGTAGGTGGATGTTCTAGAAGAAGGGGGTGGTGAATGAAAGCAAGAGACAGGAAAAGGATTATTGTGTTGCTGTCCTGCTTCAGGGTTGTATATGGTGAGATTTTTTGGACTTATGTGCAAACATGTGAAGTATAGAATTCTTTCTCTTATTTTTAAAATATAATCTAATTTTTATATTTTTTCTCATATTATGTAGGGACTTAAAGTTCAACATATCAATATTTGATGAAAAGTACCTGTTCCTTATTATGCCTAAGATGTTTGAAATACAGTGAGATAGTGAGGTTAAGCTTAATATCCTAAATCGTTTGATAATAACAATAAGCTTGTCTTCTGGATGGTTAACAA
>NW_004524679.1:8986736-8993928 GCF_000260255.1 Octodon degus
GTCGCTAATCTCACAATATTTTCCTTTGCCTCCCTTTATAGCCTGTTGTTTTGTGTGGTTTTCTCAGCTTGTTGTGTTTCCTGTCTGTACACTGCTGTGGCAACTGTCTAATATGTCTCTTCAGCCAATGAAAGGCATGCAGTGTTTATGTTGAAGTTCTTGTCATGGATTCCAACTGGTTAGGGGCCAATGATGGACCTATGATGTATATATTAGTATTTGTGTAACCAGTTGTAGATACCACATGGAAGTTCATTTCACCTTGAGGTGCCAAGAAGAGATGAAGGTGGCTCCCGGAATTTTGTAGGGAAACTCTCAAAAGCCCAATGAAAGGACCGGACAGAGAGCTCAACACATTAAAGCTTCTGCAAGCAGGCACAGGGGTCAGGAGTTCAATTCCACAGCCTCCCTTCAAGGTCCCATCCCAGTGACACTCTGAGACAGCAATTGAGACTGGGTGTGGTGTCACACACCTGTAATGCGAGCACTTGGAAGGCTGTACACAGGAGAATCACTAGGAGTTTTATCTAGTAGTGAGATCCTGAATACCATGTAGACCCTACCCCACCACCCTAAGAGAAAAGCCCAGTGAGGGTATAGGGTGCTGAGTCATGTCTCACAGCAATTTGGCATGCCAGGAAAAAAAGGAAAATCCTTAACTCTTGCTTTTAAGTAAGGAGAGGAGTGGCGTAATATACCAGGAAGGGACTGTACCCATGACTGTGTCAAAACCTGCATTGTTGTCTCCATTGTGCCCAAAGTAGAGTCAATGTACCTGTTGTGAAACAGATACACCCAGAGCCAAAGTGTAGCAGGTAGTAATTTGTGCATAGTTTTAGTTCCTCATGTACATCCAGTCTGCCTGAGACTAGATCTGTTTGTCAGACAGAGTGTATGGGAAATCTAAGATTAGGGCACAGCTGTGGCAGCTGGTTGTGCACTGAAGCAAGCCTCTATGCCTGCTCTGGACTCAAATCAGAGCATTGCTAGCTCTGTTTACCCAATGAATATCCCAGTTGATATGGGATAAGCTTTAAGATCCCAACTGTAACTTGGGCATGCCAGTGTCCAATTTTGAATACTTGACACAAATAGTCATTTGTTTATCTTCTCAATCTATCTAAGATTGGATGACTGGGGGAAGAGCCACTTCCATCATTATCTCCCACCATTGTGTTTGCCGTCAAAGTGATACTGGGCTACACGATATTTTGTGTTGTTGAGATTAAGGGGGAAAAGTATTATATAGGCTCAGTTGTATCCTATCCGGCAAGACTCTATTAAGCTTTTGGATCCCAATCATTATGTGGGGATTTTTAAAAATGGTTGATTGCAAGGTTTGCAAAAGCAGAGGAACTGCAGCCAGCCTTTTTCAACCAATGTTGGGAACCGCAAATTCAAAAAAGACTAATATTACATACTTTCCTAAAGGAGAAATATAACTTTGGGCTTATCTTTATCATCATTTTGAGACTTCCCATTATCTCTTTTGGACTGAACTATTCCCTGACAACCACTAAAACTAAGACTAAAGTCACCCCAGGAAAAGATCCTTATTAACATAAGACCACCTCTGCCCTATGAGTCATCAGATCATTCCCTCATCCAGTTACCTCCTCAGTCAATAAGTGCTGAGTCTCTGGCCTTGTGTTTCTTCTGCAAAACTGGTCATACTAAATTCTCTCTCTCTCTCTCTCTCTCTCTCTCTCTCTCTCTCTCTCTCTCTCCTTCTCTCTGTCACTTAACATGCACCATAATATCTCACAAGTGATTGGAGGCACTCTGCCTGAGTTCACAATAGACCACTTCCCCTCTTTTTAACTCATATGCATATGCTTTGTATGATCTTCATGTCTATTCTTTCAAATGGATTTTTGTGAGAGTGTATCCCTACACCTTCTTCATTTTGCCTGTTTTTAGTTGATCTTCTCATAGTTTCTCAGACGTAACTCCCCATATATTCACACACATAGGATCTCCTAAATTTTTCTTGAATGTTTTCTTAGAATAAACTAATTCAAATAGAAATATTTACTTAAAATATATTCTATTAAAACATATGACAAAATTATAACAAAATTTAACTTCTAAATCCTTGGTAAAGTATGTTTCCACAACATATTTTATTAGTTTTAAAACTTACATTATTAATTCATATTTGCATCCCAAGCTGTGCTGCATACATATAAGCACTATACAGCTAGAAAGGAATACATAACATACTTGTAAAGGGAAAAGCCCAATGTCTTTGTAAAACGTGTAATGCTTTTCTTTTTAAAAAGTAACTTTTAAAAGCACACATACTAAGTACTTAATTTAAGCAAAGACAAAACAGTAAAGTAATAACTATCTATTACAGAAGACTTAGTATGTCCTAAAACTATTAACTTTGAGCTACATAGACAATTCTATTAAGTGACCAAAATATATTTTGGTCATATCAATTAATGTAATAATTAAGGGCCAGCCAATTACCTCAGCAGATTAAAGGGCTTGCTTAGGCAGACACAAGGTTCAGTCCCCTTGAGTCTGGGCATGGTTGTGCTCATCTGTAATCCTAGCACTTGTTAGGCTATAAACAGGAAAACCACTGCAATTCTGATCTGTGAAGTGAGAACCTGTAGACCCTGTAGAAACTGTCCTAAAATACAAAACAGTAATAATTAATAATACTAATCTCATATCAATAAATACTATACTCTCCTCAATATACTTTTTTAACAAAACGTTACTAAATGTAAATGAGAGAAGTAAAAATTTAACATTTCTTGAAAGCATGCAATCATATATCCCATCATGCATAAATAGATCTGATAATTGAGCAATAGATTTGAAGATAAATTAGATAGTATGCCATTCATTGTTAATCATCTGTTCTTGTTTCAATATTATCTAACGTATCTATTGTTGCATGTTACCCTGATTCTGTATTTGTTTTGCTTTTCTTGCTTTTGTTTTTACTCTTCAAAATAAAAGGAAATTATAATAAAAAGCAATTATTACTAGAACATTAAATGAGTTTTGTTTATTCAAATGACTATATTTAGAAATTTTAAAATCATGAACAGGAAATGTGTGTGGGACCACTGTCCTGCTCAGCAGATCCAATTCCAGTCAGCGCCCAGTTTGGTGTGTATTTTGACACACCCACCTGCTGACCATATGCACTTCCAGCCAGCACCCAGATCAGTCGTGTGTGTGTGTGTGTGTGTGTGTGTGTGTGTATGTGTGTGTACGACTTGCCCACCTGCAAGATCCATTTCCATCCAGTGTTTCAGGCCTAGAATGTATGTGAGACCTTCCTCCCACTGGCTGGATCCCCTTCCGGCCAGCACCCAGATCCAGTATATGTGTGGGACCGTCCTCACACTCATTGGAGCCTCCTACATAAGACAGGCTGAGTGTGGAAACATCTGGCAGAACTGCCTGCAGAGATGCTAGAGGCCAGACCCACCCAGCTAATCCAGAAGTTGAATATCTGGACAGAGGTGCACAGATGGGTCACTTACAAGAGGTGGAGCAGGAAGAAGTGGAGCACAACAGCCAAACCGAAGCCAAACCCCCATGGTCGAGTTCCAACTTGGTTGATTTGGACGCAAAAAGCTGAGACAATTTGTTAAACCAAGATCTATGAGTACATGCTCTCTCTTTCTCTCTTGATGAAGAGATGGGGCAACAGTTAACTGGGGTGAACTATTCTGCCTGGAAGACCCCATGCACAACAAGGGGAAGTGCCAAGACAGAACATAAGGGAACTAATTTAAATACAAATTCCCAATTTAATATCTGCTTAGCTATGCAGTCATAATATTTGCTCTTATGATTTAAAATAAAAACCCATCCAATATGGTTGGTAGTCATATTTTATGCAGTTTTTCTTTTTAAAAGACTTTCAATTCAGTGGTTGAAGAAGTAACAAGTGAAAGTCTCTAAATTCCAAGCACAATACAGACAATAAAAAATTGCTTTATTACAACCGCTTAAGTTGAGCTTGTTATGGTGTTGTAATAGTTTTCTTAACAACACCACAAAATGTCCTGATGATTTGAACTGTGAACCCAAACATTATTAACTTCATGAAGTACACCACTACAGTAGAAGATATGGATTATAAGCAGCTACATTTAATGCTGCATAATTCCTGATTATTCTTTTTTTCTGACCTCTTCCCACAAATTTTAACATTAGATGATTAAAAAGTTTCTCAAATTTGACAGCTAATATAAAAATCTTAGAAGTGGACCTATAAATATTTCATGTATATTTCTTATCATATATAGATTGTTAAAGTATATAAAGAAGTATACTGATATAAGCCCACTATGAAATTCAAAAAATAAAATAAAATAAAATGAAACAAAATACACACCTATTAGTTGCAAAAGTTTGTTAAATGCTAAAGCTCACAATGCACTATTAGTGTGATTAATTGTAGTTCTGAATTAGAAAGCTGAAACTGCCTTAACCTCATAATCTCACTTGGGTAAGAATGCCAGTAGATGCCAAGGGAATAAGTGTCCCAAACCTCTATATCAAAGATGAGAGGACACTGCTGTAAAAATGACAAATACAAAGAGCAAAATGTTGTCTCAGGCCCAGATAAAACTCAGACCAAATACAGAAGACACTACCAAAAACAACTGCAGAATGTTATAGAGGAAATCAGATCAGAAATAATCTCTGAAGTGAAAAAAAATAATAATAAGCATATTGAAAGAATTACTAAGAGCCTCTAAAGAAGACAATGAAATAAAAATAGAGGAGAATAGAAAGATGATGGATTCATTGAAAGAGAAATATAGGAAAGAAATAGAACACATGAAGCAGTTTCAAAGAGATATAAAGGAAAAGAATACCTCAATCACAAGCTGGCAAAACTGCTTGAATGATACTGAAGATACCCATTCAGACCTTGAAGACAATGATACATCTTCTGCAAAGGTAAGAAAAGATCTCTTTAAAACAACTAGGGTGGGCAAAATAAATTGATAATCTGCAAGATGGTACAAGGATGAACAATGTAATTCTAACAGGCATCAATGAAAAGAAAGGAGTTAATACAAATGATGCAAACAGAATATGTGCCCAGTCAGATAGTTGAGCAGATTAAAGTACCTGCAAGCAGGCACAGGAGCTGGAGGTTCAATTCCTGGGCCTTCCCTGCCAGACATGCCACCAGGGCACGCTGAAATGGCAATTGAGACTAGACATAGTGGGGCACTCCTATAATCCCAGCACTGCAGAGGCTGTAAACAGGCGGAACACTGTAAGCCTGATCTAATTGTGAGACCCTGAACACCCTGGTGACACTTGCCACAAAATAAAAAATGAATATAAATAAAAAAGAGTATTAGCAGAATAATACCAGAAAAATTCTCAAATCTGAGGAAAACAGGGACTCATGTAAGTGAAGCATATAGAATGCAAAACAACATCAACCCAATAAAAATGCACAGAGATATATAATAATCAAGAACACAGAAATTCAGCACTTGTACAACATGCTAAAATCAGATAGAGGAAAGAAAGAAAGCACAATAAAATGAAAACCCGTTAGAATAATTGCATCCTTGTCCTAAATACATTAAAGCAAAACAAAACCAAAAAAAAAGAAAAGGAATAATGATGTATATCTCTTCACAAACGAAGACAAGAGGAGCATGCAGGAAAGTGCTACAAATTTTGTAGGAAAACTAATTCTAAATCACACCGATATATGCTGCAAAACTCTCTTTCAAATTCAATTGAGAAGTGAAATACTTTCATAAAAAAGAACAAAGAATAATTTCATGAGGACAAAGCCAAACCTACATAGACTACTATATTTATTCTAGAGAGGGACCATAAAATAACCACAAATCCAGAAAAAAATAATGAAAAGAAACCAACTAACAGGCCAATCAATTAAACACAACAAGACCCAGTCCTAGCCCAGGTCCGGTGAGTGTGTGGAGAGCTTCCTGCTACCCTGCGCCTGCGGGACCAGTCCCAGCCCACGCACAGTGTGGGCTGGACCGTCTCTCAACCAGTTGGGCCGCTGCCCAACACGCCACAGCAGCTCCCCTACCCCGCCCGCTGAGTAACAATATCAGCCACATTCGGGGAAACCCCAGACCCAATCCTAGCCCAGGTACAGTGAATGTATAGGAGAGCTTCTTCATCCCCCTACTTCACATTGCCCCCTCCAGGCACAGATCAGGCCTGGCATACACGCCTGGGGTATATCCCTGCAGCTGCATTCCCTGAAGAGAGTGTAGAGGATAGATCCACCCAGCTAGTCCAGGAGCAGAACATCTTACCACAGGGGCACAACAGGATTACCCTCAAGGGCAGCAGCGGGAAGGAGCTGAGCACAGCAGCCAGACTAAAGCAAGACACAGCTGGATAAGTCCAAACTTTTTAGAGCTGCACCTGAACTTCAGTACGTGCGAAGGTTATAACTACAACAAAGATCTACAACAAAGATCAGAAGACAGTTCTACACAAAATGACAAGAAGGAACAAAATGCAACTTCAGAACTCATGCTCACCTGGAACAAGTGCAGAGGACACTAACACAGAAAAAATTGAAAATCACACAGCTGAAAGCAATGAATCAACAGCTTCTCAAATAAAGAAACAGCTGCAGAAAGATATAGAAAACCTCAGATTGGAAATAAAAAAAGAAATCTCTGAATTAATAACACTTGCACTAAAGAATCAAATGCAAAAACATATGGAAGAAACCCTGTGCCCACCCAGAACAAGTGCGGAGGACACTAGCTCAGTTCAAACGCATGAATTAATAGTGTCGATAGTAAATAAGCAACATCAGAAAGATATAGAGGAAATCAGAGTGCAATTCTATTATGAAATAAAAAAAAGAATTCTCAAAATTCATAGCAGATGAAGTAAAGAAGCAACTACAGAAACATAGGAGGGAACCCAACCTGAAAAAAAAAAAACAAAAGAAAACATTGCAGTAAAAGAATTTCTAACTGCTTCTAAAGAAGAAATTGATAAAAAAAAATAGAGGAGATTAGAAAAATGACGGATTCTCTGAATGAGCAATACAGGAAAGAAATACATCACATGAAGCAGAGTCAAAGAGATATAGAGGAAATTAAAATCTCAATCAAAAGCTTGCAAAACCGTTTAAGTGAATGTGAAGACAGAGTTTCAGATCTTGAAGATGCTGGTGTAGCTAGTGAAA
>NW_004524679.1:9000138-9009164 GCF_000260255.1 Octodon degus
GATGAATGTCCATTTTGTATCTGTGTATTCAAAGTGGTTAGGATAGATATATAGTTGCATTCTCTTAATGAATAGAGTGATGTGTTCTAATGCTGTTTGTAAATAGGATCTCAAGTCCGCATCTTCTACAGCAATTAACCACTAAGAAGAATATATGCAGTGTGTTATTGGTTGAAACTGTACTTCCGATCTGATTTGAAACTGTCTCATTGCTATCTGTTTACCAATAAAATTTTGAAAAAAAGAATAAAACAAAAAAAATAACACAACAGAAAACCAGGTATACAACAGCAGGAAATTACCATATTAATCATGTGTCAATGCATCTTAATTACATCTACCAATGTACATGCACCCATTTCACTAAATAAAAGAAATAGACTGCAGAGTGCATTAAGTAGCAAAATCCAACAATAAGCTGTATAAATGAAACACGCTTAACTAAATTAAATAAAAAAGTCACAGGCTGAAATTGAAAGGATGGAAAATAATACAACATACTTAGCACCTCAGAAAAAAAAGCAGCAGGAACTATCCTGTTGCAGACATGCTGAACTTGAAACCACGAATGATCAAATGAAATAAGAAGGCCACTATGCCCTGCTTATGGGGAAAATGCAAGAGGAAGAGGAATCAGTCATAAATATGTGTGCCCAAAGAGAGGAACAAACAATTATATAAGACAAATCTTGATTGACATGAAAAATCCAATAGCCAACACCACAATGTTCACAGGAGAACTTAACACCCCCTTATCCAATAAAGATAGTTCAAGCAGGCAAAAAATTATCAAAGCTTTAGCGGAACTGAAAAAAGCATGGAAAAGAAGGACTTACGTGACATAATCAGAGTGTTCAACCCAAATACATCTGAATACACAATCTTCTCAGCTGTACCTGGCACATTTTCTAAAACAGACCACATACTAGTAATAGGTCATGCTTAATATATCTAAGAAAACAGAAATTACCCCATACATATAATCTTAACATAGTGCATTGAAACTCGAAATAAATGATGAAAGAAACCACAAAAAATCATAAATGGATTTTAGGAGGTGGATCATTAGAACAAGAGCTTGCCTGGCATGTGCAATGGTCTGAGTTCAATCCATGTTTCCGCAAAAACAAAACAAAACAAAACAAAAGAAATCAGACACACACAAAAAAAAATCAATAAATACATGGAAATGAAACAATATCCTCCTCAGCAACAAATGGTTGCTGAACTTAAAGAAGAAGTTAAACAATATCTACAATTCAATGAAAACTCAAGCACAACTTGCTGGAATTTATGGCATGCCATGAAAGCAGTTCTTAGAGGAAAATTTATAGCTGTGAACTCATGCATTAGTCAAACAGCACAGGAACAAATAAAGGCCCTAATGCTGAATTTCAAATGTGTAGAAAAAGAAGAGCAAATCAAAGCCAAAGCCCAAAGATGGAAGAAAGTTATAAAGATTAGAACAGAGTGCCGGGGGAGATGGCTCAGTGGAATAAGGACTTCCCTACCAAGTGCAAGGGTCTGAGTTCAATACCTGGTTCCGAAAAAAAAAGCAGAAATTAATGCAATCAAGACAAAGAAAACAATACAAACAACAAATCAAAAAGCTGGTCGTTTGAAATATTAAATAACATTGTTAAGACCCTACCTAACCTCATCAAAAAGAGAAAAGAAAATACTCATAGTCAGGCAATGAGTAATGAAAAGGGTGAAATTACCACAGACCCTGTGGAAATTCAGAAAACCATTAATAGCTTCTTTTAAAATCTTTCCTTTTAGAGAATGGAAGACACAAAAGGAATTGACAGATTGCTAGAAAGTTAGAAATTACCAAAACTGAATAAAGAGGATATCAGAACTGTCAATTTCCCAATAGAGGAGATGGGGAGATTGTTCAATAGAACCAAGAATCCAGTCAAATTGCAGAAGATTATTACAAGCTACATTGAGAATCTTTACTCTCACAAAATACAACACGGAGAAGACATGGACAGATTCCTAGAAAGGTACAAATTGCCAAAACTGAATCAAGAAGATATAACAGCTGTCAATAACCCAATAACAGTCAATGAAATATCAGATGTAATAAAACACCTACTGACAAAGAAAAGTCCAGGTGCTGATGGATTCAAGGCTGAATTCTGCAAAAAAATAGACAGAAAATATAATCTCAATACTCTTAAATGCTTCAGTGAAAATTGAAATGTAAAAAATCTTCCCAAAATCACTTCTGGAGGCAAGTATTTCACTGAAAACAAAAGCAGAGAAAGATTCAACTGAAAAAGAGAACTTCAGGGAAAACTCCCTTTTGAATATAGATTCAAAAATCCTAATAAATGGAATACAGCAAATCATCAAGAAAACTATGCACTACGACCATGTATGATTCATCAAAGTAATGCAAGGATGATTTAGCATATGAAAATCTATAACTTTAATACAGTATATCAAAAGAGCCAAATCCAGATAGCACATGATCCCCTCAATTGATGCAGAAGAGGCCTTTGACAAAGTCCAACACTCATTCATATTCAAAATCCTACAGAAAATTGGATTGGATGTCTTCTACCTCAATTTGATAAAATCCATCTACAACAATCCAACTGCTATAATAATCATGAATGGGAAAAAAAGTGAAATATTTTACTTTCAGATCTGGTATAAGACAAGGATATCCTATGTCACCTGTAGTATTTAATAAATTTCTGGAAACATTTGCTAGCACCATTAGACAAAAGAGAGAAATAAAATGAATAAGAAAGCATAAAAAAGAAATTCTATCAATATTTACAGATGACATAAAAATCTACTTGGAAGACTAAAACAACTCTATTGAGAATCTCCTAGAATTAAAGAAAAAATTCAGTTGCTTGGCAGGTTGCAAAGTCAAAATGTAACTCATTAGAATTCCTCTATACAGTCAACAAGCACACTGAAGGAGAAATTGGTGAAATACTACACATTACAGTACCACAGTGAAAAAATGAAATAATTAAGAATTAATCTAACTAAAGATATAAAATATGTATTCAATGAAAATTACAGTACTCTGAAAAATCTGATCAGAGAGGACTTCAGATAATTTAAAGATATTTCTTGTTCCTGAATAGGATGAACCAACATTGGGGAGATGGTCACATTCCTAAAATGGTTATACAGATTTAATGCCATCCTTATAAAAATGCCTCCAACATACATCACATGCAGAGAAATCATCCATAAAGTTCTTGGGGAAACCGAAAAGACAAAAAATAGCAAATGCTATCCTGGGCAACAAGGGAAAAGCAGCAGGCAGTAGAGTTCTTAACTTGAACTTGTAGTACAATGTTACTGTGATAAAATCAGCATAGTGTTCACAAAAGAAAAAAAATAATGGACCCCAGCATACATAGAATACATTGAAAAATGCAGATACAGCTAGAAAAATTTTCAGCACACTTATCTTCGACAAATGGGTGAAACAAGTCTACCGGAAGAAAGAGAGCCTCTTTAAACAATGGGGCTGGAAAAACTGGCTCTTTTCATGCCAACAAATAAAAGATGACCAGGATCTATCACTATGCATTAAATTACAGTCAAAATGGATTAAAAATTTAAATATGAAAACAGAAACACTAAATATCCTGGATGAGAAAGTAGGTGGAAATCTTGAAGACATAGTTGAACGCAAACATTTCATGAACACAAATCAAACTGCACGGGAAATACATGAAAGTATTAGCAACAGAGACCTGCGCTCATTGTGAAGTTTTTGCACTTGAAAAGAATTCACCAACAGAGTGGAAAGACAAGTCACAAATTTGGAAAACATCTTAACTAATAAGGACTCAGACAAATGTCTTCTACCTAGAATTTGTAGACAACTAAAAAACATTAGGGCCCAAAAATTTAGAGACTCAATCCAAAAATGGGCATTAGATGAGCATACACTCCTTAGAGGAAGAAATACATGAGGTAAATACATGCATGATAAAATGCTCCAAAACACTAAATATTCAAGAAGTGCAAATTAAAACAACATTGAGGTACGATATCATGAACACACAAATATCAGACAAAAAAAATTCTGAAAGCTAATAAATACAAGATAAAAGTGCTGCACATAACTAGCCATCCATGAAATGCAAATTAAAGCAACACTGAAGTAACATCTCACACCCAGAAAGAAAGGCTATCATAAAGAAATGAACAAACAACAAATATTTGAGAGACAGTAGGGAAAAAGATATATTTCTCTATTGATGGTGGGTACACAGACTGATGTAACCTTTATGGAATGCAGGAGATATCTTCCATGGAAAGTCCTTAAAGAAATAAGACTGGAAAACCCATTCAAACCAGCTATCCCCCACTGCCAATTTTCCCCAAAAAACTAAGTATCATATCATAGTGATATATGTGCACGTATGTTTATAGCAGCACAATTTGTGATAGCCAAAACTTGACAGCAACCAAAATGCCCATCGCTAGGAATCCCTCTAAACCCAGCCCAAGCCCAAGCCCAGCGAGTCTGTGGGAGAATTTCCACGTTCCACATCACTTGATGGATCTCTGTGAACCAAGCCCAGTCATCTCCGCGTGAGTGACACCTTTCACCACACTCCTGGGAAATCCTCCACCCATTCAGGGCTAGCCCAAGCCCACTGTATGACTGAAAAATTCTGGCGCACTCTCAGGACGCCTCCAGACTCAGCTCAGGCTCAATCCCTGCAAGTGTGTTGGAGATCTTCCACGCTACCCAGTCAGCCCTGGATCTCTCCAGCCAGCCCAAGCCTGGTATACAGGACTGGGATGAAACTCTGCAGCTAAAGTCCCTGCAGAGAGACCAGGGGCTTGAACCACTCAAGACACCCAAAAGCAGAACATCTTGACAAAGTTTCAAAACATGTTCACATCCAATGGCTGCAGCACAAAGGAGCTGAGCACAGCAGGCAGACCCAAGCTGGACACAACTGGACGAACTCAAACTTAGTAGATCTGCACCCGAATTTCAGTACATGCTAAGGATTTAAGTGCACCAAAGTTCTGCACCAAAGGTCAGAGCACAGTGCTATATAAAATAACAAGTGAAGGAGCAAAATGCAATATCAGATGCAGTGGCCACACATAACAAGTGCAGAGAATACTAGCACAGAAGAAAGTGGGAATCACACAGGTGAAATGTCTCCATCAATATCATCTAAGTAAAGAAACAACTGCAGAAAGGTATAGAGCAACTCAGATCAGAAACAACCTCTAAAATAAAAAAATCTCTGAATTAATAGCGTGTGAACTACAGTATAAAATGCGGAAACATATAGAGGAAATCAGATTAGAACTAATCTCTGTAGAAAAAGAATTAATAACCATTTCAAAGAAGATACTGATTAAAAAAATAGAGGATATTAGAAAAATGACAGATTCCTTGAATAAGCAATACAAGAAAGAAATAGACGGCACAAAACAGAGTCAAAGTGATATAAAAGGAACCTAAGTCTCAAACAAAAGTTTGCAAAACCTATGGAATGAATTTGAAGATAGAGTTTCAGAGCTTGAAGACGAAATCACAGCTAGTTAAAAGGTAAGAAAACATCTCTTAAAACAACTTAGATGCAAGAGAAAATAATTCATCACCTGCAAGAAAATGTGAAGAAGAATTTGAGAATAATAGGCATCAATGAGAAAAAAGGAGGCAATATAAATGATATAAAAAGAATGTGGGCAGAAATAATAGCAGAAAACCTTCCAAATATGATGAAACGATATGGCATTCAGGTAACTGAAGCATAAAGACCTCTGAATAACTAAATTCGCCCCCCAAAAAACACCAAGACACATAATAGTCAATATTCCAGAAATGTATCACAAGAAAAATATACTGAAAGCTGCTAGACAAAAGAAAGATATCATATTTAAAGAAAAATCTCTTCAGAATAATGGCAGACTTCTCTTCACAAACCATGAAACAAGAAGTACATGGAAAAAAAAGAAGTACATGGAGCAAGGTAGTTCAAGTCCTATATGAAAAGAAATTCAAGCCAAGACTACTACACCTTGCAAAATTCCCTTTGAAGTTTGATAGAGAAGTGAAACAGTTCCTTGACAAAGAACAACTAAAATACAATCCTAAATTGACTAATGAACAATGTTCTAGAGAGGGACAAAAATAAATAAAACCGCAAGAATGACAATGAAAGGAACTCAAAAAATAGGGCAAGAAATTAAATACAAGAGAGAAAATGTAAATAAGAGCACATAAATAACATGTCAAGTGTAATTCTATACATGTCAATTATAATCATTAATATAAATGGCCTCAATTCACCAATTAAAAGAAATAGACTGGTACAGTGGATGAGGAAAGAAAACCGAACAATATGCTATACAGAAGAAACACAGTTAACACATAACAAAATTCATAGTGTGAAAGTCAAAACATGGAATACAGTTCTACATGGCTAGCACCTCAGAAAAAAGCAGGGTTAGCAATACCATTCTCAGACAGTCTCATCATGAAACCAAGAATGTTCAAATGAAATAAAGAAGTCCACTGTATACTGGTTAAGGTAAAAATTCAAGAGATAACATGCATAAATATGTACGCAGTAAACACGGGAGCACCCAACTATATGAGACAAATGTTAATGGACATGAAAAATCTAACATTCAATAACACAATCTTAACATGAGTACTTAACACCACCTTATCCCAAAAAGATAGGTGAAGCAGACAAAAAAAATTATAACGAAATAGCCGAATTGAACCAGAACTTGGAATAAATGGACTTAGTGGACATATGCAGAGTTTTCCAAACAACCATGACCATATACACATTTTTTTCAGCTGCACATAATTCATTTTCTAAAATAGACCACAAACAGGTTCATAAGTCATGTTTAAGTATATGGAAGCAAACAAAACACATCCCATGCATATTATCTGACCACAGTGCAAAGAAACTGGAAATAAATGACAGCAAATAAACTATTAGATACACACAAATAAACGTAAATTAAACAGTGCTCTATTCAGCAGCAAGTGTGTCACAGAAGAAATTAAACAAGAAATTGATAAGTATCTAGAATACAATGAAAATTCAAGCACAAATTACCAGAACTAGTGGGATGTAATGAAAGGAGCTCTCAGATGAAAATATATAGCTTTGAACTCAGACATTAGGAAAACAGAAGGGGAACAAATAAATACTTTATTGTTGCATCTCCAACAGCTAGAAAAGAAAAAAGTAAAGTAAGCACAAAATCTTAAGATGAGCAGAAATCATAAAGATTAGAGGAGGAATTAATTAAATAGAGATGAAAAAACAGTTCCAAGAAATAAGGAATCAAAAAGTTGGCGACACTCATTGAACTTATTTTCAACAAAGGGGCCAAACATGCTTACTGGAATAAAGATAGCCTCTTTAACAAATCCTTCAGGATAAAATGTATGTTTATTTGTCAAAACGTAAAACTTGACTCAGGTCTATCACCTTGCACTAACCTAAAGTCAAACTGGATTAAGATATAATCATTGAAAGAGAAACACTAAATCTACTGGAAAAGAAAGTAGGACGAACTCTCTAAGATACAGGGGTTGGCAAAGAATTCATGAAGAAAATTCAAGTCACGTGGTTAATACTTGAAAGTATTTACAGATGCGACATCCTTTTAATTAGAAGTTTTTTCAAGTCAAAGGAAACTACCAACAAATTTTGCACACGTTAAAAAAACATTAACACATAAGCACTTATAAAAAAAGTTTGCTCTTTACAATCAATAAAGAATTAAAAAACATTAAGAGGTCAGAATTTAAAGATTCAATCCAAAAATGGGCATCCAAGATGAACATACACTTTTCGGAGGATGAAATTAAAGAAGCAAATAAATATGAGAAAAAATGCTCCACATCACTAACCATCCCTGAAATGCAAATGAAAACAACACTGAGATACCATCTCACCCCAGAAAGAATGGCTATCATAAAGAAATAAGCAAAAAAGAAATTTTGGAGAGGCTTTGTGGAAAAGGATTCCTTCTCCACTGCTGGTGGGAATGTACACTGGTTCAACCATGATGAAAATCACAGTGGATACTCCTTAATAAAACTAGGACTAGAAATCCCATTCAAACCAGCTATCACCCTACTGAAAATATTCCTATAGTAACTGAAATCTGTATATTATAATAATATAATTGTAACTATGTTTATAGCAGCAGAAATTGTCATAGTCAAATCTCAGAATCAACACAGATACTTGTCAGCGGAGAAATGGATGAAAAATACGTGATATTTTTGTACTATGGAGTATTACTGAGTTATAAAGAATGATAAACTAGAAGCCTTTATATTCAAGTGGATGCCACTTGAAGATATACTCATAACTGAAATAAACCAGACCCACATGTGTTAATATTGTATACTAACCATAGTATATTAACTCAAAAAAGAAATAAAATAGAAAGGTAAAACACAATTGAAATGAAAGCAAGAACTTGAGGAATAGAGAACAAAGAGAGGACAAGGAGAAAATCTCTGAAACATGATGGGGCAAAGCCATACTTTTATATGCACAAGATTGATAAGGCAATGATTCCGAGAATCTTTAGCAGGTTTTGAAATTAGCGGTTAATTGATAGGATTGTCACCCTGAATAACTATATACGCTGATACCTCTGAACAAACAACTGCACTGAAAATAGCAATATGTAATAGTAGGGTCATTCTCGGAAGGCTGGTCACCTAATCTAAATATGTACTGCTTGTCATGACAAACTAACTACTGGTGTAATGTCTATCAAGTACATGTTTGTTAAAAAGGTAATAGGTGAAAATAAGAGACAAAAAAAGAGAATGCCACAGGACTGTCCTGCTACAACACTGTAGATTGTTAGATTTCTAAATTTCTGTGTAAAGGTATGTAACAGTTTATTCCAATTTTTAAATATATGTTTGTATTAATTTTTTCCTTCATATTCTGGAGGGACATAAATTTTAACATATCAATACTTGATGGCCCCATAATCTTCTTGGTCAGAAAATTTGG
>NW_004524679.1:9009264-9010416 GCF_000260255.1 Octodon degus
TTCAACTAACTGAAGCATACAGAAGGCCAAGGAACCTAAACCCAAGGAAAAACACAACGAGATATATAATAGTTAAGATCCCAGAAATTCAGAACAAGAAAAATCTACTGAAAGCTGCTAGAGAAAAAAAGCAGATCACATTCAAAGGAAAACCCATCAGAATTACGGCCGAATTCTCTTCACAAACTATGCAGGTAAGAAGGACATGGAGCAGAGAACTTCAGGTCCTCTATGAAAACAAATTCCAGCCCAGACTACTATACCTGCAAAACTCTCAATTTTGATAGAGAAGTGAAACACTTTAATAACAAAGAACAGCTAAAAAAAATTCGCGATGACGAAGCCAAACTTACACAGACTACTGAAAGAAGTTCTAGAGAGGGACTGAAACGATCAGAGCACCATGAATGAGATCGGAAGCAACCAACTAAATAGGGTAATCAATTAAACGCGGGAGAAAAAGGATTAAACGATAAAAGGTATATAACATGGCAACCGTAAATCAATATATCTCAATTCAAAGCATCAATATAAATGGACTCAATTCACCAATTAAGAGAAATAGACTGGCACAGTGGATTAGGAAACAAAATCCCACAATATGCTGTTTATGAGAAAAACATTTAACTCATAAAGACATTCACAGGCTGAAAGTCAAATGATGGAACACAGTACTACATTCCCCAACACCTCAGAAAAAGCAAGTGTAGTAATTCTATTCTCAGAGAGTCTCATCTTCAAACCAACAATGATTAAGAGAAATAAAGAAGGCCAATATATACTGTTTAGGGGAAAAATTCAAGAGGAAGAGGTAACACACATAAATATGTATGCACCAAACACGGGAGCAAACAACTATATAAAGCAAATCTTAATGGGCATGACAAGTCTAATATTCATTACAGCAATCGTAACAGGAGATCATAACACACCCTTATCCCCAAAAGATAGGTCAACCAGACAAAAACTTAGCAAAGAAAAAACAAAAATGAACCAGAGTTTGAAACAAATGGACTTGGTGGACATATACAGAGTGTTCCATTCAAACACAGCTGAATAAACATTTTTCTCAGCTTCACATGGGTCATTTTCTAAAATAGACCACATACTGGTCCATAGGTCATGCTTAAGTATATGCAAGAAAACAGAAAT
>NW_004524679.1:9012921-9016043 GCF_000260255.1 Octodon degus
AAGCAGGACAGTCCCACAATATTCCTTTTCCTGTCTCTTGCTTTCATTCACCACCCCCTTCTTCTTGAACATCCACCTACCCCAGAGACATCTTAGCAGTAACTGGCATGTCATGACAAGCCGCCCATATTCAAAATATCACAATGACAGGCACTCCCAACATGAAACAACTATTCCAATTACCATCTGCAGTGCAGTAGCTAAAAAAAATACTTGATGGAAAGTACCTGTTCCATGTTATGCCTTAGATGTTTGATATTCACACAGATAGTGAGGCTAAAGAAAACAGACTACGTTATAGGGTGACAGTAATAAGCTTCTCTTCTGGAGTGTTAGCAACCTAAGTTTGCAGACCAAAAATTGCCAAAGAAGGGCTCCTAAGGCCAGTCAACATTTTGGCCCTAGTCTTTCAAGTACTGTGATGACTCAGGACATAGGAGAACCTGTACTGTAACATCATGCAATTCAGTACTGTCCCAAATTTTATGATCAAGGAGATTATGGGACCACAGAGGACAGTGATAAATGATATAGATTGTGCCTAAGGAGAGTCAAACGGAGAGAAAACTTTCTCTCAGTATTTCAAAGAGAGCAAATTGCTCAAGGAACGTCCATGATTCATCCACATGTTTGAAACTGACAAAGGATCTACAAACTGCAGTACAGGGTTTCTTCATAAATTCAGAGGGGATTTGATGGACCTTATCTGATACAAAAGTTAAATTTCTTGTTATATAGGTGTTGCTTTATCTTGACTTAACCATCCAACAGAAAATTATAACAAAGAATAATGAAAAGCAAAACCATGATAATATGCTCAGCTATAAATAGCTTTAGTTAACAACTTCTGACATTGCCAGTCCTACAAATAACCCACTACTATTAAGGACCCCTGAACTGTATTGGAATATTTTGCTGTATTCACGCACCTAAAATATTTAAATGATAATGGAATTTCCTTCTTTGACAAAACTAAACAAAAAAGCGGGATACAAATGAATGACCATTTTGTATCTGTATATTCAAAATAATTAGTATAGATATACAGCTCCATTATCTTAGTTCAATGAATAGACATATTTTTTCTAATACTGTTTTTGGAGAGAATATGATGTCTGCATCTTGAATAATGAATAAGCACTAAGAATATGATATGCAATGTGGGACTATCCTGCTACAATGTTGTACATTGTTAGATTTCTAAACTACTGTGTAAAAATATGTAATTGTTCATCCCTATTTTTAAAATATACTTTAATTTGTTATTTTAATATATTTTAATTTGTTATTTTCTCTTCATATTCTGTAGGGACTTAAAATTTAACATAAAATGGGGATAAAAATGAGGGATCACTTTGTATCCTTATATTCTATTTTATGCTTAACATGTTTGATACTCAGACAGATAGTAAAGTTAGGCTCAACAGCCTAGGTTAGAGGTTAATAACAATAAGCTTCTTTTCTTGGTTAGCAACCTAAGTTTGCAGACCAAAAATTAGAGAACAAAGACACTTGCAAGTACTGCCAAAGTTTTGGCCTTTGCCTTTTACGGTCAGTGAATACTCAGGACAAAGGATAACCTATGTACAGGATATAGTACAGGATAACCTGTACTATAACATCATGTCACTCAGTTGTGTTCCAAATTTTCTGATCTTGAAGATTATGGGGACACAGAGGAAAGTGAATGATGATGTAAAGTATGCATAAGCAGAGTCAATTGGAGAGAAACATTCTCTCAGGCTTTCACAGACAGCAGATTGGTCAAGCAATGACCATGACTCATCCACATGGTTCACACTGAGAATGTATCTACAAAGTGCAGTACAGGTTTTCAGGATAATTTGACTGATCTTAGGAGACACAAAGGTTACATTTCTTATCATACATGTCTTGATTTATCTTAGTTTTATCCATCCAGCAGAAAGGTATAAAAATGAAGTTTAAAAGGTAAAAACATATTAATATACTGAGCTTTAAAAGGCTCAAATCAACAACATCTGACATTGCCAGTCCTACGGATAACCCACCACTATTATGGAGTACTGGACTATTTTGGAATATTTTCCTGAAATTGCACACTTATAATAATAAATGAAAATACTAAACAAAAAAATGGGGATACAAATGAGGGACCACTTTGTAGTTATATTCAAGATAAGCTAGATATGCAGCTACTTTCTTGTAATTCAATGAATAGAAAAACTTGTTCTAATAGTGTTTCTAAACAGGATATCATGTTTGCATCTTGTACAATGAATAAACAGTAAGGCAACAAACTGCAATGTATTAATTATTGAAACTGTCATGCTAATCTGATATGAAACTCTCTTGTTCCTATTTGTTTCTCAATAAAATTATGGAAAAAATAAAAAAATAAAAATAAAAATAAAGAAAAATAAACACTGTGTCATAAAAAATTATTGAAATTGTGCTAATAATTTATTTTGATTGTTTGTTTTGGCGGAAACAGGGTTTGAACTCAGGCCCTTGCGCCTTCCAGGGAAGCACTTATTCTACTGAGCCATCTCCCCAGCCCCAATAATCTATTTTGCAATAGTCACATTTCTATTTGTTTTTCAATAAAATTATTTTTAAAAAAATGCCTGTCACCTGAGGATGGATGACAAAATTTGATTTTTGTATACAGTAGAGTATTTCTCACCTATGAAGAGTAATAAACTGGAAGCCTTCATATATAAGTTGATAAAAATTGAAGATATACTCATAAGTAAAATAAACCAGACCAACATGTATAATTATCATATTATCGCCATAGTATAAGTACTCAAAAGAAAAAATAAAAATTTAAACATATAACACAATAAAATGGAAAGTGAGAATGCAAGAATTAGAAGATGAAGAGAGGGCGGTGAGAAAAGCTAGAATACCTGACTGGTAAAACCATATATTTGTATACAGAAGATGGTTAAGGCAATGATCCTGATAATCTCCATTAGGTTTTTGGAACTAGCAGCTAATTGATAAAATTCTCACCCTGACTGACTATATATGTTGGTAACTCAGAGCTAAGAAACTTCACGGAAGATAGCAATGTTTAATATTAGGGCCATGCTTGGTATAACTGGCATTCTGGTCTTCTAATTGTGTACTGCTTGTAA
>NW_004524679.1:9016143-9028284 GCF_000260255.1 Octodon degus
AAAAAAAAATGAATCTCTCTTTACGGATCATGTAATTGGGGCCAGGGAGATGGCTCAGTAGGATAAGCGTTTCCCTGGCAAGCGCAAGGGCCTGAGTTCAATCCCCTGTTCTGCCACAAAAAAAAAATAAATAAATAAAGTTTATCATATCAACAACTGATTGAAGATACCTGTTTCATTTTATATCTAAGCCTTTTTATAGGGATTGAAAGTTTATCATATCTCAAGCCAGGGAGATGGCTCAGTAGAACAAACGCTTGCCTAGCAAGCACAAGGGCCTGAGTTCAATCCCCTGTTCTGCCACAAAAAATTAATAAATAAATAAAGTTTATCATATCAACAACTGATTGAAGATACCTGTTTCATTTTATATCTAAGCCTTTTGATATTCAGACCGTGATGTTAAGCTCAACTGCTTATGTTATAGGATAATAATATAATTAATGTTGTCTTCTGAAGGGTTAACAAATTAAGTTTGTAGACCAAAAACTTAGAGAAAAAGATGGGCTACAAGGATAGTCAATAATTTGGCCTTAGACCTTCAAGGTCAGTGAGCATTCAGTACATAAAAGAATCTGTACTGTAATGTCCTGTAGCTCAGTGGTTGTCCCAAATATTCTGTTTGAGCATACTATGGGTCCACAGGTGAAAGTCATCAACAATGTATAGTGTGCCCGAGGAGAACAATCTAGAGAAAAAAAACATTCTCTCAGGCTTTCACAAAGAGCAAACTGGAAAATCAATAGCCATGACTCATCCAGATGGCTGAAACAGATAAAAGATCTACAAGATGCTATTAAGAGTTTTAGGGTAAATTCTGAGGAGATTTGATTGAACTTGTCAGCAAAAGTTACATTTTTAGTTATATAAATCTTGCATTAACTCGGCCTTAAAAATCCAGCAATAAGGTACAAACATGAGGTATAAAAAGGAAAGCTATGTTAATATGTTGAGATGTAAAAGACTCAAGTCAACAAGATCAGATAATTGCCAGTTGTGTTGATAACTCACTACTAGTATGGAATATTGGAATATATTAGGTTATATTGCTGAATTTAAGTACCTACAGTCTTTGGACTGGACTCATGTATGAAAAGGTCCTTTAAAGACTTCTCCAAATATAGCTTCTCTAACTACAATGAAATGCCCATCATTGAAAAATCAAAACAAATTGCGGGATAAAACTATTTTGTTGTGAAGAGAAAGAAAAATTAGGATAGATATACAGCTACTTTCTCTTATTTCACTGAGAAGAACTATTTGTACTACTATTGTTTAAACAAGATACACTGTCTACATCATGTCCTGTGAATAACTACTATGAAGACAACAGTATGCAATAAGTTAATTAGTGTAAGTGTCCTACTAAGCTGTTTTGAAACTCTTTCATTACTCTTTTTTTCTTTATTTCTTATTAAAAAAATTAAAACACGATTGGACACAAAGCCCAGGCCCAGTGGTTGAGTGAGACCACCCAGGTTCAACCAAATCCGTATTTGACACAGAACGCAGGCCTGGCATGGAACTATTCAGTAAAACTCCCTGAAAAGAGGCTAGAGGGAAGATCTACACAGCTGACTCAGGAGGAGAGCATCTAGCCAGAGTGTCAGAGAGGGTTCACCTCCAATTACTGCAGAAGGAAAAAGTGGAGCACAGCAGCCAGAGCCAAGCCACATCCACCTGGAGGAATCTGAGCTCCATAGATCCAGACCTGGTGCTAAGGTAATATTTCTATCTAAGCTCTACAGAAAAGGTCAGAAGACAGTGGAATACACAATGACAAAGAGGGGCCGGGAAGATGGCTCAGTGGAATAAGCACTTCCCTGGGAAGCGCAAGGGCCTGAGTTCAATCCCTGATTCTGAAGAAAAAAAAAGAACAAAATGACAAAGAGAAGGAACAATATGCAGTCTTGGGCCCTGAGTCCAACCAGAAAAAATTCAGAAGACACGAGCATAGAAGAAATTCGAAATCACACACTTGGAACCTCTGAAATAATAGTGTTTGAAACAAAGGAAAAACTACAGAAAGATATAGAAGAAATTAGACAAGAAATAATTTCTGAAGTAAAGAAAGAAATGATTAAAATAATCAAAGAAGTACTAAGTGTTTCTAAAGAAGACATGGATAAAAATAGAGGAGAATATAAAAATGATGGAATCTTTGAGTAAGCAATATAGGAAAGAAATAGAATGCATGAAGCAAAGTCAAAGTGATATACAGGAAATTAAAACCTCAATCACAGCCTGGCAAATCAGTTTGAATGAATGTGAAAATAGAATTTCAGTTCTTAAAGACACCATTGCAGCTATAAAAAAAGAATAGATCTCTTATAAACAACTAGAATGCAGGAAAGAATAATTCAATTCCTGCAAGGTGATGCAGAGATGAACAATGTGCGACTAATAGGCTTCAACGAGAAGGAAGGCATTAGTATAAATGATATAAAAAGAAGATGGACAGAAGTAATAGCACAAAACTTGCCAAGTATGAGGAAACAAGCCGAAATTCAGGTAAACAAAGCCTATAGCACTCCAAATAACATCAATCAAATTAAAACCACACCCAAGCATCTAATATTCAAGATCCTAGAAATTCAGCACAGTAACAGTACACTGAAATCTGCTAAAGAAAATAAAATGATCACACTTAAAGGAAAATCCATCAGAATAATAGCAGATTTCTCTTCACAAACCATGATGTCAAGAAGAGCATAGAGAGAACTAGACTTAGCCCAGGCCCTCTGCATATGCAGGAGAGATTCTACTACCCTGCTCCAGTTGGACCTGTACCATGCAAGCATTGGTGCACCATGGGTGAGACCATCTTCCACCCCCTTGGGAACCTTCAACATTCCGAGGTCTCCCCATTACAGTCCAGTGAGTGAGAGATTCTGAAGCATTCTGGGGACCACCATATCCAGCTAGGCCAAGGCCCTGTGAGTGTGTGGGAGAGCTTACTCTCCCCCTACTCCACCTTAACACTTTCAGACTCATAACAGGCCTGGTGTACAGGCCTGCAGTGCAACTCTGCAGGAACAATCATCACAGAGGAAGTAGAGGACGGTCACACAGATAGTCCAGGAGCAGAACATCTTGCCAGAGGGCCCAACAGTTTCATGCCCAAGGGCGGCACCAGGAAGGAGTGGAGGACAGGCGTCTGAACCAAGCCAGGCATAGCTGGCAAATTCAAACTTTGTAGATCTGCACCTGAATTTCAGTAGGTGCTAAAGTTATATCTGCACCAAAGTTCTACAAAGGTCAGAAGACAGTGCTATACCAAATGACAATGAGGAGCAAAATACAATATCAGACACCAAGCCCACCCACAGCAAGTTAAAAGGACACTAAATTGGGAATCACACAGCTGAAATCAATGAATCAACAGCTTTCTTAAATAAGAAAACATCTGTAGAAAGGTATAGACATACTCAGATTAGAAATAAAAATAGCCCTGCATTAATAGCATCTCAGTAAAGAATCAATTGCAGAAATATATGGAGGAAAAAGAATGCACACTCAGAACAAGTGAAGAGGAAACTAGCTCACCTAAAATGTATGAATTATTAGCATCGAAATTAAATAAGCAACAACGGATAGGTACAGAGGAACTCAGAGCAGAATTAATTACTGAAATAAATAAATAAATCTCAGAACTCATAGCATCTGAACTAAAGGATCACGTATGGAAACATAGGGAGAAAACACAATCTGAAAAAAAACTGAAGAAAAAGAAATAGAAAATGTGTCTAGAGAAGACATTGAAATAAAAATTGGAGGAGATTAGAAAAATGACCAATTCTTGAATAAGCAAGACAGGAAAGAAGTAGATTGCATGAAGCAGACTCAAAGAGACATAGAGGAAATTAAAATATCAATCACAGCTTGCAAAATTATTTGAAAGAAAGTGAAGACAGAGTTTCAGATCTTGAAGATGCTGCTTCAGCAAGTGAAAAGAAAATTTTCTTAAAAACAACTAGGATGAAGGAAAAAGTAATTCATCAACTGCTAGACCATGCAAAGATGAACAATGTGAGATTTCGAGATATCATTGAGAACAAAGGATTCAAAACAAAGACATTAAAATACATGGACAGAAGTAATAGCAGAAAACTTCCCAAATATGAGGAAACAATGTTAGATGCCGGTAACTGAAGAATACAAAAGGCCAAGTAACCTCAACCCAAATATAAACACACCAAGATAGATAATAGTGAAGATCCCAAAAATCCAGCACAAGGATAATATACTGAAAGCCAGTAGAGAAAAAGAGCAGATCTTATTAAAAGGAACACCCATCAGAATTACAGCTCACATTTCATCACAAGCCATGAAGGCAAGAAGTGAATGGAGCAGAATACTTCAAGTGATCTATGAAAATAAATTCTATCACAGACTACTATGCCCTTCAAAACACTATTTCAAGTTTGATGGAGAAGTGAAATACTTACATGACAAATAGCAACTAAAATTTCATGATGACAAAGTCAAGCCTACAGAGGCATCTGAAAGATATTCTAGAGAGGGACCAAAATGTTCAGTATTTCAGAGGGAATCAACTAAAGAGCGCAAAAAATTAAGCACAGGAGAAAAAGGAGTAAACCACAACAGGTAAATAACATGTGAATCGTAAGTCAGTACATCTCAATTATCACCATCAATTTACATGGATACAACTCACAAAATAAAAGAAATAGACTGCCACAGTGGATTAGGAAACATTATGCTGTATAAAAGAAACACATTTAACTCATAAAGACATTCATAGGCTGAAAGTCAAAGGATGGAAAACAGTACTAGATGCACCAGCACCTCAGGAAAAACTAGGGGTAGCAATCCTATTCTCAGACACTCTCATCATCAAACCAAGAAAGATCAAGTAAAATAGATAAGGCCACTATATATTTGTTAGGGGGAAAATACATGAGGAAAAGGTAACACTATAAATATGTATTCACTAAACTTATGAGCACCCAACTATATAAAGCAAATACTAGTGTACATGAAAAAACTAATACACATTACCACAATCTTACCAGTAGTTCTTAACACTCACTTATCCCAAAATGATACGTCAATCAGACAAAAATTTTTTAAAGAAATAGCGCAAATGAACCAGAGGTTGAAACAAATGAACATGGTGGACATATACAGAGTATTCCACCCAAACACAGTTGAATACACGTTTTTCACAGCTTCACATGAGTCATTTTCTGAAATACAACATGTACTGGTCCATAGTTCATGCTTAAGCATATGCAAGAAAAACAAAATTATCCCAGGCATATTTTCTGACTACACTGCAATGAAACCAGAAATAAATGACAAAATAAACCAGAAAAAAAACACAAATACATTAAAATTAAGCAAAACCCTACTCAGCAACCAATGGGTCACAGATGAAATTAAACAAGAAATTCAACAATATCTACAATTCAATGAAAATTCAAGCACAACTTATTGGAATTTATGGGATAGGATGAAAGCAGTTCTCAGAGGGAAATTCATAGCTGTGAAATCAAACATTAGGAAAACAAAAGGGGAACAAATAAGCAACTTAATGTTGCACCCCCGACAACTAGAAAAGGAAGAGCATACAAAGCCAGCGCCCAAAGACTGGAAGAAATCATAAAGATTAGAGCACAAACTAATTTAATTGAGAGGAAGAAATCAGTTTAAAGAATTAAAGAAACAAAAACTGGTTTTTTTGAAAGATTAAATAAAATTGATAAGTCCCTAGTTAGCCTCATTAAAAAGAGGTAAGAAAAAATTCAAATACAAACAATAAGGAATGAAAAGGGTGTAATTACCACCAAGCCATGGGAAATTAGGAAGATTATCAATAGAAATTTTGAGGATCTTTACTCTACCACCAAATACATGTCCAGGTCCTGATGGATTCTCAAGTAAAATCTGCAAGATATTTACAGAAGATGTAGTCCCTATACTCCTCAACCTGTTCAATGATATTCAAAAGGAAGCAATCCTCCCAAAATCCTCACTTGAGGTAAGTATCATACTGATACCAAAACAAGGGAAAGACACAACTTAAATATAGAACTACAGGCCAATCTCCCTCATGAACATAGACGCACAAATTCTCATAAAATCCTAGCAAATAGAATACAGCAATTTTTCAAGAATATCATACCCCATGACCAGGTGGGATTCATCTCATTGATGCAAGGATGGTTCAATATTGAAAAATCTATAAATGTAATACACTATATGTACAGAGAGAAAACTAAAAACCACATGATCATCTCAATTGAAGCAGAAAAGGCTTTTGACAAAGTACAACACTCATTCACATTCAAAGTCCTGCAGAAAATGGGAATAGATGACATCTACTTGAAACAGGTAAAAGCCATTGATTAAAATCCAATGTTTAACATAATTTTAAAGTAAAAACTGAAATCTTTTATCCCTAAATCTGGTACAAGACAAAAATGTCCTATATTACCACTCCTATTCAATACAGTTCTGGAATAATTAGCTAGAGCAATAAGACAGGAGAAAGAAATAAAAGGAACAAGAATAGGTGAAGAAGTTAAATTAACTTTACTTGCAGATGACATGATATTTTACATGAAAGACCCAAAAAACTACACAAAGAAGCTATTAGAATTAACACAGAAATTCAGTAGCATAACAGGATACAAATTCAAAACCCAAAAGTCAATAGCATTCCTCTACACAGATAACAAACACACTGAGAGGGAAATTAGAGAAACAATACCTTTTACAATAGCACTGAGGAAAGTAAAATACCTTGAAAATTATCGAACTAAAGAAGTCAAGGATCTTTTCAAGGAAAATTACAGTGCTCTTAAAAAAGTGATCGTAGAGGATTTCAGAAAATGGAAAGATATTCCATGCTCCTGGATACAAAGAACCAACCTTGTAAAGAAGGCTTTCTCCCAAAATTGCTGTACAGATTTAATACAATTGCTATCAAACTAACAGCAACAAAGCTCACACACCCAGAAAAATCATTCCTATAATTATTTGGAAACATAAAAACCTGGAATAGCAAAGGCAATCCTGGGAAACAAAGACAAGGCAAGAGGCATTACAATTTCTGGCTTGAATTGTACTACAAAGCTACTGTGAACTATCCTCATGGTACTGGCAACTGCATAGACCTGAGGATCAGTGAAATAGATTAGAAAGTTCTGAAGCCCCTAGGAACACACTCAGCCACGTTATCCTTGAAGAAGAGGTCAACTACAGTCACTGGAAGAAAGATAGACTCTTTGACAAATGATGCTAGAAAAACTGTCTTTCTGCCTGCACAAAACCAAAACTGACTCAGGTCTATCAATGTGCTCTAAAATAAAGTCAAAATGGATTAAAGATCTAAATATTAAAACAGAGACACAAAATACAGTTGAAGAGAACATAAGAGGAACTCTTGAAGATCTAGGGGAAGGCAAAGAATTCATGATCAAAAGTCAAATCTCAGGGTAAACACCTGAAAGAATTAAGAAGCGAGACCTCATCATTTTGAGAAGTTTTTTATGGGAAAGAAATTAGCAAGAAAATGAAAAGAGAACCAATAAGTTTGGAAAAAATTATTTACAAATAAATACTCAGACAAATATCTGCTCTCTAGAATTTAAAATGAAATAAGAAAAACTAGGGTTCCACAATTTAAAGACCCAGTCCAGAAATGGGCATCCAAGATGAATACATACATCTCAGAGGATGAAATTTAAGAAGCGAATAAATATATGAAAAAATGCTCCACCTCACTAGCCATCCATGAAATGCAAACTAAAATAACATTGAGATATAATCTCACCAGAGAAAGAAGGGCCATCATAGAGAAATCAACAAACAGCAAATGTTGGAGAGGCTGTGGGGAAAAAGGAACACTTCTCCACCGCTGATTTGTATGTAGACTCGTGAAACCATTAGGGAAATCAGTGTGGAAACTCCTTAGAAAAGTTGGACTGGAAATCCAATTTAAACCAGCTATTCCTCTACGGGGAATTTTCCCAGAGGATCTGAAAACACCATATCATAGTGATATATGTGTGCCCATGTTTATAGCAGCAATTTTTTTTTCAAATCAAATTGGTAGGAGAGTTTCAATAATTAACACATTGCATAGCAGCAGAATTTGTGAGAGACAAATTTGGAGACAACCGGCATGCCCATCACCTGAAGAATGGATGAATAATTGTATTTTTATACAATTGAGTATTACTCAGCAATAAAGAATGATAAACTCGAAGCCTTTATATTGAAGTGGATTCCACTTGAAGATATAATCATAAGTGAAATAAAGAAGACACACATGTGTGAATATCATATAGTTTCAGTATTTTATGAATTCAAAGAAGAAATAAATATAGAAAATTATAATATGATTAAAAAGAAAGCAGGAGCATGAGGACAAATAATGAAGAGAGAGCAAGTAGAAGAGCTAGGACACATTACAGTGGGAAGCCACACAGTTATATGCACAAGATGGGTAAGGCAAAGAAACTGAGAATCTTCAGAAAAGTTTCAAAAGTAGCAGTTAATTGGAAGTATTCTCACGCTGTCTAACTATATATACTGACATCTGTGTACTAAGGAAATGCATTAAAGATGGCAATTTCTAATAATAGGTTCATGTTTGGAGTGACTGTCATTCTGGTCTTCTGAATACGTGCTGCTTTTCATGACACACTAGTTGCTGTCGTGATATCTCCTGGGAAGATGATTGTTTAAAAAGAAAGAGGGTTTTGAATAAAGGCAGGAGACAGGAAAAGGAGTGGTGAGGGACTGTCCTGCAACAATGCTGTGTATGGTTAAATTTCTGAGCTTATACGTAAAATATATAATACTTTATTCCTACTTTTTAAATATATTTCAATTTTTTAAATATTTCTCATATTCTGTGGGGACTTAAAGTTTAACATATCATTACTTTAGGAAAAATATGTATTCCATATTATGTCTAAGATGTTTTATATTCAGATAGATGGTGAGGTTAAGCTAAACAGTGGAGCTTATATGATAATAACAATAAACTTCTCTTCTGGAGGGTTAACAACCGAAGATTGAACCAAAAATTAGAGAAAAAGAGAGCGGAAAGGAAAGCCAACATTTTTGCCCTAGCCTTCCAAGGTCAATTAAGACTCAGGACATATGAAAACTTGTGCTGTAACATCATGCAATTCAGTTATGTCCCAAATTTTCTGATCAAGGATATTATGAGGCCAAAGAGGAAAGTGATTGATGATGTAGATTGTGCCTAAGGAGAGTCACATAGCAAGAAAACTTTCTTTCTACCATTCACAGAGCGAAAATTGGCCAAGCAATGGCTTTCACACATCCACATGGCTGACTGTGACAAAGAATCTACAATCTGAGGTACAGGGTCTCAGGATAAATCCTGAGGGGATTTCACTGACCTTATCAGACCCAAAAGCTACAACTCTTGTTGCATAGGTCCTGCTTTATTTTGATCTTAACCATCCAGCAGAAATGTATAAAACCGAAGTACACGAAATAAAGTCAGGTTGTTATGTTGAGCTGTAGGGTACCCAGATCAAAAACTTTGATATTGCCAGTCAAGTGGAAGACCCAATACTATTATGCACTCCTGGACTATTTTGGAATATTTTGCTGACTTTACACACCTATAATATTAAACTATGCAACTAAACAAAAAGGGGAATACAGATTAATGACCATTTTGTATCTATGTATTCAAAATATTTAGCATAGATTTATAGACACATTTTCTTAATTGAAGGAATAGATGGCTTTGTTGTAATAGAGTTTTTAAATATGATACCCTCTCTGCATTTGTACTACAAATAACCACCAGTAAGACAGTATGCAATTTGTTAAAAATTGCAACTGTTCTTCCAATTTAATTTGAAATATTCTGATTACAATTTATTTCTCAATAAAATGGAAATAAAAGAAGAGTACGGAGCAAAGTAATACAAGTCTTGCAAGAAAACAAATTCCATCCAAGAGTGAAATACATTCCAAAAGTTTTTTTTTTTTCCATTTTAATGGAGCTGTGAAATACTTGTGTGATATAGAACAACTTAAAAATTTCAAGATGACAAAGCCAAGCCTACACAGACTATGAAATTATGTTCTAGAGAGGGACGAAAATGATCACAACTCCATGAATGAGAATGGAATGAACCTACGAAATAGGGCAAACAATTAAACACAGGAGAATAAGAGGTATACAAATGCAGTCTTTCAGTTATTATTTTGTGTACAGCAGCAAAATATTTTCATCAGCAAACTCTACAATAGGACTTCTCCTGCACCCTATGGGTCATGATTCCACCTGGGTCTACAGGGTGGATTTCAAGGAAAGAGCAGTAACTTACTCCCACAAGTGAAACCTGGCCACAAGTAAGCTTTATGGACATTAGCCATGTACACAATGCACAAGAACTTTGTGCCATATCTTATCCCCAAGCAGTTAGAACTGCTGAACATTTAATTGTCATTCCAGTATTTATCTTATGTTTTATTCTTAGTTGTTTTCTATCATGAAAATATTTTCTTAGTTCAATTCTTTTTTTTTTAATTTTAGCTGTGGAAGAACAATATTAAATAGCATCTTATTCCACATTAGAAAGAAATAAAAAGAACCAAGGGTGTAAGAAACTACATTAATTAAAGACTGAAAAAAAGAATTGTTCTCTCTGAATTTTATACTTAGCAAACATACCTTTAAAAACTAAAACTAAGATTTTCTAGTTATACAAACTTGAAATAATTTAGTACCTCAAGAAGGAACATATATTAAATAATAAAGAGCATAATTCAAAAGGCCAGAGAAGTTGCAGTATGCTCCTGGATGAACAATAAAGAGCTCTCAATATGATAGTTATGCAGGACTATATAAAAGATATATTAGATGAACCCTTATTTAAAGGTCATTGCAGATTTCTATGAAACAGTACCAATTTATGTTGGGTTATTCTCGTATTTTTTTCCATATATGTGTGCGTATGTGTGTATAAAGGACAAGAAAGAAGTAATATAAAGTCAACAGAAAATTTAAATATACTTTTTAAAGTTTATAATACTAGATGATATCATACAATGTCTTTTAAATAAAATGCAAGTCAAAGATATAGTATAAATCTTAGAACAAAAATTAAGATTAATCAATATTCATAACATCAAATACTAATTAAAAATTAAACGTTTGAAAACAATTGCACTAAGAAAAGGTTCTCATGATAGCAAAGAAGCATGAAAAGTAAAACATAAGATAAATACTGGAATGGCAAGTAAATGACCAGCACTTCTAACAGTTTGAGGACTGGATACTACACAAAGTTCTAGTGTGTTGTGAACATTCATAATGACCGTGACAGTTATTGGTGGCTAGGCGTCACTTGTGGAACTGAACTACAGTTATTTCTTTGAAATACACCCTGTAGATTCGGTTGGAATCATGATCCATAGAGTGGAAGAGAAGTCCATTTGTAGAGTGTGCTGATGGAAATATTTTGCTGCTGAACACAAAAGGATAACTGAAAGATTACTACTCTACACCTCTTATTCGCCTGTGTTTAATTGTTTGTCCTATTTGGTGGGCTTTTTCCATTCTCATTCATGGGGCTGTGATCAATTTGCTTCCTCTTTATAACATCATTTAGTAGTCTATGTAGGGTTGGCTTTGTCATCATGAAATTCTTCAGTTATTCTTTGTCATGGAAATATTTCATTTCTCCATTATACTTGAAAGAGAGTTTTGCAGGATATATCCATCTGGGTTGAAATATGTTTTCTTGCAAGACTTGAAGTACTTTGTTCCATGCTCTTCTTGAGTTGATGGCTTGGGAAGAGAAATCTGCTGTTATTCTAATGCATTTTCCTTTAAATGTGATGTGTTTCTTTCCTTTAGCGACTTTTAGTATACTGTTCCTATGCTTAAATTCTAGGATTTTGATTATTATATATCTGGGTGTGGTTTTAATTGGGTTGATGTTATTTGGAGTTCTATATGCTTCAGTTATGTGAATGTCAGATTGTTGCCCCATATTGGGAAGTTTTCTGCTATTACTTCTGCCCACATTCTTTTTATATCATTTGTATTGACTCCTTCCTTCTCATTGATGCCTATTAGTCTCACATTGTTCATCTTTGCCTCGCCTTGCAGGT
>NW_004524679.1:9030169-9043441 GCF_000260255.1 Octodon degus
AGTTTTGGACAATTTCATTTTTGTGCATCTTGGTATGATTTTATTCATATTTCTTGTGCAAAAGTTTCATTTTTCTTGGCAGTGTGCGGTTCTAAATTCAACTTAATTTAGAAATTTTAAATCTTTAAATATTTGTTGCCTACTCCTTTCTACTTTTATAATTCTATGAATATGTTTCTTGATTTTGAGACAGAGTAAACTATTATATGAAAGATCTGTGATTATTTCTTCTTCATTTTTAATTTGGAGAGTTTATTGTTATATTCATTTAAGTTTGTGCACAATTTATTTACAGTGTGAAATCTATGAATCTCATGAGATGTATTCATTTCAGAAATATTTCTCTCTACAGCCATACCACCAAGAAGGCACCAGATCTCATCTGATCTAGGAAGCTAAGCAGAGTCGGGCCTGGTTAATACTTCGAAGGGAGAAATATTTCTCTAAAAATTATTTTCTACATCTTATATCTCTCACATTTGAATATTTGCCTTCAATTTTAATATGATATGTAATTACAGATTTTCAATATATTAATAAAAATATAACAAAAATATTAAAAAGTCTACACTGCTCAACAAATTCTTAAAAGAATTAACAACTGTTATCTCCTCTTAGTGAGAAGCTTCTGCACTTTAAAGAAATTACCAACAGAATGAATCAACACCACACAAGTTTGGAAAAGTATTAACTAATAAGCACTCAGTACCTGCAATCTTTGGATTGGCTTCAAGTATGAAAAAAATCCATTAAAGTTTTCTCCAAATATAATATCTCTAACTGCAATGGAATACCCAAATCTGACAAAACAAAAAAAAATGGGGGGATATGTTGTGAGCTATGAATTCTAGGAAATTGGTCAAATGTTTGTAGGGGGACTAGGCCTCAGTACTTAAAGCAAATGTTACCTTCAGCCTTGAGATAATTATCTTCTCTACTTGAAGTCATCTGTTACTCACTAGACATACTTATGTCTCATGCTACAAGCAGTGCAAAAGTATAAGTAATGGACCTTTTTTTGGATAAAAAGGAAAAAGATATATACATACCTAACACTATTTGGATAGATATGTATTTATTTTCTCACAGTTTGTTGAGAAAAAAAGATTGTGGTAACATTGTTCAGACAAAATGTTATATCCACATTTTGTCCTCTGAATAATTACTACAAAAATAACAATATGCATTGTATTAATTATTATAACTCGTCTTCTAACCAGTTTTGAAACTGTTTCATTGCTATTTTATCTTTTTTCCCATTAAAATGAATAAAAATTTAAAAAAATACTAAAATCCACCAGGAAATAACTCAGCGACTGCAAGATGATATAAAGAATAATATTATAAGAATGATAGCTGTCAATAAAGCAGGGGGGAGAGCACAATTAATATAAAGACACTATTTGCAAAAGCATTAGCAGAAATTTTTCCAGACAAGAGAAAAGAAACACACATAGAGATAAGTGAGGCACAGAGAACACCACATATTATTATGGCTTTACTTTTTATATGTCATGTTTATACTTTTCATATACAGCCATAATGCTGGATGGTTAAAACCAAGTTAAAGCAAGATATATATAACTAAAAACGTGACTTTTGCTATCTGATAAGGTCAGTCAAAACCCCTCAAGAAATACCCGGGAGCCATGTCAAGCACCTTGTGGATGTTTTGTCAGTGTCAACCATCTAGCTGAGTCAGTCATTGCTTGATCAGTTTGCTCTCTGTGAAACCTGAGAGAATATTCTCTCTCTGTGCCTCTCCTTAGATACACCCTACATCGTTGATCACTATCCTCTGTGGCCCCCAGAATCTGCTTCATCAGAAATTTTGTGAAACAACTGACTTACAGGATGTTAACGTACTGGTTTCTTATGCTGAGTTGCAAAAGGCTCAAGTCAACTACTTCTGACATTTCCAATTCTTCAGATAACCCAGTACTGTAATAGACTACTGGAGTATATTGGATTGTTTTGCTGAACTCACACACCTACAATATTTGAACGGCAATGGAAAGCGCATCTCTTGCAAAACTAAACAAAAAACGAGGATATAAATGAAGGACCGCTTTGATATATATATATATATATATATATATATATATATATATATATATATATATATTATCATGTCTACATCTTGTCCTCTGAATAACTACTATACAGACAACTGTATGCAATGTATTAATTACTGTGACTGTCCTATTAACCTGTTTTGAAACTGTCTCGTTGCTATTTCTTTCTCAATAAAATTAATTAAATAAAAAACAGAATTACACATAACCATAATCACAATAAATCTACACCTAGATACATAGTAATAAGTATCCCAGAATTGCAACAGAAGAACAGAATGTTGAAAGCTGTTGAAGAGAAGAAAGAGTTCCCCTACAATAGACATACCATCAGAATCCCAACAGATTTCTTACCACAAACCATCAAATAAAGCATAGCTTGAAGTGAAGTATATCATTTTCTGATTGAAAATACCTTCCAACCGACATAGATGTATCCTGCAAAGCTATCAAATTCATATTTTTCCATGGTGCAGAACAATTGAAGAATTTCAGGACCTCCAAGCAATCATAGGAAAAATACTGACAGATATTATGAAAACAAACATAAACATCCATAGCTTCAAAAAAAACATAAAGAAATCACCAAACAGGGCAAGTTATTATGCAGAGGGAAAAACTACAGAGCCTATAACAGGAAAATAACATGGCAAATGTAATCCAGTACATATCAGTTATAACCATTAATGTAAATGGACTCAATTCAACAATCAAAAGAAATAGACTTCCACAATGGATTAAGAAAAAAATCAAACTATATGTTGTATATTCGAAATATGTTTAACTAAGTATAAATTCACACATTAAAAGTCAAAGGATGGAATACAAAGCTCAGTGCCAGAGGAAATCAAGAAAACGCAATGTTGCTCTCCCAGTTTCTGACATCTTTCACTTCAAATCAAAAACTACCCAAAGAGATAAGCATGGTCATTACACAATTATTAGAGAAAACTGCAAGATGAATAGAAATAAATTATAAATAAAAACACCTAATGAAGGAGCACTCTCTTATGTAAGACAAATTTTAACAGAAATGAAAAATTAAATGAGCTATAATACAATGGTAATGGGAGATTTAACATACCACTTTCAGAAAGAGATAGAACAACTAGGGGAAAAAACACAAAAGAAATATGAAAAAAAACATACTTTTGATGAAATAGACTTGTTAGAAGTTTCCATAATGTTTCACCCAACAATAGAATAAATATTCTTCTCAGCTCCACACAGGACTATTTTCAAACTCAACTATATGATAGAACATAGCCCAGTTACGTAAGTACACAGGAACTGAAATTATCCATTGAATACTATCTGATAACAGTGCAATGAAGACGAAATTATTGACAAAACAAACTACAAAAAACATGGTGGAAATTAAATAGCAGCCTGCTAAATATCCAGTGGTTCACAGATAGAATGAGAATAGAAATTAAATAATATTTACAATCAAACAAAAACAAAGATGCATCTTACAAAATCCTGTGGGATACAATGAAAGCTGTATTACAAGGATAATATATAGTGGTAAATTCGCACATTAGGAAAACAAAACTAGTCCAAATTCATGACCATATGCTTCACCTCAAAATCCTAGAAAAAGAAAATCAAATCAATACAATTGTTCAAAGAAGACAGCTAATTATAAATTTAGAGCAGATATTAATGTAATGGAAACGAGTAAAGTAATACAAAGAAAAATATATCAGAGTTGGTTCAATGAAAGAATAAAGTTGATAAACTCCTTGCCAACCTAATTAAAAAGGATTACAAAAATACAGATTAATGCAATAAAGAAAGAAAAGATCGAAATCATTGCAGAACCAAGAGAAACTCAGGAGTTCATCAATAACTATTTCCAAAATTTAGAGAACACTTAATGCCAACTTTCTCAGACTCTTCAAAGAAATTCAGAGGGAAGCAATTCTCACAAACTTATTGCTAGAGGCAAGTATTAGTTCGATTCCCAAACCATAGAAAGATACAACTATAAAAGAGAACAACAGGTCAACCTCCCACATGAATATTTTCTCCAGAGACTTTTGCATTTTATCGGAAATGATGACATTGAAAAGCCTTAAAATATTGCTTAAATATCTAATAAATCATTTCAGTTAATGAAGGATAGACCTTGTCTCAGGACCTTGAAAGCCATAAACCATGAACCAAAGGTCACCAGCTCTGTGGGCTCAGGGAAGTAGGGGATGCTCTTAACAGCTCCTTGATTGTATTTAAATTATTTCTGCTGGGACTTGCTGAAGATTTGGGTGTTGGTCTCTGCTCTGTAAAGCAGCAGGGACAGAGCCATGGAGCAGGACAGCTTCCTGAGTGTGGAACTGGTGCAGTTACTAGGATCCATCTTTGATTTCATGCTTTGCTCTTACAGTCTTGAAATACTTTCTTATTTTTTGAGCAAGGCGTACTGCATTTTTATTTGGCTCTCGGTCCCACAAATTGCATAGTGATTTGGCATCAAGTTCTGGTGTTCTCCCAGGGAGCCAGAGCCAGAGTCCTTTCCCTTTTGGTTTTCCACATCATAGACTTTTCCCTCTTTCTGAATGCACTACAAGACAAGCAACCAAGATTGTATTTAAATAGGAGCCATGAAGCAGCAATCACTAGATTATGCATTCACATCAAATATAGTCCACCTAAAATTTCTTTGCATATGGAGAGATTAAAGTGCTGCAAAGAAGACAACAATTTTACATTGAGTCAGGAAGTAACTGGTGACTTATCCTGGTACTTTTTTATTATCACCATCAAGATAATGTTGATAGGGATAGAACTCTATCCCTTTGATGCTGGGTGGCCTTGTGCATGGTGAGGAGATCCCAGACTGAGTGAAATGCCTGCTTTCTGGCTTTCTCTTAGCTGACCCAAGACTCTTGAGTGAGGATTTTATCAACTCACAGGATTAACAAAGCCAATTTTGTCTTTTTCCATATTGTTTTATTTTCATGGTGCCTTGTTTGAACTCAAGTCCCTTGTATTGAAATATATTCCTAGGTTTTCTTTTCTTTATTTTTAAGATAAGGTCTCACTAAGACACTAACTGGCTACATTAATCCCCAGGGCACTGTGATGACAGGTATATAAACCATCAGACCTAGATAAGCCTTTCTCAGTTACTGAGAATATTAAAGACTTATGAGAAAATATTTAGGTAAAGACAAAACCTAAACGTTCTCTACATTCCAAGCCTATAAACACCCACTTAGCACCTTTGGCTGTTGTTCTTCCTGGGGGTATTGAAAAATATCCTAAACTTCCAGGAACAGAGATAAGTTATTCCTGTATAAAATTACTCACCGTGATTTTATATAATGGAGTGTTGCCCAGATATAAAAAATTTTCAACTCTAAGTATTCATATATAAGTGGATGCAACTTGAAGATATACTCATAAGTGGAATAAACCAAACCCACATGTGTAAATATCATATTGTCTCCATAGTGTAAAAACTCAAAAGAGAAAATAAAACTTGAATGTTATAACACAATTAAATGTAAAGTGAGAATTAAGGATTAAATAAAGAAGAGAGAGCAAATAGAAAATGCAGAAAACATAGCATGGGCAAAACTATAAATTTATATACACAAGATGATAAAAGCAAATATCCTAAAAATCTCCATCAGGCTTTTGAAATGAGCAGTGAATTGGTAGGATTCTCACCCTGGCTAATTATATATGCTGATACCTGTGAAGGACTGCAAATGTACTGAGGATAGAAATGTGTAAAACAGACCCATCCCTCGCTCAGGCCCATTGAGTGTGTGGGAGAGATTCCAGCTACTCTGTGCCAGAGGGAACTGCCCAGTGCAAATCCAGAGACAGCGTAAGTAAGACCATCTTTCGCGCCCTTGAAATTCACCCACCACCACTCAGCAGCCATGCCGTATACCCGCCAAGTGAGTGAGAACTTCTACCACGTTCTCGCCACACCCAGATCTAGCCTGAGCCCAGGCCCCCTGAATGTGTGGGAGAGTTGACCCTCTCCACTACTCTGCATTGTCCCCTTTAGACTTCGCTCAGGCCTGGCATACGGGCCTGGGATGAAAACAGCAGCTGTAGTCCCTGCAGAGAGAGTAAGGGACAGAACCAACCAGATAGTCCAGGAGCAGAACATCTTGCCAGAGGGGCACAACAGGTTGCCTCCCAAGAGAGGTAGCAGGATGGAGATAAGCACAGCAGCCAGACCCAAGACAGGCACAACTGGATAAAATAAAACTTTTTATATCTGCACCTGAATATCCGTATGTGCTAATGTTGTAACTGCAAAAAAGCTCTAGAAAAAAAGAGCAGAAGAAAGTGCTACCCAAAATGAAAAAGAGAAGGAACAAAATGCAATGTCAGACCCCAAGCCCACCCATATCAAGTGCAGAGGAC
Organism: Octodon degus; assembly: GCF_000260255.1. NCBI lineage: Eukaryota > Metazoa > Chordata > Mammalia > Rodentia > Octodontidae > Octodon > Octodon degus. The sequence continues at coordinate 9,036,634 of NW_004524679.1, forward strand.
ACGAGAACAGAACAAATTGGGAATCACACAGTTGAAATCAATAAATCAAGAGGTTCTGAAATAAAGCAGCAACTGCAGAAATATATAGAGGAACTCAGATTGCAAACAGAAAAAGAAATCTCCGAATTCATAGCATCTGAAATAAAGAATCAGTTCAAGAAACATATAAGGGATACCCTGTGCCAACACAGAACAAAAACAGAGGACACTAGCTCAGCTGAAATGTATGATTTAATAGCGTCGAAAGGAAATAAGCAGTAACAGAAAGGTATAGAGGAAATCAGAGTGGAATTAACTTCTGAAATTAAAAAAAGCAATGTCTGAAATCATATCATCTGAAGTAAAGGATCAAATACAGAAACATATGGAGGAAAGCCAATCTGAAAAAAAAAACTATGCAGTAAAAAAATTAACAACTGCCTATAAGAAAGACAATCATAAAAAAATAGAGGAGATTTGAAAAATGATGGATTCATTGAATGAGGAATGCAGGAAAGAAATAGGTCGCATGAAGCAGAGTCAAAGAAATATTGAAGATCTTAAAACCTCAATCAAAAGCTTGAAAAATTGTTTTGTGAAAGGGAAGATAGAGTTTAAGATGTTAAAGACGATGGTGGAGATACAGAAAAGATGAGAAAAGATCTCTTGAAAATATCTAGGATGTAGAAAAAAATATTCATCACCTGCAAAACGATGCAAAGGTGAATGATGTGAGACAAATAAGCATCAATGAAAAACAATGAGTCAATAGAAATAATATAAAAAGAATATGGGCTGAAGTAATAGCAGAAAACTTCCCAAATATGAGGAAACATAGTCACATCCAAGTAACCGAAGCATAAAGAATGCCAAGTAACCTCAAACCAATTAAAAACACACCAAAACATATACTAGTCAAGATTTTAGAAATCCAGCACAAGAATAATACACTGAAAGCTGCTAGAGAATAGAAACAGATCACATTCAAAGTAAAAACCTTCAGAAGTATGGCAGATATCTCTTCACAAAACATGAAAGCAAGAAAAGCATGGAGAAGAGTACTTCAAGTCCTCTATGAAAATAAATTCCAGGCCAGACTAATATACCCTGCAAAACTCTCTTACAAGTTTCAGGGAGAAGTGAAATACTTCCATAACATAGAACAACTAAAGAATTTCATGATGACAAGCCAACCATAAACAGGCACCTGAAAGATGTTCTAAAGAGGAACTGAAATGATTACAAATCCACGAATGAGAATAGAAACAACCAAATAAATAGGGAAAACAATTAAAAACTGGAGAAAAAGGAGTAAACAACAACAGATAAATTACATGTCATTCGTAAGTCAGTGCATCTCAATTATAAGAATCAATGTAAATGGCCTCAATTCACCAATTAAGAGAATTAGACTGGCACAGTGGTTTAGGAAACAAAATCCAAAAATATGCTGTATAAAAGAAACATGTTTAACTCATAAGGAAATTCATAGCCTGAAAGTCAAAGGATAAAAAACAATACTCCATGCCCCAGCAACACAGAAAAAAGCAGGGGTAGATATCTTATTCTGCACCAAACATGGGAGCATGAAACAAAATGAAACAAATCTTAATGGGCATGAAAAATATAACATCCAGTTCCACAATCTTAAGGGGAGACCTAAACAACCCCATATCCCCAAAAAATAAGTCAACCAGACAAATAATTAGCAAGGTAGTAACAAGACTGAACCAGAGTTTGAAACAAATGGGCTTAGTGGAAATATACAGAGTATTCCACCCAAACAGAGATGAATACACATTTTTCTTAGCTGCGCATGATTTATTTTCTAAAATAGATCAAATACGGGTACATAGATCATGCCTAACTGTATGCAAGAAAACATAAATTGTCCGATAAATATTATGTGATAACAGTACAATTTAAATGCAAATAAATGACAATAGAAACCAGAGAAAAACCCTAAATACATGGAAATTAAACAACTCCCTACTCGGCAACCAATGTGTCAGATATGAAGCTAAACATGAAATTCAAAAATATCTGCAATTCAATGAAATTTCAAGCAAAATTTATCAGAATTTATGTGATATTATGAAAGCAGTTCTTAGAAGAAAATTCATAGCTGTGTACTCACACATTAGGAAAAGAGAAAGGGAGCAAATAAGCACCCTAATTCTGCACCTCTGAAAACTAGATAAGGAAATGCAAACAAAACACAGAGCCCAATGAAGGGAAGAAATCATAAAGATTAGAGGAGAAATTAATTCAGTTAATATGAAAATACAGTTAAAATTAATGAATCAAATACTCGTTTCTCTGAAATATTAAATAAAATTGATAAACCCTAGCTGATCTAAACCAAAAGCGGAAAGAAAAAATTCAAACACAAGCAATAGGGAATGAAAGTGGTGTAATCACCACAGACTCAGTGGAAATTCAGAAATAGAATACACAGTGAAATTTCACAGATTCCTAGAAAGGTGCAAATTACCAAACCACTCTCAATAGCCCAAAAACAGCCAAAGAAATACAAGTTTTAATAAGATCCTACTGACACAGTAAAGTCCAGGTCCTCATGGATTCACAGCTCAAATCTACAAGAAATTTATAGAAGACATAGTCCCTACAGGCCTCAAAATGTTCAATAGAATTAAAAAGGAAAGAATCCTCCCAAAATCATTCCTGTAGTTAAGTATTATACTGATATCAAAACTAGGGAATGATGCAACTAAAAAAGAGAACTATACATGAATCTCACTCATGAACATAGATCAAAAAATCCTCAACAAAATCCTACCATATAGAATACCGCAAATCATCAAGAAGATCATACAGCATGACCAGGTAGGCTTCATCCCCAGGATACAAGGATGGTTCAATATTCAAAAATCTGTAAATGTAATACACTATACCAATAGAGCAAAGCTTTCAAATCACAAGATCATCTCAGTTGATGCAGAAAAGGTTTTTGACAAAGTCCTACACTCATTCATGTTCAAAGTCCTACAGAAAATTGGAATAGATGGCCTCTAATTCAATCTGGCAAAGGCCATCTATGACAACCCAACGCCTAACATAATTCTAATTGGGGAAAATCAGAGATCTTGTACTTTTAGACCTAGTACAAGACAAGGATTTCATCTATCACCCTCCCTATTTAATATAGTTCAGGAATCATTAGCTAGAACAATTAGACATTAGAAAGAATTAAAAGGAGTAAAAAGAGGTGAAGAAGATAAATTATCATTATTTGCAGATGACATGATATTTTACTTGGAATACCAAATCACTCCACCAAGAAGCTACTAGAATTAATACAGAAATTCAGTAGCATAGCAGGGTAAAAAGTCAATATTCAAAAGTCAATAGCATTTCTCTACACAGATAAGAAACACACTGAGAGGGGAAATTGTAGAAACAGTAAATTTTACAATAGGACCAAGGAAAAGGAAATACCTTGGAATTAATCTAACTAAATAAATCAAAGGAAAAATCTTAACTAATAAATAATCTGACAAAGGTCTCCTCTCTAGAATTTATAAAGAACTAAAATAAAAGCAAAAAAAAAAACCTAGGGTCCCAAAATTTAAAGACCCAGTCTAGAATGGGCATCCGAGAAGAACACACAATTTTCAGAGGATGATATAAAAGAAACGAGTAAATATATGAAGAAATGCTCCACATCACTAGCCAATCTTGAAATATAAATTAAAACAACATTGAGATATCATCTCACCCCAGGAAGAGTGACAATCATAAGGAAATCATCCAACAACAAATGTTGGAGTGGCTAGGTAGGAAAATTATCCTTCTCCACTGCTGGTGGGAATGTAGACTGGTTTAACTGTTATGAAAATCAGTGTGGAGATTACTTAGAAAATCAGGACTTGGCATCCCATTGAAACCAGCAATCCCCTACTGGGAATATTCCCAGAGGATCTGAAAAGAGCATATCTTAGGAATATACGTGTAACTATATCTATAGCAGCACAATTTGCGATAGCCAAATATTGGACACGACCAAGCGGCCCATCACCTGAGGAATGGATGAAAATATTGTGCTGTTTTTGTGCAATGGAATATTACTTGGCTCGAAAGAATGATCAACTTGAAGCCATTATATTTAAGTGGATGTCACTTGAAGATATTCTCTAAAGTGAAATAAACCAGAACCATATATGTAAACATTGTACAGTCTCCCTGATTTAAGAACTCAAGAGAAGAAATAGAAATAAGAAAGTATAGTACAATTAAAGGAAAAGAAGAACATAAGGACTACACAATGAACAGAGAGCAAAGATAAGAGCTAGGAAAGATGACAGAGACAGGCTATATTGTTCATATACAAGATTGGTAAGGATATGATCTTGAGAATCTTCAGGAGATTTTTGAATCTAGCAGTGAATTGGAAGGATTCTCACCCTGACTAATTATATATGCTGACACCTGTGAACTAAGCAAGGACACTAAAGATGGAAATTTGTATTAGTAGATTAATGCTTGGTGTGCCTGTCATTCTCGTCTTCTGAATACTTGCTGCTTGTCATAACATGTCAGTTGTTGCCATGTTGTCTCTCGGGTAGACTATTGTTTCAAATTCAAGTTGGTGGTGAATGAATCAGGAGACTAGAAAAAGTGTGTTGCTGGACTGTCCTGCTGCAGTGCTCTACATGGTTCAGTTTCTGGACTTATGTGTAAATATATAGAATTTTTTACTCTTAGTGTTAAACGTATTTTAAATTTTAAATATTTTTCATAATATTCTGTAGGGATGTAAAATTTAATATATCAATACTTGATGAAAAGTACCTGTTCCATGTTATGCCTAAGATGTTTGATATTCGGACAGATAGTGAGGTTAAGTTCAACAGCCTAGGTTGTATGGTAATGATAACAAGCTTCTTTTCCAGAGGGTTAACAACATAAGTTTGAAGAACAAAAATTAGAGAAAGAAGAGGGCCGAAAGGAGAACCAAAACTTTGGCACTAGCCTTGCAAGTTCAATTAAGACTCAGGACATATGAGAACCTGTAGTGTAACATCATGTAACTCAGTTGTGCCTGAAATTATCTGATGAAGGAGATTATGAGGCCACAGAACAACGTGATAGATGATGTAGTGTGTGCCTAAGGAGAGTCACATGGAGAGAAAAAAATATCTCAGGCTTCCACAGAGAGCACATTGGCCAAGCAATGGCTGTGACTCATCCACATGGCTGACACTGACAAAGGATCTACAATCTGAGGTACAGGGTCTCAGGATAAATCCTTAGGTCGTTTGAATGACCTTATCAGATCCAAAAGCTATAATTCTTGTTTCAGAAGTCTTGCTTTATCTTGGTCTTAAGCATCCAGTAGAAAATTATAAAACAAAATTTAAGAAGTAGGGCCATGTTGTTACGTTGAGTTGTAGGGGATCAAGTCAACAACTTCTGACATTGCCAGTCAAGTGGAAGACCCAATACTATTATGGACTACTGGTCTGTTTTGTAATATTTTACTGAGTTAAGACACCTATAATAGTTAAATGATGGAACTAAACAAAAAGTGGGATACAGACAAATGAACATTTTGTGTCTGTGTATTCAAAATTGTTAAGATAGATATATAGCTGCTTTCTCTTAATTCAATGAATAGAGAGATTTGTTCTAATAGTGTTTGTGAATATGATATCATCTCTGCATCTTGTACACCAAATAACCACTAGGAAGACTATATGCAATGTGCTAATTATTGAAACCATACTGAAAATTTTATTTGGAATTCTGGTTTCTATTTGATTTTCAACAAAATAATGAAAAATGATTATCAATAAAAGACTTAACTGGAAAGAGACAGGGCAGAAGGCATTCACTAGGGAAGACCAAGCTTTCTGGATGTCAGTATTCTTGGAAGGAACGATAACATTTGAAACACATCACAAGTTAGAAGACAGTGTTTTGGTATTATCCAAAAGGGCCATTTCCACATTCTGCAGGCTTGTCATCAAGTCAATATATCTGATAATTAATTGACTACAACTGTTATCAACGGACTGTATGAAAATAGTTGAGAACATCTTAGTTGTTTGCTCTTCCATTCCTAATTCTTGGTACCAATAGATGATTGTTGAATCAAAAAATTATAATACTTATAATTTGAAGTGAAAAATAAAGACCGCTGACAGATAATAACAGAAATAAAAAGAAAAGAAATGTGCACTATTTGGCCCATTCTTGAAATGCTTGTCATTCTGGGCTTCTAAATGCATACTGCCTCTAATGTCATGTCAATTATTGCTATACTGTCTTTCAAATAAATTTTTGTTTAAAAGATGTAAGAAAAAAAAACAAGAGACATGAAAAAAATGTCATAGGACTGTCCTGAAACAATAGTATATGGTTATATTTTACATTAATTTTATTGAGTAAGAAGAAGCAATGAGACACTTTCAAAATAGCTTAGTAGGATAGTAACAATAATTAATACATGGCACATTGCTATCTTTGTAGAAGTTATTTGTAGTACAGGTTACAGACATGACATATTGTCGAAACACCATTAGTTCAAATTTTCTTGTCATTAAGCTGAGAAGACCCACATGTGTAATTATTGTGTACTTTCCCTACAGTAAGAACTCAAAAGAAGAAATAAGAAATTGAAAGGTATAACATAACTAAATGCAAAATGAGATTTTAAGGATTAAATAATGAAGAGAGGGTCAGAAGAAAAGCTAGGAAATATGGCAGGGGTAGAATGGTACGTGTATATACACAAGATGGTTATGGCAATTATCCTGAGAAATTCCGTCATGTTTTAGAAACCAGTTTTCTAAATTTCTTTTTTTTT
>NW_004524679.1:9044372-9046411 GCF_000260255.1 Octodon degus
TTTCCTGTATTGCTCATTCACAGAATCTGTCATTTTTCCAATCTCCTCTATATTTTTATCAATATCTTCCATAGAAGCAGTTATAAATTATTTTACAGTAGTGTTTTTTTCAGATTGGGTTTCCTGCCTATGTTTCTGTAGTTTCTTCTTTACTTCAGATGCTGTGAATTCTGAGAGTTCTTTGTTTATTTCTGAAAATTATTGCACTCTGATTTACCCTATATCGTTCTGCTGTTGCTTATTTACTATCGATGCCATCAATTCATGCATTTGAGCCGAGCTAGTGTCCTCCACACTTGTTCTCGGTGGGCACTGGGTTTCCTCCATATGTTTCTGCATTTGATTTTTTAGTGCACATGTTATTAATTCAGGGATTTCATTTTTCTTTCCAATCTGAGGTCCTCTATATCTTTCTGCAGCTGTTTATTTCAGAAGCCATTGATTCCTTGCTTTCAGCCGTGTGATTTCCAATTTGTTCTGTGTTAGTGTCTTCTTCACTTGTTAAGGGTGGACTGGGATTCTGAGTTTGTATTTTGTTCTTGTCATTTTCTGTAGCACTGTCTTCTGACCTTTGTTGTAGATCTTTGCTGTAGTTATAACCTTCGCAAGTACTGAAGTTCAGGTGCAGCTCTAAAAAGTTTGGACTTATTGAGCTGTGACTGGCATGGGTCTGCCTGCTGTGCCCAGCACCTTCCTGCTGCTGCACTTGAGGGTGAACCTATTTTGCCCCTGTGGCAAGATGTTCTGTTCCTGGACTAGCTGGGTGGATCTATCCTCTACACTCTCTGCAGGTATTTCAGCTGCAGGTTTAAACCCCAGGCATGTATTCCAGGCCTTAGCTGTGCCTGGAGGGGGCAAAGTGAAGTAGGGGGAAGAGGAAGTTCTCCCAAACACTCACAGGACCTCGGCTCGTTCTGGGTCTGTGGATTGCCTGCGAGACAGAAATTCCTACTCAGCGGGAGGGTGGGGGAGGTGCTAAGGAGTGGTGGGGGGCCTCCCAAAGGGGTGGGAGAGGGTCAGGCCCAAGCTGCGCCTGGGCTGGAACTGGTCCCGCTGGTGCAGGGTAACAGGAAGCTCTCCCACAAACTCACCGGACCTGGGCTAGGACTGCGTTCATTTTTCTAAATTTCTGTGTAATATTTTTTCTTTATTTTTTACTTATTTTATTTGTATTATTTTCCCATTCTTCAGGGTTTTAAGATTTAGCATATCATTGATTGATGGAAAGTACCTGTACTATATTATGTCTGACCAGTTTGATATTCAGACAGATGGTGATGTTAAGCTCAAATGCATATGTTATAGCGTAGTAATATCATTAAGCTTCTCTTCTGGAAATTTAACAACTTAAGTTTGCAAATGAAAAAAAATTAGAAAAAAAGGAAGTACTAATGGGATAGCCAATACTTTGGCGCTAGCCCTTCAAGATCACTGAGGACACAGGACATAGAACATGTACTGTAATGTCCTTCAACTCAATTCTGTCCCAAATTTTCTGTCCCTGAAGATTATGGGGCCACAGATGAAAGTAATCCACCATGTCTATTTTGCCTAAGGAGTGTCACATGGAGAAAAAAACTTCTCTCAGGCTCTCACAGAATGGAAATTTTTCAAGCAATGGAAGTGACTCATCCGTACAGCTAACACTAACAAAGGATCTAGAAACTGTTGTACGAGGTATCAGGGTAAGTCCTGAGGGTTTTGAATGACCTTGTCATGTACAAACATTACATTTTTGTTATATAGGTAGTGTTTCCTCTTGTTCTTAACCATCCTGAATAAAAGTATAAACACGAAGCATAAAACATAAAGCCATATTAATACAATGAGCTGTAAATGGCTCACGTCAAGAACTTCTGACATTGCCAGTTCCATGGATAATCCACTAGTATTATAGAAAATTAGACTATATTGTATTATTTTACTGATTTCACACACATACAATATTTAACTGACAATGAAACACCCATTTCTGACAAAACTAAACAAAAAATCTGGCTATTACTGAAGGTCCATATTGTAGTGAAAAAAAAGGAAAA
>NW_004524679.1:9046511-9048075 GCF_000260255.1 Octodon degus
AAAATCTCACCATATACAACCTTGAAGCAGGACAGTCACATAACATTCCTTTTCCTGTCTCTTGCTTTCCTTCACCACCCACTTCTTCTTGAACATCCACCTACATGAGAGACATCAAAGCAGTAACTGGCATGTCATGACAAGCAGCCCATATTCAGAATATCAGAATGACAGGCACTAAAAGCATGAAAGTACTATTACTATTTACCATCTGCAGTGCAGTAGCTTAGTTCACAGTTATCAGTATAAATTGTCAGGATGAGAAACTTTCCAATTAAATGGCAAATTAAAAAATCTTCTGAATATTCTCAGTATAATTGCTTTGCTAATATTTTAAATATAACTGTATGTACTGACATTGTCATGTTTCCTAGCTCTTCTCCTTTCCCTGTCTAGATTACTTAATCCTTGAGACCCTGCTTTCCTTTTACTTGTATTATAGCTTTCTATTTTTATTTCTTCTAGTTTATCATTTTTAATAGCTGAATAAAACACCATTGTGTAAAAATACCACATCCATTTCAACCATTCTTCAGGTGATAGGCATCTTGGTTGTTTCCAAGATTTCGCTATCACAAATTGTGCTCCTATAAGCATAGGCACACATATATCACTATGATATGATGTTTTCAGATCCTCTGGCAAAATTCCCAGTAGAGGAGTAGCTGGGTTAAAGGGGATTTCCAACCAATTTTTTTAAGGAGTCTCCATACTAATTTGCATAACGGTGGCACCAGTCTACAATCCCACCAGCAGTGGAGAATGGTTCCATTTTCCCCACAGCCTCTCTAACATTTGTTCTTGGGTGATTTCTTTATGATAGACATTCTTTCTGGTGTGAGATGACATCTCAATGTGGTTTTAATTTGCATTTCACAGATGCCTAGTGATGTGGAGCATTTTTTCATATATTTATTCGCTTGTTTAATTAATTCCTCTGAGGAGTGTGTGTACAGCTCGGATGCCCATTTCTGCATTGGGTCTTTAAATTTTGGGGACCTACTGTTTTTTAGTTCTTTATACATTTTAGAGAACAGACCTTTGTCTGAGTACTTATTTGTCATAATTTTTTCCAAATTTGTGGGTTGTCTTTTCACTTAGTTGGTAATTTCTTTTCACGTGAAAAACACTTCTCAGTAAGAGCAGGTCCCAGTTGTTAACTCTTTCAACTGTTACCCGTGCGATTTGATTTCTGTCCATGAACTCTTTGCCTACCCCTAAGTCTTCAAGAGTTCCTCCTACTTTCTCTTCCAAGAGATTTAGTGACTCTGCTTTAATATTTTGATCTTTAATCCATTTCAAATTTAGTTTAGTGCATGGTGATAGACCTGGGTCAAGCTTGAGTTTTCGGAATGTAGAGAGCCAGTTTTTCCAGCACCATTTGTTAAAGAGGCTATCTTTCTTTTTTTTTCAAAGTTTTATTGATAATCATATAGCAATGAGACAGTTTCAAATCAAATCGAAAGTACAGTTGCAACAAATAATACACTGCATATATTCTTCTTAGTGGTTAATTGCTGTACAAGATGCAGACTTGTGATCCTACTTACAAACACCATTAGAA
>NW_004524679.1:9048175-9061723 GCF_000260255.1 Octodon degus
ATAACTACTATGAAGACAACAATATGTAATGTATTAATTATTATATCTGTCCTGTTAACCTGTTTTACAGTTGTAACATTGCTATTTCTTTCTTAATAAAATTAATTTTAATAAAGAAAAAAATAATCACCCTTTGGGCCCTCTTTGGCTCCACCCTCTAGGGTCAGTGCACAAACAGCAAGGTGTTCACTGTACTGGTTATTAATTTCTAAGTGTCAACAAGCTCTGAGAGACTGCGGGCTCCATATCATCACTCCACCAGATGTCTACTAACATAGAGAAAGACTGGCAGAGCCAGAGCAACAATGAAAATCTTTTTTGGTCCCCAATTCACAAAATTGCCAGGACGATTTCCTGGTGCCAGGGACCAGCTCTGGCATCTTGGGCAGGGCCTTTGATTTTACTTTAATATTATGTATCAGGATACCAACTTTGTTTTTGCCTTTCATTTTTTGGCCACTTATGTCTCTCCTGTATCAGAATAATATCTCCAAAATAGAGCTGCTGGAATAGGAAATGGTGTGTTCAGGGAAGATGCTGCACACAGAAGATCCGGGAAACATTTTCCTTCCTTCAGTCACTTTAATTACCAAATGCATCCCTCTGATTCCTGTCCTTCATATTTCTTTAACAGTTTAAATACAGACTTTGAATATGTTTCTTTGTTGTTCATTATGCAAAAAGGGCCTTTCATGGAAATGATACTGTCTGAAGATTTAGCTCAGTGATATAGTAACTGCTTGGCAAGATTGAGGCCCTGAATTTTATTCTCCTATGGCTCCCCTTCAATATTGCTCAATGACTAGAACTGCAAGAACACTTGTGAAGCGAATAGGAAAGGTGTCATTGTCGTTTAGCTTATCAGTTCCTTCTAGTTTGCCTGGCTGGGCCCACACATGGGCAGCACAGTCCCCATGTCCTGGTCTCACTGCTGCCTCTGGGATGAGGCCCAGAAAGTGGCACATGTCTCTTACATGAAAATTGATGCAGAAGTCCTCAAGAAATTACTAGCAAACATAATGCAAAAATTGGCTAGAAGATAATACATCATGACAAATTGGGATTCATTCCAGGAATGCAGGGATATTCCATCATACACAATTCCATAAATAAAATAATGCATAAGAATATATCTGAGAAAATAATGATCACTTCAATAGATACCTCAAAAGTCTCTGAAAAGCCCAATATTCACTCATCATAAAATCCTATAGATAATTGGAATAGATGGTCCATACCTCAACCTGATAAAAACCATCTATGAGAAACCAACAATCAGTGTGAGACTAAATGGGCAAAAACAGAATTCCTTCACTTTAAAATCAGGAACAAGACAAGCACGTCCACTGTCTCAACTCCTATTAAATAGTGTTCTAGAAACAGAGAAATTTGTCATGGAAGACAAACAAATGGAATAGGGAATGGAAATATAAAGAGAAATTATCATTATTTTCAGATGACATGACACTGTATGCAGGGAACCCCAAATACTCCACCAAGACTCTTGTATATTTGATCATAAAATTCAGCAGAATAGCTAGATAAAAAATCAATACCCAAAACTCAATAGCATTTTTGTATACAAAGAATCCACATATGGAGGGAAATTTTAGGGAAACTGCATCTTTCACAATAACATCCAAAAAGAAGATTAAATCATTTCACAAAGGAGGCAAAATACTATACGGCTAAAATTATGCTACTCTAAGAAAGATATTGAAGTAGGATTGAGAAAATGGAAAAATATTCCTAAAATTGTTATACAAATTCAAAGCAATCCTGATTAAAATTCTATTAGAATTCCTCACAAAGCTAAAGAAAAAAACATTGTAAAATTCATTTGGAACAAGAGACTCAAAACATTAAAAACAATCTTAGGGCAGGGAGATGGCTCAGTGGAATAAGTGTTTCCCTGGCAAGTGCAAAGGGAAAATATATATATAACAATAATGATAATAATTGTAGGAAACAAAGGAAGGGCAGGCGCATCACAATCCTAAACCTGAAATTGTACTATTAAATTATTTTGACACATCAGCATACTACTGGCTTAGAGAGAAACCTGAGGATCAATGGAACAGGTAAAAATATGCAAGCACAACTGCAAACTCACTCATCCATCTTGTCTTTGATAATGGGTCCAAACCTGCTCACTGGAAGAAAGATAGTCTCTTTAGTATTTGGTGCTAGATGTGCTCGCTTTGACAGAACATATACTAAAGTATTTGATGCTGGAAAAACTGGTGTTCCACATGCCAGAGGCTAAAATTAGACATATGCCAATTGCAAGCCACAAAGCTACAGTCAACATGGATCAAAAATTTACATATTCAAACAGGAGCACTACATCTTATGGAAAAAAATGTAAGTAGAAATTTTAAAGATCTATGGGTAAACAGATAGTTCCTGAAAAAAAAAAAACTCATGGGAAATACTTCAAAGATTCAACAACTGGCATCTTACATTTTTGAAAGTCTCTGCACTTCAAAAAAACTGAAACAGTTTAAAAATATAACTGACAAACAGGTACAAACTTTTAGACAACTGTCTTTCCCATGAAGGACTTCTATCCAGAACATATAAAGAAAAAAATCAGGCCTCCCTAATTCAAAGATCCAATCCAAAAATGGGCATTTGAGATGAATGCACACTTCTTGGAAGAAGAAATACAATTAACAGTTAAATATGTGATAAACTGTTCAAAATCATTAGTCATTTCAGAAATGTAAATTTAAAAAAGACATATTCCATCTCACCCCGCAAAGAATGGCCAACATCTATAAATCAACCAGTATCAAATACTGGGAAGGCTGAGGAAAGAAAGGAATACTTTTGTAATTTTGGTGGCAGCACAGACTGGTAAAACCACTATGAAAAACAGTGTGAAGACTCACTAAAAAGCTAAGACTAGAGACCCCATTCAAGCAAGCTATTAAACTAGATATTATTCCAGAAGAATGAAAACCTCATACCACAGCGATACATGCGTACCAAAGTTTATTTTTTAAATAATTTTACTGAGAAACAAACACCAATGAGATAGTTTTAAAAAGCCAATTAGTATGACAATTTCAATAAATAATACATTGCATATAGTTGCCTTCTTAGTGGTTAATCATACTACAAGAGGCGGGCAAAAATTATATCCTGTCCACAAACACTATTACAACAAATCATTCTATGAACTAAATTAAGAGAAATATATTAATGAAACTTTGATAGTAATCCGTTCTAAAACTGTCGCATTGCTATTTGTTTCTCAATAAAATTATTTAAAACAATAGAAAAGAAATGAAAAAAGCACTCTAGTGTATTCTTGTGAAATAACAATTTTTTTTTGTCTTTAAAAGGTCAAGATTGGGGGCTGGAGAGATGGCTCAGTGGTCTAAAGCACCTACTTAGAACAAGCTTAGCAAAGCATCAGGGACCGCAGTTCAATCCCCCAGCGCCACATGCCAGCCAGCCCCGCCCCCTGGTGGGCTGAGCTGGCCACACACACACACACACCACACACACTCTCTCTCTCTCTCTCTCTCTCTCTCTCTCTCTCTCTCTCTCAAATAAATAAAACAATTTAAAAAATTTAAAAAAGGTCAAGATTGCATTTAACTTTTGTCAAATACAGAATGAACCAGGAAAAGAAAAGAGAAAGTACCTGTGTATCAATTCTAACTATTTTGAATATAGATAAAAAATGTTCCCTCATTTGTATCTCCATTTTTGTTTAGTTTTGTCAGAGAAAGGTATTCAATTATCATTTTAATATTGTAGGTTTCTGCATTCAGCAAAATATTCCAATATAGTCCAATAGTCGATAACAGTATTAGGTTTTCCATAGGACTGACAATTTCAGAAGTTTTTGACTTGAACAATTCATAGCTCAAAACAATAATCTGGCTACACTTGTTATAATTCATTTATATATAATTCTGCTGATTTATTAAGAAACATATAAAGTAAGAACTATATAACAGGGAATGTAGCTTTCATTTCTGACAAGATCAGTCAACTCCCCTCAGAATATAACCTGAAACCCTATACCACAGTCTGTAGATCCTTTGTCAGTGTCAGCCATGTGGAAGAGTCATGGACATTGCTGAGTTACATGATATTACGGTGCAGCTTCACCTACGTCTTAGTCCTCACTGACCTTGAAAGGCTAGAGAAATCCTAGGAAGATAGCTCAGTAGAATAAGTGCTTGCCTAGAAATTGCAGGGTCCTGAGTTCAATTCCTGGTACTGCAAAGAAAAAAAAAAGAAAATATAGTATTAGAGAAAAAGAAAGGCTGCAAGCACAGCCAACATTTTGGCCCTAGCCTTTCAAGGTCAGTGAAGAGACAGGACATAGGAGCAACTATACTGTAACATCATGTAACTCAGTTGTGACCCAAATTTTCCAATCAAGGAGATAAGAGGGCAGAGAGGAAAGTGATCAGTGATGTAGAGTGCGCCTAAGAAGCATCACCTGTAAAGAAAATATTCTCTCAGGCTTTCAGAGAGAGCAAATTGGCCAAGCAATGGCTGTGACTCATTCACATGGCTGACAATCACAAAGGATCTGCATACTGTGGTACAGGGTAACAGGATAAATCCTGAGGGGACTTGACTGAACTTATCAGATGCATAAGATACATTTCTTGTTATATAGTTCTTGGTTTATCTTGGTCTTAACAATCCAGCAGAAAAGTATAAAAACAGGGTATAAAAAGTAAAGCCATATTAATATGCTGAAAGGTTAAAGGCTCAAGTCAACAACTTCTGATATTGTCAGTCCTATGGATAACCGACTACTAGTATGGACTACTGGACTATATTAGATTATTTTGCTGAATTCATGCACCTACAAAAATTAAAAGGCAATGGAATACCCATCTATGACAAAACTAAACAAAAAAGGGAATACAAAGGAAGGACCACTTTGTATCTGTATATACAAAATAAAATAGATTTACAGGTAATGTCTCTTAATTCAGTAAGAAGAAAGATTCGTACGAATAATATTTGGAAAGGATATCAAGTCTGCATCTTGAGCTGTGAATAGCCACTAAGAAGATAACAATATTCAATGTAGGGACTGGGGATTTCCCTCAGGGGTAGGATCCTTGCCTAGCAACCTGAAAGCTCTAGGTTCATGCTTCGGCACAAAAAAACAAAAAGATAAAACTCTGCTTAAAAACAATTCAACCAAAAAAATACAGGAAAATAAAAAAAACAATATGCAATGCATTAATTATTCAAAGTGTCCTATTAATTGGTTTTCAAACTATGTCATTGCTATCATTTTCTCAATAAAAGTAATTTTAAAAAAGAAAGAATAGATACAAAATGTTGGCCCTCCTTGAATCTCTTCTTTTTCTCCAATTTTTGTTCTACAAATCTAGGTTGTTAAGCCTCCAAAAGAGAAGCTTATTATTATTACCCTACAACATAGAGATTTGAGCCTATACTCATGGTCTGACTATCAAACATCTTAGACATAATATGGAGTAGGTATTTTCCATCAAGTACTGACATGATAAACATTTAAGTCATTATAGAATATGAAGAAAAAAATTTAAAAACATTTTAAAATATAGGAATAAACAATTACCTCTTTTTACACAGAAATTTAGAAATCTAACCATATATAGCATTGTAGCAGGACAGTCATGTAACATTTCTTTTTATTGCAATTTCTTTCACTTATTACGGTTTTTTTTAAAAAAACAAACATGTACTGGAGAGACAGTATGGCAGTAATTGAAATAACATGACAAGCAGTATGTATTTAGAAGACCATAGTGACAGGCATTTCAAGCGTGAACATAATATTACACATTTCTATCTTCAGGGAAGTTGCTTAGTTCATAATGTCAGGATATATAATCAGTGTGAGAATCCTACAAATTAACTGATAAATTCAAAACCTGTTGAAGATTTTCAGAATCACTGCATTAACCATCGTGTGCTTATACATGTTTGGCTTTGCTCCTGTCATGTTTCCTAGCTTTCCCCTTTGCCCTCTCTTCATTGTCTAATCTTAAAGTTCAAGCTTTTCTTTTAATTGTGTTATACGTTTCTATGTTTATTTCTTCTTTTGAGTTCATCTACTAGGGAGACTATACAATATTTACACATGCGGGTCTGGTTTATTTTACTTATGAGTATATATTCAAGTGGCATCCACTTTAATATAAAGGCTTTGAGTTTATCATTCTTTATAGCTGAATAATATGGCATTGTATAAAAAAACACATCATTTTCATCCATTCTTCATGTGACAGGCATCTTAGTTATTTCCAAGATTTGTCTGTCACAAATTGGCAGCTATAAAGATAGGTACACATATACCACTATGATATGACATTTTCAGTTCCTCTGGGAAAATTCCCACTAGGGGGATAGCTGGTTTTAATGGGATTCCTAATCCTAGTTTCTTTCTTTCTTTCTTTTTTTTTGTGAAACCTGGGATTGAACTCAGGCCTTTGCACTTGCCAGGGAACCGCTTATTCCACTGAATCTTCTCCCATGCCCCCAATCCTAGTTTCTTAAAGAGTCTTTCTCTCCAGTCCTAGCCCAGGCTCAGTGAGGGTGTGGGAGAGCTTCTAACTAACTTGCACCAGGGATACCTACAGGGCCAAGCCCAGGTGCAGCCTGGAGATCCTCGTCCACTCCCTTTGCCCCCCTAACACATGGCAGCATCCCCCACCCATCTCAGAACGTGAGAATTCCTACCGCATTCTAGGTACCTAAAGATCCAGTCCTAACCCAAGCCTAGTGAGGATGTGGGAGAGCTTAAGGCTACCTTGCAACAGCTGGACCTGCTGGTCCCAGCCCAGGCACACCATGGGAGTGACCCATTTCAACCACCTTGGGACTGCTCCCCCACCACTCTGCAGCACAACCCCACCCTTCCCGCCCAGGGAGAGTTTCTGCAGTATTCTGGGGACTATCATATGGAGTGCTAGCCCAGGCCCAGTGAGTGAGTGGGAGAGCTGTCTCTCGCCCCTACTCCACCTTGTCCCCTCCAGACAGTGCTCAGTCCTGGCATACAGGCCTGAGATGAAACCCTGCAGTTGCAATCCCCGCAGAAAGTGTAGAGGATAGAACCACCCAACTAGGCCAGGAGCAGAACATCTTGCCAGAGGGCACTACACGTTCACTTCCTAGGGCGGCAGTAGGAAGGAGCTAAGCACAGTGGACAGACCCACACCAGGTACAGGTGGATAAATCCAAATTGTGCAGATCTGCACCTGAACTTCAGTAGGTGCTAAGGTTATAACTACAACAAAACTGTACAAAAAAGGTGAGAATACAGTGCTATACAAAATCACAAGGAGAATGAGCAAAATGCAATCTCAGAACCCAAGTCCACCCACAACAAGTGCAGAGGACACTAATACAGAAAAAATTGGGAATCACACAGCTGAAATCAATGAATCAATGGCTTCTAAAATAAAGAAACAGCAGCAGAAAGGTATAGAGAAACTTAGATTGGAAAAGAAAAAAGAAATCCGTGAATTTATAACATCTGCAATAAAGAATCAAATGCAGAACCATACGGAGGAAACCGAATGCTCACTCAGAACAAGTGCAGAAGACCCTAGATCTGCTCAAATATGTGAATTAATACAGTTCCTAGTAAATAAGCAACAGCACAAAGACATGGAGGAATTCAGATCAGAATTCTTTCTAATAGCTCAGCTCAATTGTATGAATTAATAGCATCAATAGTAAATAAGGAACAGCAGAATGTTATAGAGGAACTCAGGGCTAAATTTTCTGAAATAAGAAAAGAATTCTCAAAACTCATAGCTTCTGAAGAATCAACTAGAAACATAGGGAGGAAACCTAATCTGGAAAAGAATACACTGCAGTAAAAGAATTAATAACTTTCTGAAGAAGACATTGATAAAACAATAGAGGAGATTCAAAAAATGTTGGATTCTTGAATGAGCAATACAGGAAAGAAATACATTGCAAGAAGGGGAGTCCGGAGATAAAGAGGAATTTGAAATCTCAATAACAAGCTTGCAAAACCGTTTAAGTGAAAGGGAAGACAGAGTTTCAGATCTTGAAGACACTGGTGCAGCTACTGAAAAGGTAAGAAAGGATCTCTTTAAAATAACTACGATGTAGAAAAAAATAATCCATCACCTAAAAGATGATACGAAGTGAACAATATGAGACTACTAGGCATCAATGAAAAAGAAGGGGTCAATACAAATGACATTAAAAAAATATGGTCAGAAGTAATAGCAGAAAACTTTCCAAATATGAGGAAAAAAATCTGACATTCAGGCAACCAAAGCATACAGAATGCCAAGTAACCTCAACCCAATTAAAAACACACTGAGACATATGACAGTCACGATCCCAGAAATTCAGAGCAAGAATAATCTACTGAAAGCCGCTAGAGAAAAGAAGCAGATCACATTCAAAGGAAAACCCATCAGAACGACGGCCAACTTCTCTTCACAAACCATGAAGTCAAGAAGAACATGGAGCAGAGTACTTCAAGTCCTCTATGAAAACAAATTCCACCCAGACTACTATATCCTGCAAAATTCTCTTTCAAGTTTGGTGTAGAAGGGAAATACTTTCATAACAAAGAACAACTAAATAATTTCACGTTGACAAAGGCAACCCTGCACAGGCTCATAAAAGATGTCCTAGAAATTGAACAAAATGATCAGAACTCCAAAAATGACATCAGAAGCAACCAATTAAATAGGGCAAGTTATTAAACACAGGAGAAAAAGGACTAAACAGTAACAGGTAAATAACATGTCAATCGTAAGCAAATACATCTCAATTATAACCATTAATATAAATGGACTTAATTCACCAATTAAGGGAAATAGACAGGCACAGTGGATTAGGAAGCAAAGTCCAACGTTATACTGTACAAAAGAAGCGCATTTAACTCATAAAGATATTCATAGGCTGAATGTCAAAAGATAGAACACAACATTACATGACCTAGCACCTCAAAAAAAGAAAAAAAGCAAGGGTAGCAATCCTATTCTCAGGCACTCTCAACTTGAAACCACCAATGATCAAGCGAAATAAAGAAGGCCATTATATACTGGTTAAGAAAAAAATTCAAGAAGAAGAGGTAGCACTCATAAATATGTATGTACCAAACACAGGAGTAACCAACAATAAAAGCAAATTTATTTTTATTTATTTTTTTTGCAGAACCGGAGATTGACCTCAGACCATTCAGCTCGCCAGGCAAGCACTTATTAAACAGAGCCATCTCCCCAACCACTATAAAGCAAATCTTAAAGGACATGAAAAATCTAATATCCAATGCCACAATCTTAACAGGAGATCTTAACACACCTTATCCCCAAAAGACATGTCAAGTAGACAAATATTATCAAAGAAATTAGAGAACAGATCCAGAGCTTTAAGAAAATGGACTTGGTGAATGTATACAGAATGGTCTACCCAAGAAAAGTTTAATACACATTTTTCTCAGCTGCATATGGGTCATTTCCTAAGATAGAGCACATACTGGTCCACAGATCATGTTTAAGTGTATGCAAGAAAGCATAAAACATCCCATGCTCATTATCTGACCATGGTGCAATCAAACTGGAAATAAATGACAAAAGAAACCAGAAAAAATCCCTGAATATATGGAAACTAAATAAGAAACTAATTAGCAACTTAGGGGTCACAGATATAATTAAAAGAGTTCTTCCACAATATCCACAATTCAATGAATATTCAAGTATAACTTATGGGAATTATGGGATATAATGAAAGTAGTTCTCAGAGGGAAATTCAAAGGTGTGAACTCACACATTTGGAAAACATAATAGAACAAATAAACACCATAATGCTGCACATTCAACAACTAGAAAAGAAAGAGAAAACCAAACACAGAGTCCAAAGATGGGAAGAAATAATGTAGAATAGAGCAGAAGTTAATTCAATTGAGACAAGAAGACAATTCAAATAATAAAGAAAGCGAAATGCTGTTTCTTTGAAAGCTTAAAAAATATTGATAAGCCGCTAGCTAACCTCATGAGAAAGAGGAAAGAAAAATTTCAAAAACAAGTAATAAGGAAAAAAAAGGATGGAATTACTACAGATCCAGTAGATATTCAGAAGATTATCAACAGCTACTTTGAGAATCTTTACTCTCACAGAATAGAAGACAGAAAAAAAATGGACAGATTTCTAGAAAGGTATGAATTACCACAACTGAATCAACAAGATATAACCATTCTCAATAGCCCAATACAGCCCATGAAATACGAGATGAAATAAAATTCCGACTGACAAAGAAATGTCCAGTTCGGGATAGATTAACAGCTGAATTCTAAAGAAATTTACTGGAGATACAGACCAGATACTCCACAAATTTTTCAATGAAATTCAAAAGGAAGCAATCCTCCCAATATCAATATTGGAGGCAAGTATTATACTGAAAACAAAACGAAGGAAAGACTCAACTAAGAAACATAAATACAGGGCCATATTGCTCATTAACATAGATGCAAAAATCCAAAATAAAATCCCAGCAAATAGAATACAGCAAATCATCAAGAAGATCATACACCATGAACAGGTAGTGTTGACCCAGGGATACAAGGATGGTTCAATATTCAAAAATCTATACATGTAATACACTGTATCAATAGAGTGAAATCTAAAAACCAAATAATCATCTCCATTGATACAAAAAAGCCCTCTGAAAAAGTCCAAGACCCAGTCCTAGCCCAGGTCCGGTGAGTGTGTGGGAGAGCTTCCTGCTACCCTGCTCCACCGGTACCAAATACCAGTGTCAGCCCAGGTGCAGCATGGGCCAGACCCTCATCCACACCCTTGGGATGCTCCCCAACACTCCACAGCCCCTCCTCCACCCTGGCCACCGAGTACGAATTTCTGTCGCATTTTGGGAACCCCCAGACGAAGTCCTAGTCCAGCTCCGGTGAGTGTGTGGGAGAGCTTCCTGCTATCCTGCGCGAGCAAGACCAGTACAAGCCCAGGTGCAACATGGGACAGACCCTCTCCCACCCCCTTGGGAGGAACCCACCACTCCTCAGCACCTCCCCCACCCAGCCTGACGAGTAGGAATTTCTGCCGCATACCAGGAACCCCCAGAAACAGTACTAGTCCAGGTCCAGTGAGTGTGTGGGAGAGCTTCCTGATACCCTGCGCCAGCCAGACCAAATACCAGTCCCAGCCCTGGTGCGGTGTGGGCGAGACCCTCGCCCACCTACTTGGGACGCCCCCCAACATTCCGCACCACCTCCCCCATCCCGACCGCTGAGTAGGAATTTCTGCCAAGTTCCAGGAACCACCAGACCCAGTCCTAGCCCAGACCCAAGAGTGTGAGGGAGAGATTCCTCTCCCCACTACTCCACATTGCCCCCCCCAGGCACAGTTCAGGCATAGCATACAGGCCTGGGGTGTAACCCTGCACCTGCAATCCCTGCAGAGAGTGTAGAGAGTAGATCCAACCAGCTAGTCCATGAGCAGAACATCATGCCACAGGGGTACAACAGGTTCACCGTCAAGGGCAGCAGCCCTAAGGAGCTGAGCACATCAGGCAGACCCAAGCCAGGCACAGCTGGATAAGTCCAAACTTTTTAGAGCTTCATCTGAACTTCAGTATGTGCGAAGGTTAAAACTACAACAAATATCTACAACAAAGGTCAGAAGACAGTGCTACACAAAACGAGGAGAAGGAACAAAATGCAAACTCAGAACCCAAGCCCTCCCGTAACAAGTGCAGAGGACACTAACACAGAAAAAATTGTAAATCACACAGCTGAAAGCAATGAATCAACGGCTTCTGAAATAGAGAAACAGCTGCAGAAAGGTATAGAGGACCTCAGATTGGAAATAAAAAAAAAAATCCCTGAATTAATAACATCTGCACTAAAGAATCAAATGCAGAAACATAGGGAGGAAACACAGTGCCCACACAGAACAAGTGCAGAGGACACTAGCTCGGCTCAAATGCATGAACTAATAGCGTCAATAGTAAATAAGCAACAGCAAAAAGTTATAGAGGAAATCAGAGTGCAATATTTTTCTGAAATAAAAAAAGAACTCTCAGGAAGGAGGAAACCCAATCTGTAAAAAAACACTGCAGTCAAAGAATATATAACTGCTTCTAAAGAAAATATTGTTAAAAAAAATAGAAGAGATTAGAAAAAAGACAGATTCCTTGAATGAGCAATACAGGAAAGAAATAGATCGCATAAAGCAGAGTCAAAGAGATATAGAGGAAATTAAAATCTCCATCATTACCTTGCAAAAACCCTTTAAGTGAACGTGAAGACAGAGTTTCAGATCTTGAAGACGCTGGTGTAGCTAGTAAAAAGCTAAGAAAGGATCTCTTAAAAACAACGAGGATGCAGGAATGAATAATCCTTCACCAGCAAGATGATGTAAAGATGAACAACGTGAGACTAATAAGTATCGATGAGAAGGAAGGAGTCAATACAAATGACATTTAAAAAGTATGGGCAGAAGTAATAGCAGAAAACTTCCCAAATATGAGGAAACAATCTAACATTCAGGTAACTGAAGAATACAGAACGCCAAGTAACCTCAACCCAAAGGAAAACAAAACACTGAGACATATAATAGTCAAGATCCCAGAAATTGAGCACAAGAATAATCTACTGAAAGCCGCTAGAGAAAAGAAGCACATGATATTCAATGGAAAACCCATCAGAATTACAACCAACTGCTCTTCGCAAACTATGAAGGCAAGAAGAGCATGGAGCAGAGTACTTCAGGTACTCTATGAAAATAAATTCCAGCCCAGACTTCTATATCCTGTAAAACTCTCTTTCAAGATTGATGGATAATTCAAATACTTCCATGATATAGAACAGCTAAAGAATTTCGTGATGACAAAGCCAACCTTGCACAGGCTACTGAAAGATGTTCTAGGGAGGGACAAAAACAATCAGAAATCCACTAATGAGATCAGAAGGAACCAACTAAACAGGGTGAGTAATTAAACACAGGAGAAAAAGGAGTAAATGATAAGAGGTAAATAACATGGCAAGCATAAGTCCATACATCTCAATTCTAACCATCAAGGTAAATGGAATCAATTCACCAATTGAGAGAACTAGACGGGAACAGTGGACTAGGAAACAAAATTCAACAATATGCTGTATACAAGAAACCCATTTAACTCATAAAGACATTCATAGGCTGAAAGTCAAAGGATGGAACACAATACTACATGGCCCAGCAACTCAGAAAATATTAGGGTTAGCAATCCCATTCTCAGACAGTCTCAACTTCAAACCGACAATGATCAAGAGAAATAAAGAAGGCCACTATATCCCGGTTAGAGGAAAAAATTCAAGAGAAAGAGGTAACACTCATAAATATGTATACACCAAACATGGGAGAACCTACTATATAAAGCAAATCTTAATGGACATGAAAAATCTAATATCCAATACCACAATTTTAATAGGAGACCTTAACACACCCTTATCTCTAAAAGGCAGGTCAACCATACAAAAAAGTAGCAAAAAAATAACAGATTTGAACCAGAGTTTGAAACAAATGGACTTG
>NW_004524679.1:9062853-9064344 GCF_000260255.1 Octodon degus
ATCAAGAAGATCATACACCATGACCAGGTAGGATTCATCCCAGGGATGCAAGGATGGTTCAATATTCAAAAATCTATCAATGTAATACACTATATCAATAGAGCGAAAACTAAAAACCACAAGAACATCTCCATTGATGCAGAAAAGGCTTTTGATAAACTCCAACACACATTCATGTTCAGAGTCCTACAGAAAATTGCAATAGCATGTCTCTACCTCAATCTGGTAAAAGCCATTTATGAAAACCCAAGAGCTAACATAATCCTAAGTGGGGAAATTTGAAATATTTTACTCTTAAACCTGGTACAAGACAAGGATGTCCTCTACCATCACTACTTCTCAATATGGTTCTGGAATCATTAGCTACAGTCATTAGAAAAGTGAAAGTAAAAAACGTAATAAGAATAGGCAAAGAAGAAGTTAAATTATCTTTATTTGCAGATGATATTATACTTTACTTTGAAGACCAAAAATCTCAACCAAGAAGCTACTCGACTTAATACAGAAATTCAGCAGCATAGTAGGTTATAAATTCAATACCCAAAAGTCAATAGTATTCCTATACACAGACAAGAAACACACTGAGAGGGAAATTATAGAAACAATACCTTTTACAATAGCACTGAGGAAAATGAAATACCTTGGAACTAACCTAACTAAAGAAGTCAAAGATCTTTTCAAGGAAAATTACAGCACTCTTAAAAAAGAGATCATACATTAGTTCCGAAAATGGAAATATATTCCACACTCCTGGATAGGAAGAACCAACATTGTGATGATGACCATACTCCCAAAATTGTTGTACAGATTTAATGCAATCCCTATCAGAATACCAGCGACATATCTCACAGACAAAGAGAAATCATTCCTAAAGTTTACCTGGAACCGGTAATGACCTAGAATACAAATCAATTCTGGGCAATAAAGACAAGGCAGGAGGCATTACAATTCCTGACTTGAAATTATACTACAAGCCTACTGTGATAAAATAAGCATATTACTGGTATCAAAATAGACCTGAAGATCAATGGAATAGATTAGAAGACACTGAAGACCCTAAGAACACACTCAGGCACCTTATGCTTGACAAAGGGGCAAAACATACTCACTTCAAGAAAGAGAGCCTCTTTAACAAATGCTGCTGGAAAAAGTGGCTTTCTACATGCCAAAAACTCAAACTTGACACAGGTGTATCACCATGCAGTAAACTAAAGTCAAAATGGATTAAAGATCTAAACATTAAAGCAGAGACACTAAATCTCCTAAAAGAGAAAATAGGAGGAACATTTCAAGATATAGGGTTAGGCAAAGAGATCATGGACAGAAAACAAATAGCACGGGAAACAGTTGAAAGACTTAACAACTGGAACCTGGTCTTACTGAAAAGTTTGTTCATGTCAAAAGAAATTACCCACAATGTGAAAAGGCAGCCCACACATTTGGAAATAATCTTGACAAATAAATACTCAGACAAAGGTCTGCTCTCTAGAA
>NW_004524679.1:9064911-9073099 GCF_000260255.1 Octodon degus
CTAGTATAAGAACTCAAAAGAAGAAATACAAATAGAAAGATATAATACAAGTAAAAGGAAAGCAGGATCTCAAATACTAACTAATCAAGAGAGGGAAAGGAGAAGAGGTAGGAAACATGACAGTGTCAAGCGATACAGTTATATGTAAAAGATGAGCAAGGCAATGATACTGAGAATCTTCAGAAGATTCTTTAATCTAGCAGTTAATTGGAAAGATTCTCACACTGACTAATTATTTATACTGATACCTGTGAACTAAATACTGCACTACAGATGGTAATTTGTAACAGTATTTTCATGTTTGTAGTGCCTGTCATTCTGGTATTCTGAACATGGGCTTCTTGTCATGACATGCCAGTTGCTGCTATGCTGTCTCCCAGGTAGATGATTGTTCAAGAAGAAGGGGGTGGTGAATGAAAGCAAGAGACAGGAAAAGGAATATTGAGGGAATGCCCTGCTTCAAGGCTGTATATGGTGAGATTTCGGGAGTTCTCAAACATGAGAACTATATAATTCTTTATCCCATTTTAAAAATATAATCCAATTTTTAAATGATTTTTATCATATTATGAATGGAATTAAAGTTCCACATATCAATACTTGATAAAAATACCTGTTCCTTATAATGCCTAAGACATTTGATATGCAGACAGATAATGAGGTTAAGCTTAATAACCTAAGTCGTTTGATAATAACAATAAGCTTGTCTTCTAGATGGTTAACAAACTAAGTTTGCAGACCAAAATTAGAGAAAAAGGAGGGCTACAAGGAAAGCCAACATTACAGCCCTAACCTTCTAAGGTCAACTAAGACTCAGGACATATGAGAACTTGTACTGTAATGTCATGTACCTCGGTAGTGACCCAAATTTTCTGATCAAGAAGATTATGGGTCCAAAGAGGAAAGTGATCGAAGATGTAGAGTGTGCCTAAGGAGAGTCATATTGAGAGAAATCATTTTCTCAGCAATAGCTGTGACTCATCCACACGGCTGACACTGACAAAGGTTCAAAATACAATCTGAGGTATACAATCTGAGGTATAGGACCTCAGGATAAATCCTGAGGGGATTTCACTGACCTTCTCAGACCCAAAAGTTACAACTCTTTTTGCATAGTTCCTGCTTTATCTCGGTCTTTACCATTCAGTAGAAAGGTATGAAGACGAAATGTAGGTAGTAAAGCCATGCTGTTATGTTGAGCTGTGGGGGACTCAGGTCAACAATTTCTGACATTGCCAGTTAAACAAACGACCCAGTGCTATTATGGACTACAGGACTCTTTTAGAATGTTTTGCTGAGTTTACACACCTATCATATTCAAATAATGGAATTTTGGCAAAAAAGGGGTATACAGATAAATGTCCATTTTGTATCTGTGTATTCAAAGTGGTTAGGATAGATATATAGTTGCATTCTCTTAATGAATAGAATTATTTATTCTAATGGTGTTTGTAAAGAGAATCTCAAGTCCGCATCTTGTGCAGCAATTAACCACTAAGAAGAATGTATGCAGTGTGTTAGTTAATGAAACTGTCCTAGCGATTTGATTTGAAACAGTCTCATTGCTATTTGTTTATCAATAAAATTATGAAAAAATAAAGAACATATGAAATTAAAAAAAATCCAAAACTCACTCATGTTCAAATATTGATGAAAATTGGAATAGGTTGACACTACTTCAATCTGGTAAAATATATTTATGAAAAGACAATGGCTAACATAATCGTAATTGAGGAAAAACTGAAATCTTTTACTCTTAGATCTGGTATAAGACAAGGGTGCCCTCTATCAACACACCGATTCATTTTAGTTCAGGCTTCATTAGCTAGAAATATAAGAAAAGTGATATAAAAAGAATAAGAATAGGTAAAGAATAAGTTAAATTATTATTATTATTATTTGCAGGTGATATGATACTTTAATTTGAAGACCCAAAAAACTCGCCAAGAAGCTACTAGAATTAATACAGAAATTGAGGAGCATAACAGGTTATAGAGTCAATAAAAAAATGTCAATAGCATTACTCTACACAGTTAACAAACTCTCTGTGAGGGAAATTATAGACACAATACCTTTCCCAGTAGCACCGAGGAAAACAATGTACCTTGGAATTAATGGGGCTGGCAAGACGGCTCAGTGGAGTAAGTGCTTCCCTTGCAAGTGCAAAGACTTGAGTTCAATACCTGGTTCAAAACAAAAAAAAAAAAGAAAAGAAAAAGGAAAATGAATTAATCTAACTAAAGAAGTCAAAGATCTTTTCAAGGAAAATTACAGTACTCTTAAAAAAGTGATCGTAGAGATTTCAGAAAATGGAAAGTTATTCCATGCTCCTTGGTAGGCAGAACCAACATTGTGAAGATGCCCATACTCCCAAAATTGTTGTACAGATTTAATGCAATCCCTATCAGACTACCACCAACATAACTCACAGTGCTAGAGAAATTATTGCTAAAATTTATTTGGACCGAAAAAGACCTGGAATTTCAAAGTCAATCCTGGGCAGTAAAGGCATGGCAGGAGGAATTACAATGCCTGACTTGAAATTATACTACAAGCTACTGTAATAAAATCAGCATAGTACTGGCAACAAAATAGACTAGAGAAATATTGGAATAGATTAGAAGACACTGAAGCCCCTATGAAAACACTCAGCCAACTTATCTTTGAAAAAGTGGCAAAAAATACTTACTGGAAGAAAGATAGCCTCTTTAACAAATCATGCTGGAAAAACTGGCTCTCTGCATGCCGAAAACTAAAATTTGACCCAAGTCTATCACCATGCACTAAGCTAACGTCAAAATGGATTAAAGATCTAAACGTTAAAAGAGAGACACTAAATTTCCTGGAAGAGAAAGTAGGAGAAACTCTTGAAGACATACTGGTAGGCAAAGACTTCATGAACAGAAATCACATTTCATGGGGAACAGTTGAAAGAATTAACAACTGGGACCTGCTCTTACTGAGAAGTTTTTTTCACGTCAAAGAAATTACCTACAAAGTGTAAGTACAACTCACAAATTTGAAAAATATCATGACAAATAATTACTCAGACAAAGGTATGCTCTGTAGAATTTATAAAGAACAAAAAAAAACACTAGGTACCCAAAATTTAAAGACCTTGTCTAGAAAAGGGCATCTGAGATGAACACACACTTCTCAGAGGATGAAACTAAAGAAGCAAATAAGTATATGAAAAAATGTTCCACATCACTAGCCATCCTTAAAATATCAAATAAAAAACATTGATATATCATCTCACAGCGAAAGAATGTCTATCATAATGAAATTACCCTACAACAAATGTTTGAGAAGCTCTGTGGGAAAAAGGAACCCTTTGCCACAGCTGGTAGGAATTTAGACTGGTGCACCAATTATGAAAATCAGTGTGGAGACTCCTTAGAAAAGTTGGACTGGAAATCCCGTTTAAACTCGCTATTTGTCTATTGAGAATTTTAACAGAGGATCTGAAAACATCACATCATGGTGATATATGGGTGCCGATATTTATCGCAGCACAATTTAGGATAGCCAAATCATGGAAACAACCAAGATATCCATCACCCGAGGAATGGTTGAAAAATATGTGGTATTTTTACATAATGGAGTATCATTCAGCTCTAAAAATGATAAGCTCGAAGCCTTTATATTGAAGATGATGGCACTTGAAGATATAATCATAAGTAAAATAAACAAGACACACGTGTGTGAATATCATATATAGTTTCCCTAGTATAAGAACTTAAAACAACAAATAAAAATAGAAAGTTATAATACAATTAAAAAGAAATGAGGATCTCCAGAACTAACTAATCAAGAGAGGTAAAGGAGTAGAGCCAGGAATCATGACAGTGAAAAGCCATACAGTTATATATGGAAGATGAGTAAAGCAAAGATCCTGAGTATCTCCACAAAATTTTTGAATCTAGCAGCTAATTGGAAATATTCACACCTTGAATAACTATATATAATGATACCTGTGAACTAAGCAACTGCACTGAAGGTTGTAATCTGTAATAGTAGTTTCATGCTTGGAGTGCAAGCCATTCTGGTCTTCTGAATACAGACGTCTTGTCGTCACATACCAGTTGTTGCTGTGGTGTCCCCCGGGTCGATGATTATTCAAAAAGAAGGGTGTGGTGAATGAAGTCAAGAGAAAGGAAAAGGAATGTTGTGGGACTGTCCTGCTTCAAGACTGTATATTTAGACTTTTGGACTTATGTGCAAACATAAGAAGTATATAATTCTTTACGTTTATTTTTTAAAATATATTCTAATTTTGAAATGTTTTTCATCATATTCTGTAGGGAATTAAAGTTCAACCAATCAATACTTTATGAACAATACCTGCTCCATGTTATCCCTAAGATATTTGATATTCAGACAGATAGAGTGTTTAAGGTTCACAGTCTAGTCTATATGGTAATAACAATAAGATTGTCTCCTGAATCATTAGCAACCTAACTTTTCTGACAAAATTTAGAGAAAAAGGAGGGCCGCAAGGAAAGCCATCATTTTGGCCCTAGCCTTCGAAGGTCAGTTAAGCCTCAGGACATATGAGAACTTCTACTGTAATGTCATGTAACTCAGTTGTGTCACATATATTCTGATCAAGGAGATTATGAGGCCAAAGAGGAAAGTAACTGATGATGAAGAGTGTGCCTAAGGAAAATCACATGTAGAGGAAACATGCTCTCAGGCTTTCACAGAGAGCTAATTGGCCAAGCAATGGTCATGTCTCATCCACTTGGATGACACTGACAAAAGTTATACAATCTGAGGTACAGGATCCCAGGATAAATCCTGAGGGGATTTCACTGACCTTATCAGACCCCAAAGATACAACTTTTGTTCCATAGGTCCTGCTTTACTTTGGTCTTAATAATCCACCAGAAAATTATATAAATGAAGGATGTGAAGTAAAGCCATGCTGTTATGTTGAGCTGTAGGGGGTACAGGTCAACAATTTCTAACATTGCCAGTGAAGCGGAAGACCCAATACTATTATGGACTACTGGACTCTTTTAGAATATTTTGCTAAGTTAATACACCTATAATTTCAAATAATGGAACTTAACTAAAAAAGAGGATACAGATGAATGTCCATTTTGTATCTGTGTATTCAAAGTGCTTAGGATAGATATATAGTTACATTGCCTTAATGAATAAAAGGATTTGTTCTAATAGTGTTTGTAAATAGGGTACCATGGCCACATCTTGTACAGCAATTAAACACTAGGAAGAATATTTGCAATGTGTTAGTTATTGAAACTGTCCAACCAAATTGGTTTGAAACTGTCTCATTGCTATTTGTTTCTCAATAAAATTATGGAAAAATGAAATAAAACTATGGAAAAAAGAAAAGAGTCTTCTTACTGATTTCCATAATGGTTGCACCAGTCTGCATTCAGAACACCAGTGGAGAAGGGTGTGCTTTTATTCAGTGCCTCTCCAACATTTGTTTTTGGATGATTTCTTTGATAGCTATTCTCTCTGTTGTAAGATGGTAACACAGTTTTCTTTTAATTTGCATTTCTGGGATGGCTAGTGATGTGCAACATTTTTTCATATGTTTATTTGCTTCTTTAATTTCATCATCTGAGAACTGTGTGTTCATCTAGGATGTCCATTTCTGTGTTGTTTCTTTACATGTAAGGGTCATAATATTTTTTAGTCCTTTATAAATTCTAGAGACCAGAAATTTCTCTGAGTGCCGATTAATTTTTTTGAAATTTATGGTTTGTCTTTTCACTTTATTACTAATTTCTTTTGACGTGCAAAGACTTTTTAATAAGATTTGGTCCCATTTATTATTTCTTTCCAATATTACTCGTCCTAATAGGTTTTTGTTTACAAACTCTTTTCCTATCCCTATGTATTCAAGAGTCACTCTTGCTTTCTCTTCCAGGAACTTAAGTGTTGCTGTTTTAATATTTAGATCTTTAAACCCTTTTGATTTTACCTTAGTACATGGAGATATACCAGGGGCAAATTTTAGGTTTTCACATATAGAGAGCCAGATTTTCCAGCGTGTGTTTTTCAAGAGTCTATCTTTCTTCCAGGAAGCATATGAGGACCCTTTGCCAAAGATCAGGTGACAGTGTGTTCTTAGAGGCCTCTGCATCTTCTAATCTGTTCCATTGATCCTCAGGTTTATTTTGTTGCCAGTACCATGCTGATTTAATCGCAGTAGATTTGTAGTATAATTTCAAAACGGGAATTGTAGTGCCTACTGCCTTGTCTTTATTGCCCAGGATTGCCTTTGCTCTTCGAGGTCTTTTGTGGTTCAAAATATATTTTAGGAATGATTTCTCTAGGTCTGTGAGAAAATTTGGTAGTAATTTGATAGTGATTGCATTAAATCAGTACAACAGTTTTGGGAGTATAGCAATCTTTAAGGTGTTGGTTCTTTGTATCCAGGATCAGGGAATTACTTTCCATTTTCTGAATTCCTCTACAATCTGGTTTTTCAGACTACTGTAATTTTCCGTAAAAAGATCTTTACTTCTTTGGTTGCAAGAATTCCAATGTATTGGATTTTCCACTGTGTTATTTTAAAAATTGTTGTTTCTCTCATTTTTTTCTCACTATGTTTGTTATCCGTGTAGAGGAAAGCTATTTACATTTGGGTATTGACTTTGTATCCTGGTATTGAACAGAATTTGTGTAGTCATTCAACTCGCTTACTAGTAGAGATTTTTGGTCTTCCAAGTAAAGTATCATGTTATCTCCAAATAAAGATAGTTTAACTTCCTATGTATGCTTATTCATATTTTCCTCCCTCTTCTCTAATTGACCTAGATAATGATGCCAAAACAATATTGAATAGGAGGAGAGATAATGGACATCTTTGTCTTCTACAAGATCTGAGAGTAAAATATTTCAGGTTTTCCCCTTTTAGAATTATATTAGCCATTGGCTTGTCATAGATGGCTTTTATCAGATTGAAGCAGTGGCCTTCTTTTCCAATTTACTGTAGAACTTTGAACATGAGTGAGTGTTGAAATTTCTCAAAAGTCTTTGCTGCAATAATTGAGAGGATCATGTTATTTTTAGATTCTGATCTATTGATATAGAGTATTTCATTTATAGATTTTTGAATATTAACCATTCTTGCATCCCTGCGATGAATCCTACCCGGTCATGCTGTGTGATCTTCTTTATGATTTCCTGTATTTTATTTTCTAGAATTTTATTGAGGAATTTTGCATCTATGTTCATGAGGAGATGGGCCTGTAGTTCTCTTTCATAGTTGTGTCTTTCCCTGGTTTTTGTATCAGTATCATTCTTGCCTCCAGCAATGATTTTGGAATAAAACTTCGATTTTCAATTGAATTGAAGAGTTTAAAGAGTGTAGGCACTAAATCTTCAGAATATGTCTTGTAGATCTCAGGGGTGAATCCATCAGAAACTGGCCTTTATTTTTTGGCAGGATTTTTATTACATTTCATTTTCCTTGAGTATTATTGGGTAATGAGAGCTCTTATATCTTCTTTATTCAGTTTTGGTAATTCAAACTTTCTAGGAACCTGTCCGTTTCTTCTGTGTTTTCTAACCTGTGAGTGTAAAGATACTCAATGTAACTTTTGATAGTGTTCTGAATTAACACTGCTTTTGTTGTGATTACACACTTTTCATTCCTTATTGCTGGCATTTGAATTTTTTCTTCCCTCTTCTTGATGATGTTAGCTTGGGGTTTATAGGTTTATTTCGTCTTCCAAAGAACTGCCTTTTCAATTCTTTCTTTCTGTGAACTGTTTTCTTCATCTCACTTGAATTTCTGCTCTAATCATCATGATTTCTTCCCGGTTTTGGGCTCTTCGTTGTGTTTACTCTTTGTTTTCTAGATATTGGAGGTACAGCACTAGGCTGTTTATTTGTTCCAGTTCTGTTTTTATAATCTGTGAGTACACAACAATAAATTTTCCTCTGAGAACTGATTTCAACACATCTCAAGAATTCTGATAAGCTGTGCTTCCATGTTCATTGAATAGCAGGAATTTTTGAATTTACTATTTAATTTCATCTGTGACTCATTCATTGCTGAGTAGGGTATTGTTTAATTTCCATGTATTTAGGAAAACTTTCTGATTTCTATTTTGGTGCATTTAAAGTTTCATGGCACTACGGTAATTTTATTTATTTTTTCCCATAATTTTATTGGTAAAAATAGCAATGAGACAGTTTCAAA
>NW_004524679.1:9073369-9078052 GCF_000260255.1 Octodon degus
TTGTTGACCTTATTAACCTATAGCTCAACATAGCAGCATGGCTTTACTTCTTATATTTCGCTTTTACAATTTTCTTCTGAAAGGTTAAGACCAAGGTAAAGCAGGACCTATGCAACAAGAGTTGTAGCATTTGGGTCTGATAAGGTCAGTGAAATCCCCCCAGGATTTTTCCTGAGATCCTGTACCACAGATGGTAGAACCTTTGTTAGTCTCAGCCATGTGGATGAGTCACGGCCATTGATTGGACAATATGCACTCTGTGAAATCCTGAAAGAATGCTTTCTCTCCAAGTGACTCTCCTTAGGCACACTCTACATCATCGATCACTTTACCCTTTCGCCCCATAATCTCCTTGGTCAGAAAAATTGGGACACTACTGAGTTGCATGATATTACAGTAAAGGTTCTGATATCTTCTGAGGCTTAATTGACCTTCGAGGGATACAGCGAAAATGTTGCCTTTCCTTGCAGCCCTCCTTATTCTCTAATTTTGGTCTGCAAATTTAGGTTGTTAATTGTCCAGGAGACAAGCATATTGTTATTAACATACAACTTTGGCTGTTAAGCTTAACCTCACCGTCTGCATATCAAGCATCTTAGGCATGATATGGAACAGGTATTTTTCATCGAGTATTGATATGTTGAACTTTACGTCCCTACAGAGTATGATAAAAGACATTAAAAATTAGAATACATTTTAAAAATAGTTATAAATAAGTATATACTTCTTATGTTTACACATAGGTCCAAAAATCTCACCATATACAACCTTGAAGCAAGACAGTCCCACATTATTCCTTTTCCTGTCTCTTGCTTTCATTCACCAACCCCTCCTTCTTGAATAACCATCTAACAGAGAGGCATCACAGAAGCAACTGTCATGTCATGACAAGCAGCCCATATTTAGAAGACCAGAATGACAGGCTATCTAAGCATTAAACTGCTATTACAAATTACAGCCTGAAGTGCAGTTGCTTAGTTCACAGGTATCAGTATATATAGATAGTCAAGGTGAGAATCTTTCCACTTTACTGCTAGATTAAAAAATCTTCTGAAGATTCTCAGGATCATTGCCTTGCCCATCTGCTACCTATAAATAACTGGATGACTTGACTTGTTCATGTTTTCTAGCTCTTCTCCTTTTCCACACTTGGTTAGTTAGTCCATGAGAACCTGCTTTCCTTTTGCTCATATTATACCTTCCTATTTGTATTTCTACTTTTGATTTCTTATACAAGGGAGACTTTACGATATTTACACATGTGTGTCTCCTTTACTTCACTTATGAGGATATGTTCAAGGGGCATCTAATTCAATATAAATGTTTCGAGGTTATCATTCGTTTATTTTAGTATATCATTCTTAATAGCTGAATAATACTCCATTCTGTAGAAATATCACATCTTTTTCAAACATTCCTCAGGTGAAGGTCATCTTGGTTTTTTCCAAGCTTTGGCTATCACATATTGTGCTGCTATAAATACATTCACACATATATCACTATGATATGATATTTTCAAATCCTCTGGGAAATTCTCAGTACAGGAATAGATGGTTGAAATGGGATTTACAGTGCAACTTTTCTATGGAGTCTCCATAAATATTTCCATAATGGTTGCACCAGTCTACATTGCCACCAGCAGTGGAGAAGGGTTCATTTTTCCACACAGCCTCTCCAACATTTGTTGTTGGGTGATTTCCTTATGATAGCCTTTCTTTCTTGCAAGAGATGATATATCAATAATGTTTTAATTTGCATTTCTCGAATGACTGGTGATGGGGAGCATTTTTTTCATAAATTTATTTGCATCCTTAATTTCTTCCTCTGAGAAGTGTGTGTTCATCTCGGATGCCATTTCTGGATTGGGTCTTTAAATTTTGGGACTATAGAGTTTTTCTAGTTCTTTACATATTCTAGAGAGCAGACCTTTGTCTCAGTACTTATTTGTCATGATTTTTTCGAAATTCGTGTGTTGCCTTTTCACGTTATTGGTAATTACTTTTTTGCCATGATTTTATGGATAAATAGCAATGAGACAGTTTCAAATCAAATCAGTAGGACAGTTTCAATAATTATCACACTGCATGCCTTCTTCTTAGTGGTTAATTGCTATACAAGATTTGGACTTCATATCCTATTTACAAATACCACTAGAACAAATCATTCAATTCATTAACAGACTGTAACTATATGTCTATCTTAACCACTTTGAATACACAGATACAAAACAGACATTAATGTGTATCCCCTTTTTTTCTTAAGTTCCATTATTTGAATATTATAGGTGTGTAAGCTCAGCAAAATATTCTAAGAGTCAGGTAGCCCATAATAGTATTGGGTGTTCCGCCTTACTGGCAATGTCAGAAATTGTTAACCTGACTCCCCCACAGCTCAACATAACAGCATGGCTTTACTTCTTATACTTCATATTTATACTTTTCTACTGGATGGTTAAGACCAAGGTAAAGCAGGACCTATGCAACAAGAGTTGTAGCTTTTGGGTCGGAAAATGTCAGTGAAATCCCCTCAGGATTTATCCTGAGATCTTGTACCTCAGATTGTAGAAGCTTTGCGAGTGTCAGCCATGTGGATGAGTCACTGCCATTACTTGGCCAGTGTGCTATCTGTGAAAGCCTGTGAGAAAGTTTTGTCTCCATGTGACTCTCCTTAGGCATACTCTACCTCATCGATCACTTTCCTCTTTGGTTCCATAGTCTCCTTGATCAGAAAATTTGGGACACTACCGAGTTATATGTTACAGTACAAGTTCTCATATATCCTGAGTCTTAACTGGCCTTGGAAAGCTAGGGCCAAAATTTTGGCTTTCCTTGCGGCCCTCCTTTTTCTCTAATTTTGGTCTGCAAACTTAGGTTGTTAACCATCCAGAAGACAAGCTCACAGTTATTATCAAACAACTTAGGCTATTAAGCTTAACCTCACTATCTCTCTGCATATCAAACATCTTAGGCATAATAAGGAACAGGCATTTTTCATCAAGTATTGATATGTTGAAGTTTAAACCCCTACATAGTATGACAAAAAAATTTTAAAAATTAGATTATATTTAAAAAAAAGGAAAAAGAACTATATACTTCTCTTGTTTGCACACAATTCCAAAAATAGCACCATATACAACCTTGAAGCAGGACAGTCCCACAATATTCCTTTTCCTGTCTCTTGCTTTCATTCACCACCCCCTTCTTCTTGAACATCCACCTACCCGAAGACATCATAGCAGCAATTGGCATGTCATGACAAGCAGCAAATATTCAGGATACCAGAATGACAGGGACTCGAAACATGAACTATTACAAATTACCATCTCCAGTGCAGTAACTTAGTTCACAGGTATCAGTATACATAGTTAGTCAGGGTGAGAATCTTTCCAATTAACTGCTAGATTAAAAAATCTTCTGAAGATTCTCAGGATCATTGCCTTGCCCATCTGCTACCTATAAATAACTGGATGACTTGACTTGTTCATGTTTTCTAGCTCTTCTCCTTTCCGTCTCTTGATTAGTTAATCCTTGAGACCTTGCTTTCCTTTTGCTTGTATTATATCTTTCTATTTGTATTTCTTCTTTGGAGTTCTTATAGTATGGAGACTATACGATATCTACACATGTGTGTCTGGTTTATTTCACTTATGAGTATATGTTCAAGTGGCATCCACTTCAATATAAAGTCTTTCAGTTTATCATTCTTAATAGCTTAATAAAACTCCATTGTGTAAAAATACCACATATTATTCAACCATTCATCAGGTGATGGGCATCTTCGTTGTTTCCAAGACTTGACTTCACAAATTGTGCGCTATAAAAATAGGAACACATATATCACTATATTATGATGATTTCAGATACTCTGGGAAAATTCCCAGTAGAGGACTAGCTAGTTTAAAGGGGATTTCCAGTCCACCTTTTTCAAGGAGTCTCCATACTGACTTCCATAACGGTTGCAAACAGTCTACATTCCCACCAGCAGTGGAGAAGGGGTCCTTTTTCCCCACAGCCTCTCCAACATTTGTTGTTGGGTGATTTCTTTATGATAGCCATTCTTTCTGGGGTGAGATGATATCTCAACGTGGATTTAATTTGCATTTCACGAACGGTTAGTGATGTGGAGCATTTTTTTTCATATATTTATTCGCTTGTTTAATTTCTTCCACTGAGAAGTGTGCGTTCATGTCGGATGCCCATTTCTGGATTGGGTCTGTAAATTTTGGGTCCCTAGTGTTTTTTACTTCTTTATAGATTCTAGAGAGCAGACCCTTGTCTGAGTACTTATTTGTCATGATTTTTTCCAACTTTGTGGGTTGTCTTTTCACATTGTTGGTAATTTCTTTTGACGTGAAAATACGTCTCAGTAAGAGCAGTTCCCAGTTCTTAATTCTTTCAACTCTTACCCTTGCGATTTGATTTCTTTCCATGAACTCTTTGCCTACCCCTATGTCTTTAAGAGTTCCTCATACTTTCTCTTCCAGGAGTTTAGTGTTTCCGCTTTAGTGTTTAGACCTTTATTTCATTTTGACTTTACTTTAGTGCATGTTGATAGACCTATGTCAAATTTGAGTTTTCAGAGACCCAGTCCTAGCCCAGGTCCGGTGAGTGTGTGGAGAGCTTCCTGCTAACCTGCTCCAGAGGGACCAGTCCCAGCCCAGGAGCAGCATGGGCCGGACCCTCT
>NW_004524679.1:9087094-9093034 GCF_000260255.1 Octodon degus
CAGTGCTATTGTAAAAGGTTTTGTTTCTATAATTTCCCTTTCAGTGTGTTTGTTGTCTGTGTAGAGGAATGCTATTGACTTTTGGGTATCCATTTCATAACCTGCTATGCTATTGAATTTCTGTATTAATTCTAGTAGCTTCTTGGTTTAGATTTTTGGGTCTTCGATGTAAAGTATCATGTCATCTGCAAATAAAGATAATTTAACTTCTTCTTTGCCTATTCCTATTCCATTTATTTCTTTCTCTTGTCTAATGACTGTAGATAATGATTCCAGAACTAGTTTGAATAGGAGTGGTGATAGAGGATATCCTTGTCTTCTACTAGATCTTCGAGTAAAAGATTTCAGATTTTCCCCATTTAGGATTATGTTAGCAATTGGGTTTTCTTAAATGACTTTTACCAGATCAAAGTACAGGCCATCTATGCCAATTTTCTGTAGGACTTTGAACATGAATGAGTGTTGGACTTTGTCAAAAGCCTTTTCTGCATCAATGGAGATGATCATGTGGTTTTTAGTTTTCGCTCTATTTATATAGTGTATTACATTGATAGCTTTTCGAATATTGAACCATCCTTGCATCCCTGGGATGAATCCTACCTGGTCATGGTATATGATCTTCTTGATGATTTGCTGTATTCTATTTGCTAGTATTTTATTGAGGATTTTGGCATCTATGTTCATGAGGGAGATAGGCCTGTAGTTCTCTTTCTTAGTTGCTTCTTTCCCTGGTTTTGGTATCAGTATAATACTTGCCTCCAGGAATGATTTTGGGAGTATTGCTTCCTTTTCAATTTCATGGAAGAGTTTGAGGAGTATAGGGACTACATCTTCTGTAAATGTCTTGTAGAATTCCGCTGTCAATCCATCCAGCCCTGGACTTTTGTATGCTGGTAGGTTTTGAATTACATCTCGTATTTCATTGGCTGTTATTGGGCTATTGGTAGTGGTTATATCTTGTCGATTCAGTTGTGGAAATTTGTACCTCTCTAGGAATCTGTCCATTTCTTCTGTGTCTTCTATTCTGTGAGAGTAAACATTCTCAAACTATTGATAATATTCTGAATTTCTACTGAGTCTGTGGTAATTACACCCTTTTCATTCCTTATTGCTTGTGTTTAAATTTTTTCTTTCCTCTGTTTGATGAGGTTATCTAGGAGATTATCAATTTTATTTAATCTTTCAAAGAACCAGCTTTTTGATTTTTTAATTCTTTGAATTGTTTTCTTCATCTCATTTGAATTAATTTCTGCTCTAATCTTTATGATTTCCTCTTTTCTTTGGGCTCTGGGTTTGGTTTGCTCTTCCTTTTCTAGTTGTTGAAGGTGGAGCATTAGGGTAGTTATTTTTTCCCAATTCTGTTTTTCTGATGTGTGAGTTCACAGCTATGAATTTCCCTCTGAGAACTGCTTTCATCGTTTCCCATAATTTATGATTAGTTGTGCTTGAATTTTCATTGTACTGTAGATATTGATGAATTTCTTGCTTAATTTCATCTGTGATGCATTGGTTGCTGAGTAGGGTGTCATTTTATTTCCATGTATTTAAAGATTTTTCTTATCTCTTTTTTTCATTTATTTCAAGTTTCATTGCACTGTGGTCAGATAATGTGCATTGGATAATTTCTGTTTTCTTGCATATAGTTTAGCATGACCTATGAACCAGTATGTGGTATATTTTAGAAAATGACCCCTGTGCAGCTGGAAAAAACTTTTATCCAGCTGTGTTTGCGTGGAACACTCTCCATAGGTCCACCAAGTCCTTTTGTTTCCAGATCTGGTTCATTTCTGTTACTTCTTTGCTAAGTTTTTGCCTGGTTGCCCTATCTGTTGGAGATAAGGTGGTGTTAAGTTCTTCTTTTAAAATTGTGTATTGGATATTAGATTTTTCATGCCCTTTAAGATTTGATTTATATATTTGGGTATTTCTGTGTTCGGTGCATACAGATTTATGAGTGTTACCTCTTCTTCTTGAATTTTTCCCCTAAGCAGTATATAGTGACCTTCTTTATTTTGCTTGATCTTTTTTGGCTTGAAGTTGAGACTGTTTGAGAATAGGATAGCAGCCACTGTTTTTTTTGGAGGTGCTGGGTCATTTAGTGTTGTGTTCTTTCCTTTGACTTTCAGCCTATGAATATCTTTATGAGTTAATTGTGTTTCTTCCATACAGTAAAATTGTTGGATTTTGTTTCCTAATCCACTGTGCCAGTCTATTTCTCGTAATTGGTGAATTGAGTCCATTTACATTGATGGTTAGAATTGAGATGTATTGACTTACGGTTGACATGTTATTTACCTGTTGTCATTTACTCCTTTTTCTCCCATGTTTAGTTGCTTGCCCTATTTTGTTGGTTGCTTCTGATATCATTCACAAAGTTTCGAACATTTTAGTCCCTCTCTACAACATCTTTTAGTAGCCTACGTAGGGTTGGCTTTCTCAGCATGAAATTATTTTGCTGTTCATTGTCATGAAAGTATTTCATTTCTTCATCAAACTTAAAAGAGAGTTTTGCAGCTTATAGTATTCTGCTCTGGAATTTGTTTTCATAGAGGACTTGAAGTCCTCTGCTCCATGCTCTTCTTGCCTTCATGTTTTGTGAAGAGAAGTCGGCCATAATTCTGATGGGTTTTCCTTTGAATGTGATCTGCTTCTTTTCTCTAGTGGCTTTCATTATATTATCCTTGTGCTGAATTTCCTGGATCTTTACTATTATATGTCTCGGTTTGGTTTTCATTGGGTTGAAGTTACTTGGCGTTCTGTATTCTTTGTTTACCTGAATGTCAGATTGTTTCCTCGTATTTTGGAAGTTTTCTGTAATCACTTCTGCTTATATTGTTTTTTAATGTCATTTGTGTTGACTCCTTCTTTCTCATTGATGAATATTAGTCTCTCATTTTTCATCTTTGCTTCATTTTGCATGTGATGCATTATTCTTTCCTGCATCCTAGTTGTTTTTAAGAGATCCTTTCTTACCTTTTCACTAGCTGCACCAGCATCTTCAAGATCTGAAACTCTGTCTTCACTTTCACTTAAACCATTTTCAAGCTTGTAATTGAGATTTTAATTTCCTCTATATCTCTCTGACTCTGCTTCATGCAATCTATTTCTTTCCTGTATTTCTCATTCAAGGAATACCTCATTTTTCTAATCTCCTCTATTTTTTATCAATATTTTCTTTAGAAGCCGTTACAAAATCTTGTAGTGCAGTGTTTTTTTTTTTCAGATTGGTTTTCCTCCCTATGTTTCTGTAGTGTCTTCTTTACTTCAGGTGGTATATGTTCT
Organism: Octodon degus; assembly: GCF_000260255.1. Classification (NCBI taxonomy): domain Eukaryota; kingdom Metazoa; phylum Chordata; class Mammalia; order Rodentia; family Octodontidae; genus Octodon; species Octodon degus. The sequence goes on from NW_004524679.1 coordinate 9,090,377, forward strand.
GATATTTTTTATTTTTATTTCAGAATAGAATTGCACTCTGAGTTCCTCCATATCTTTCTGCTGTGGTCATTTTATATGCATGGGAAAATTTCAGTATACTTTTATATACTTAAGCATAACCTATATACCAGTATGCCTTTCATTTCAGAAAATGACACATGTGCTACTTAAAAAACGTATATGGAACTGTCGTTTGGTAAAACATTCTGTATATGTCCACTGAGTCCATTTGTTTCAAGGTCTGGTTTAGTTCTGCTAATTCTTGGCTAATTTTTTGTCTGCTTGACCTATCCTTTTGGGATAAGGGTGTTTTAATGTCTCTTGTTAAGACTATGGGTTTGGATATTAGATTATTCATGTCCATTAAGGTTTGTTTTATACATTTGATTGCTGCCATGTTTGATGCACAGATATTAGAATTTCTACCCTAACCAGTGTATAGTTATCTTCTTTATTTTGTTAGATCATTCTTTATTTGAAGTTGAGACTGTCTGAGAAAAAGATTGCTACCCCTGCTTTTTCTGAGGTGTTGCTATTGTTTTGCATGCTTTGATTTTCAGTCTATGAATTTCTCTATGAGTGTAGTGTGTTTCCTGTATATAGCACATTGTTGGATTTTGTTTCTTAATGCACTGTGCCTGTCAATTTCTCTTAATTTGTGATTGAGTCCATTTAAATTGATGGTTATAATTGAGATGTGTTTACATGTTATGATTTACATGTCATTTACCTGCTGCTGTTTACTCCTTTTGTCTTGTGTTTAATTATTTACCCTATTTTTGGTTCCTTCTGTTCTCGGTTCTATTGTTCAGTTCATTTTGGTCCCTCTCTAGAACATCTTTCAGGAGCCTGTGTAGGGTTGGCTTTGTCATCATGAATTTCTTTGTTTGTTTTTTGTCATGGAAGTATTTAACTTCTCCATCAAACTTGAAAGAGAGTTTTTTTTCTGGTTATAGTAGTCTGCGCTGGAATTTGGTTTTGTAGAGGCCTTGAAGTATTCTGCTCCATTTTCTTCTTGCCTTCATGTTTTGTGAAGAGAAGTCATCCATAATTTTGGTGAGTTTTCCTTCCATGTGTTGTGCTTTTTTTCTGTAGCAGCTTTCAGTTTACTCTTGTGATGGATTTCTGGAATCTTGAGGATTAAATGTATCAGTGTGTTTTTTATTTGATTGAATTTATTTCGCGTTCTGTATGCTTCAGTTACCTGAATGTCAGATTATTTCCTCAGATTTAGGTTGTTTTCTGCTATTACTTCTCCCATATTCCTTTTATATCATGGGTATTGACTCCATCTCTCTCATTGACGCATGTTAGTCTCAGATTGCTCATATTTGATTCATCTTTCAAGTGATGAATTATTTTTTTTCTTGCTTCCTAGTTATTTTTAAGAGATCCTTTCATACCTTTTCACTAGCTGCTCATGCATGTTCAAGATATGAAACTCTCTTCACTTTCATTCAAGTTGTTTTGCAGGCTTCTGACTAAGATTTTATATTTCTCTGCATCTGTTTGACTCTACTTCATGCTTTATATTACTTTCCTGTATTACTCATTCAAGGAATCCGTCATTTTTCTTAACTCCTTTATTTTTTTAAATTAATATCTTCTTTAGAAGCAGTTATTAATTCTTTTATTGCAATTTTTTTTCAAATTGGATCTTTTCCCTATTTTTCTGGTTTGATTCTTTACCTCAGATGCAATGAATTCAGAGATTTCTTTTTTTTTATTTTAGGAATTATTTCTTCTCTTTCTTCCTCTATACCTTTCTGCCGTTGTTTCTTTACTTCTGACAGTATTGATTTATATATTTCAGCTGAGCTAATGTCCTCTGCAACTTTTCTGGATCAGCATTGGCTTTCCTGCACATGTTTATGTATTAGACCCTTTACTACATATGCTATTAATTTAGGGATTTATTTTTTATTTCAGAAATTGATTCTGCTCTGAGTTCCTCTGTACCTTTCTGATCTTGTTTCTTTAATTCAGAGGCTATTAATTCACACATTTCAGCTGAGTTAATGTTCTCTGCACTTGTCCAGGTTGACTTCAAGTCCTTAGATTGCATTTTGCTCCTTCTCTTTCCCATTTCATATAGTACTGACCTCTGACATCAAGTGAAGAGCTTTGGTGCACTTATAACCCTAACACCTTTTGAAATTCCCATTCAAACCTATTAAGTTTGAGTTTTCACAGTTTTGTCTGGCTTGGGTCTAGCTGTAGTGTTCACTTTCTTCCTACTGTAGCTCTTGAAAGTGAATCTGTTGTGCCCTTCTTGCACAGCATTGAACCTTTGGTTTCCCTCTGCTGTTTCCCTGGCCCCAGGGGTATGGCTGAGCGCAGAATCTCTAGCACCCACTCGCCTGACATGGGCTTGTGCTGAATCTGGGATACCTGAGAGAGTGGCAGAAGTTCTCACTCACTCAGCAAGTTTGAGGGCGGGGGTTCCAGAGCTGAATATCTGATTGAATATTACCAATTTCTTAAAATAAATTTTAACTGTTTGTTCATTTTTTTACCATTTATACAATTATTTTAAATAGAGTATAGTGATGTTAGATATTACATTAGAAAAAACATACGTTGCAAAGACCAAGATGATAGGTGTTTTAAGCAAGGTTTTGTATACACATTTCTATCCTCAATGTAGTTGTTTAGTTC
>NW_004524679.1:9093204-9104662 GCF_000260255.1 Octodon degus
AATCCATTTCTTTCTTATTTATTGTATCCGTTATACCTTTCAGTTTTTATTTCTTCTTTTGGGTTGTTACACTAGGGAGACAATATGATATTTACAAATCAGGATCTGGTTTATTTCACTTAAGAGTATAGCCTCTAGTTGCATACACTTACCTGTGAAGACTTCCAGTTTGTCTCTCTTTGTAGCTGAGTAATACTCTATTGTATAAAAATAGCACATTTTTCCACCGGTTCCTCAGGTAACAGGCATTTTACTTCCTTCCAATATACGACTATGACAAATTTTGATGCTCTAAACGTGGCTGAACATATGTCATTGTGGAATTATATTCGTAGGTTTTTTTGGAAAAAATATCCAATAATCAAATAGCTGGAGTGAGTGGGATTTCCAGTCCTAGATTTTTGAGCAGTTTCCACACTGATTTCAATAGTCGTTCTACCAATCTACATTCCCCCCAGTAGTGGGAAAGGATTTGCTTTCCTCAGCAGCCTATCCAGCATTTGTTGTTACTTGATTTTATTTTTTAAAAATTTCTTCGCTTGTTTGGCGCACTATAATTGTGGGGCTGGCCTGGCATGTGGTGGTTGGGATCAAAGTTTGGTCCCCTGCACCTGCCTAAACTTGATAAGCAGATGCTTTAGAACGCTGAGCTATCTCGCTGGCACAGTTGATTTCTTTATGACAGCCATTCTTCCTGGGCAGATATGGCATCTCAATATTTTAGATTGCACTTCTCAAATTGCCAGTGAAGTGGAGCATTTTTCAAGTATTTATTTGACTCTTATATTTCTTCCCCTGAAAAGTGAGTATTCATCTGAGATATTCATTGTTTTTCCATTATAAAAATTTATTGTTATGCAAATCTACAGGTTTTAAACAGTTAAGAGACTTTTTTGTGCCTGGAGAAGCTGGCAGGCCCTGATGGTGATGGCCTTCCAGGAACGTGGTTACAGGCTCTGCTCAATGTTTGTGGAGATGTCGATCTCTTCTGGAAGCTCAGCCACATTAATTTAAAACCAGCCTTGACCATCATTAAGAACTTTGGCATCATTCTTTTTCTACACGAAAGTGATGGCCAGGTATTTGGTATCAAAGAGACCTGCACAGGCAATATGGTGCAGGTAAGTGTCTGAGTTTTCAAACATATCATGGCTGAAGATAATTTTGATACTTTCAGTGTCCATTCCTTTTCCAAACATGTTAGTGGCCACCAGGATCCACTGCTGGAATTCCTTGAGGTGCTGTTATCATGATAGGCACTCCTTGTGTGCCATGACATGGTGCATGGCGATAGGCAGGAAGTTCCGCCACACCAGTAGCTGTGCCATGGCCATGCAATTCTGTACCGACTTCACAAAGATCACCACCTGGTTTAATTCTAATACATCAAGGAGGTCGAACAACTTGCAGTTCTCATAGTCCTTGATCTTCACATAGTACTGCTGCAGGCCATGCTGCATGAGCTTGGTCTCATGATCTACGAACACCTCCATGGGATCCTGCATAAACTTCCTGCAGACTGGCCGGATCTCCTTCCTCACAGTGGCGCTAAACATCATGCACTGCTTCTCATGGTGTGTCAGGTGAAACATCTGCTGTAGGCCTGCCTCATGTCTAGCTGCTTCAGCATCTTGTCACACACGTCATGCAAAAAGTGCTCCACGTTCTTCAGGTTGTGGGTCCTGTTTCTCCTGAGTGCCAGGATCCAGCTATGATGTGAAGACAGTTTCTCTTTGCACTTCCTCATCCTTCTTGACGGAGTGGCCTCCAAGGTACATGGACAACTTGAGAATGGGCATGTATTTGGAGAAGCACTCATACACCTTGTTGACAGGAAGGCCAGCTTCCTTATGTGACACATGACCAGAACTGCCGTCCGACTACTGACAGGCTCAGTTTGCTTTTGTGTGGCCAGCACTAAGGCTGCCATCCTGCCCATTGCACACTTGGCCTGGCAGGACATCCATGACCAGGATGGTCAGGGGGCTGAACTCATGTTGAATCTCTGAGGGGTGCTAAAAGCCGCAGTCCACAAGGCCATTCAAGAGCTCTGGATTCAGTAGATGTCCCAAAAGCCATATCTGTGAATGGAGACATAGGCGACTTGCACATCTTTCTTGTGAGTGTGGGAGTGCTCTCAGTAAGAGCCTAGGACTCTTCATCTACCTCATTATCCAGAAGTTCATTTTTCATGTCTTGTTCTTGGATTCTCATTCACCTCCTCATGCTAAGAGTAGGATCTCAGATGACCGTTTTTTGATTAGATCTTTAAATTTTCGGGCCCGAGGGCCGGCCAAATAGCTCCTCAGATCAAAGCACCAGAAAGAAGGCACAGGGGCTTGGGGTTTCATCCCAGGACTGCCATGCCAGCCCTGCCCTTGAAGCATGCTGAGATGGTGATTGAGACTGTGCATTTTGGTGCACACCTGTAATCCCAGAAATTGGGAAGCTGTAAACATAAGAATTATTTATGAGTTCAATATAGTAGTGAGACCTGAGGACCCTGTAGACCCTACACTAAAATACAGGAGAAAAAATGAAATAAATTTTGGGATCCTAATTTTTTTTAGTTGTTTGTATATTCCAGATAGAAGATCTTTGTATGAGTGATTATTGCTTAGGATTTTTTCAATGTCTCTGTGTTATCTATTTGCATTTTTGATGATGTCCTTTGATGTGCAGAAACTGCCCATTAAGTGGAGGTGCCAGTAGTTTATACCTTGAAATATTTCCCATGCATCTTGTTTTTTGAACATGAAATGTGTGCCTACCCCTATATCTTCAAGATTTCCAAATACTTTCTCTACGACGAGATTTAGTGTTTCTGTTTTAATGGTCAGATCTTTAATCTGTTTTGAATTTCGATTGGGACATACTGATAGACAGGGGTCTAATTTTAGTTTTCAGCAAATAGACAATCAGTTTTCCCAGCATCATTTGTTAAAGAAGCTATCTTTCTTCCAGTGAACATGTTTGCCCCTTTGTCAAAGATTCTGACATTACCGGTCCTATGGATAACTCATTACTATCATGGACTATTGGACTATATTGGATTATTTTTGCTGAATTCACACATCTACAGTGTTTTCATAGCAATGGAATACACATCTCTAACAAAACTCAACAAAAAAGGGGATTCAAATGAACGATTGTTTTGTATCTGTATATACAAAAGAGTTAGCATAGATATAAGACTACTTTCTTTCAGTTAAGTGAGAAGAATGATTTGTGCTAATGGTGTTTGGATAGGATATTATGTCTGCATTTTTACTGTGAATAACCACTAAAAAGACAACAATATGCTATGTATTAATTATTGAAACCATGCTTCTAATCAGTTTTGAAACTACCTCATTGCTATTTATTTCTCTATACAATTAATAAAAATATATGACTGATTTTTATGCAATTGTATCTTCATCTTCTAATGTTTTCCATTGATTTTAAACCTTTTTGTCACTACCATGCTAATTTTTTCACAGCAGCTGGGTAGTATAATTTCAAATCAGGGCTTACAATGCGTCCTGCCTTGCATTTGTTGCCCAATATTGTGTTTGCTACTCTAGGTGTATTCTTGTTCCGCATACATTTTAGGAATGTTTTCTCTTGATCTGTGTGGTATGATGTTGGAATTTTGATAGGGATTGCATTATATCTGTACAGCAATTTTGAGAGTATGGCAATCTTCACATAATTGGTTCTTCCTGTCCAGGAGCAAGAAAAATATTTCCATATTCTGAAATTCTCTTTGAGGTCTCTTTCCGAGTAGCGTAGTTTTCATTGTAAAGATCATTTTCTTCCTTGGTTTCATAAATTCCTAGGTATTTCACTATTTTGGATGTTATTGTGAATGGTATTTTTTCTCAAAAATCTCTTTTTGTATGTTTCCTATCTGTTTACAGCAATGTTATTTATTTTTGGTATTGAGTTTGTAACCTGTTTTGATATTGAATTTGTTTATTAATTTTAGCAGCTGCTTGGTGTAGTTTTTTGGCTCTTCCAAGTACAGTATACTGTCATCTGCACATAATGATAGTTTCCGTTCTTCCTTATCTATTCTTATTTTTATCTGTCTCTGTTGTTTATTGGCTTTAGATAATGATTCCAGAACTATACTGAATAGGGAAGTGATAGAGGATGTCCTTGTTTTATACCGAATTGGAGAGTAAAAGATTTCATATTTTCCCCATTTAGAAATATGTTGGCTGTCATATTGTCATAGGTGTCTTTTATTAGATTGAGGTATAACTGATTTATTGCAATCTTCTTTAGTGCTTTGATCATGAATGAGTATTGAACTTTTTCAAAAGCCTTTTTTGCATTGAATGTGGTGATCATGAGATTTTAATTTTGGTTCTATTGATGTTGTGTACTACATTTATAGATTTGCATATGTTGAACCATTCTTGCATCTATGGCATGAAACTTATCTCATCATGTTGTATAATCCTATTGATGATTTGCTATGTTCTATTTGCTAGGATCTTATTGATAATTTTTGCATTTATGTTCTTCAGGGAGTTTGGCCTGCAATTTTCATTTATGTTTGGATGTTTCTCTGGTTTTGCTATCAGCATAATACTTTCCACCATTAATTATATTGGGATATTTCTTCCTTTGAAAAAACATTGAGAAATTCAAGGAGTATTCTTGGTAAATCTTCTGTAAATTTATTGTAAAATTTAGCTGTAAATCCATCTGGATAAACGCTTGTGACATCTCTGATCAAAATGCAGGAATGCCGCATGAGTGGGATCCATACCATGCCATCCATACCCTCCCAACAATCCACAGCGCCCCCCTCATACCTGCCACATGAGTGAAACCTTCTGATACGTTCTCCCGGCTCCCAGATCCAGCCCAAGCTGTGGCCCGGAGAGTAGGTGGGAGAGATTCTAGCTACCCTGAACCGCAATGACCTCTCTAGTCCAAATCCAGGCACACAACATGAATGAGATCCTCTGCCTTGCCATTGAGACATGCCCTCTACTCAGAAGACACCCAAATGAACGCCAAGTGGGTGAGAACTTCTGCCACATCCTTGTGACCAACAGATCCAACCCAACGCATGTACAGGGAGTGTGTAGTTAGCATCTAGGAATCAATGAAACCAAGCCATCCCCTATACCCCCTTGTCCTCTTCTGACACAGCTCAGGATTGACAAACAGGCCTTGCGTGAAACTCTGCAACTGCACACCCTGCACAGAGAGGAAGGGACTGAACAACCCAGATAGTCTATGACATCATGCCAGCGGGTCACAATAGGTTCGCTCCCAAAGGCTGCAGCATGAAGGCGCTGAGCACAGCAGCCAGACCCAAGCCAGGCAAAACTGGATAATTTCAAACTTTGTAGATTGGTACCAGAATTTCATTAGGTGATAAGGTTATATCTCCAACAAAGTTCTACAAGAAAGGTCAGAGGACAGTGTTGTGCAAAATGACAATGACAGCTCTAGCCCAGACCCTGTGAGTGTGTGGGAGAGTTTCCTGCTACCCTGTACTTGCAGGATCTGTCTGGTCCAAGCTCAGTGGCAACATTGGTGAAAACCTCTTCCACCCCTTTATCAAACACCCCACCCCAGGGCAATCCCCCACACTCCTATCAAGTGAGTGATAGCTTCAGTCGCATCCTCAGGAAACCCAGATCTAGCCCTAGCCCAGGCCAATTGAGTGTATGGGAGAATTTACTATCCAACTTTCTCAACATTGTCTCTTTCAGACTCAACTCAGGACTGGAATAAAGGCCTGGGGTGAAACTCTGCTGCTGTAGACCCTGCAAAGAGAGTAGGGGACAGAACCACTCAGCGTGTCTAGGAGTAAAACATCTTGCCAGAGGGGCACAACAGGTTCACTCCCAAGGGAGAGTATAGGAATGAGCTGAGCTCAGGAGCCAGACCCAAGCAAGGAACAGCTGGAAAAACTCAAAATTTGCAGATCTGCACCTCAATTTCAGTTGGTGCTAAGGGTATAACTTTACCAAATCGCTACAATGTAGGTCAGAAGACAGTGCTATATAAAATGACAATGGGAAGGAGCAAAATGCAGTCTCAGAACCCAAGCACACCAATAGCAAGTGCAGAGGACATTAATATAGATCAAATTAGGAATTACACAGCTGAAATCAATGAATCAAACCTTCAGAAAAAAGAAACAACTGCAGAAAGGTATAGAGGAACTCAGAATGGAAATTAAAAAAACAAATCCCAATAGTAGTAGCATCTGCATTAAAGAATCAAATGGAGAAACATATGGAGGAAATCCAATGCCCAGGCAGAGCAACTGCAGAGGACACTAGCTCAGCTGAAATGTATGAGTGGACGGCGTTGAAAGTAAATAAGCAACAGCAGAAAGTTGTAGAGGAACTTATAGCAGAATTATTTTATGAAGTAAAAAAGGAATTGATTGAACTCATAGCATCTGAAACAAACAATCAAATACAGAAACATAAGAAGGAAAGTCAATCTGAAAAATAATCTGGACTAAAAAAATTAACAACTGCTTATAAAGAAGACATTGATAAAATATAGAGGAGATAAGAAAAATGACAGATTCCATGAATGAGCAATGCAGCAAAGTATATCGCATGAAGCTGAGTCAAAGAGATACAGAGAAACTTAAAATCTCAATCACAATTTTGCAAAACTGTTTGTGTGAAAGTGAAGACAGAATTTCAGATCTTGAAGTGCTGGTGCAGCTAGGGAAAAGGCGCAAAAAAAGATCTCTTCAAAATAATTGCAATGCCAAAAAAATAATTCATCAATTGCAAGACAATGAAAAGATGAATAATGTGAGACTAATAGGTATCAATGGAAAGAAGGTATCAATCCAAAAGACATTAAAAAGTAGGGGCAGAAGTAATAGCATAAATTTTCCCAAATATGAGGAAAAAATCTGATATTCAGGTAACCGAATCATATAGTAGGAGAAGTAACATAAATCGATTTAAATACACCAAGACATATAATAGTCAAGATCCCTGAAATCCAGCACAAGAATAATACAGTGAGAGACACTAGAGGAAAGAAACAGATGACATTCAAAGAAAACCCATGAAAATTACGTTTGACTTCTCTTAACAAAATATGAACGCAAGAATAGCAGGGAGCACAGTACTTCAAGTCCTCCATGAAAACAAATTGCAGAACAGAATACAATAACCTGAAAGACTCTTTCAAGTTTGATGGAGAACTAGGATAGTTTCATGACAAAGAACAAATGAAGAATTTCATGATGAAAAAGCCAACTCTACACAGGCTCCTGAAAGTTGTTCTAGAGAGGGACCAAAATGATCAGAACTTCACGAAAGAGATAAGAAGCACCCAACTAAATAGGGCAAACAACTATACACAGGAGAAAAAGGAGTAAACAACAACAGGTAAATAACATATCAATCATAATTCAATATGTGTCAATTATAACTGTCAATGTAAATGGATTCAATTCACCAATTAAGGGAAATATAGTGGCAACATGGATTAGGAAACAAAATGGAAAAATATGCTGTATACAAGAAACATATTTAAATCATGGCAACATTCATAGGCTGAAATTGAAAAGATGGGCATCAATAATACACACCCAAACACCTCCAAAAGTGCTGTTATAGCAATCCTAATCTCAGAGAGTCCCAAATTCAAACCAAGAATGATGGAGTGAAATAAAGAAAGCCACTATTTAATAGTTATGGGAAAATACAAGAGGAAGAAGTAGCAGTCATAAATATGTATGCGCCAAACATGGAATCATCCAAGTATATAAAGTACATCTTAATGGACATTAAAAATATAATATCCAATACCACAATCTTGAAAAGAGACCTTAGTACCCTCTTATCACAAAAGAGATAGGTGAAGCAGTAAAGAAATAACAGAACAGAACCAGACCTTGAAACAAAAGAACTTGGTGGAGATATATAGAGGAATGCACAGAAACACTGCCAAATACACATTTCCCTCAGCTGCAAGTGGGTCATTTTCTAAAATAGACCACATAATGGTCCATGAGTCATGCTGAAGTGTATGCAAGACAAAAGAATCAATCCCATCCATATTATCTGAACAAGTTCAATGAAACAAAATAAAAGACAAAAGAAGCCAGAAAAAAGCTTAAACACATTGAAATTAAACAACACCCTACTCAGCTAGCAATGGGTCACAGATGAAATTAAACAAGAAATTCAACAATTCAATAATAATTCAATGAAAATTCAAACACAACTTCCTGGAATTTATGGGGTACGATGAAAGCGGTTCTCAGAGGGAAAATCATAGCTGTGAACTCACACATTAGGAAAACCTAAAGAGAACAAATAAAAACCATAATGCTGCACTCCCAACATGAAGAAAAGGAGGAGCAAATGAAATCCAGGGCCCAAAGACTGAACGAAACCATAAAGATTACATGAGAATTTAATTTTATTGAGATTAACAGTCCCACAATATTCCTTTTCCTGTCTCTTGATTTCATTCACCACCCCCTCCTTCTTGAACAACCATCTACCTGAGAGACATCACAGCAGCAACAGTCATGTCACGACAAGCAGCCCATATTCAGAAGATAAGAATGACAGGCAATCCAAGCATTAAACTACTATTACACATTACCATCTGCAGTGCAGTAGCTTAGTTCACAGGTATCAGTATATATAGTTAGTCTGGTTGAGAATCTTTCCAATTAACTGCAAGATTATAAAATTTTCCGAACATTCTCAGGATCATTGCCTTACTCATCTTCTACATATAAATGTATGGCTTGACTTATACATATTTCCTAGTTCTTCTCCTTTCCTTCTCTTGATTAGTTAGTCCTTGAGATCCAGGTTTTCTTTTACTTGTATTGTGCCCATCTATTTGTATTTCTTCTTTTCAGATCTTATACTAGGGAGAATATATGATATTTACATATGTGTGACTGGGTATTTCACTTATGAGTATATGTTCAAGTGGCATCCTTTCAATATAAAGGCTTGGAGTTTATCATTCTTAATAGCTGAATAATACACCATTGTGTAAAAATACCACAGCTTTTTCAACCATTCCTCAGGAGAAGGAATATTGTGCGAATGTCCTGCTTCAAGGTTGTATATGGTGAGATTTTTGGACTTAGGTGTAAACATAAGAAGTATATATTTTTATTTCCTATTTTTAATATATATTCTAATTTTTAAATATTTTTATCATATTCTGTAGGGAATTAAAGTTCAAAATATCAATACTCGATGAAAAATACCTGTTCCATATTATGCCTAAGATGTTTGATATGCAGACAGATGGTGAGGATAAGCTTAACACCTAGGTTGTATGGTAATAACAATAAGCTTGTCTTCTGGATGGTTAACAACCTGAGTTTGCAGGTCAAAATTAGACAAAAAGGAGGGCTGCAGGGAAAGCCAAAATCTTGGCCCTAGCCTTCTAAGGTCAATTAAGTCTCAGGACGAATGAGAAATTGTACTGTAAAGTCATGTAACTCAGTAGCCTCCCAAATTTTCTAATCAAGGAGATTAAGGGGCCAAAGGGGATAGTGATCAGTAATGTAGAGTGTGCCTAAGGAGAGTCACATGGAGAGAAAATATTCTCTCAGGCTTTCACAGAGAGCACCTTGTCCAAGCAATGGCCATGATTCATCCACATGGCTGAAACTGAAAAAAAGTTCTGCAATCTGATGTACAGGATCTCAGGATAAATCCTGAGGGGATATCACTAACCTTTTCAGACCCAAAAGCTACAACTCCTGTTGCATATGTCCTGCTTTACCTTGGTCTTAACCATCCACCAGAAAAGCGTAAAAATGAAATATAAGAAGTAAAGCCATGCTGAGTTTTAGGAGACTCAGGTCAACGATTTCTGACATTGCCAATCAAGCAGAAGACCCAATACTAGTACAGGCTACTGGATAATTTTAGAATATTTTGTTGAGTTTACACAACTATATTATTCAGATAATGGAACTTAACTTAAAAGAGGGTATACAGGTAAATTTCCATTTCGTATCTGTGTATTCAAAGTGGTTAGGATAGATATATAATTGCATTCTCTTAATGAATAGAGTGATCTGTTCTAATGCTGTTTGTAAATAGGATATCATGTCCACATCTTGTACAGCAATTAACCACTAGGAAGAATGTTTGTAATGTGTTAGTTATTGAAACTGTCCTACCAATTTCATTTGAAACTGTCTCATTTATATTTGTTTACCAATAAAATCATGGTAAAAAATTTCATTGAGTTGAAAACAGTCAAAGAATTAATGAAACAAAAATCTAAATTCTTTGAAAGTGTAAATAAAATCGATAAGTTCCTAGATATCCTCATTATACAAAGGAAAGAAAAAACTAAATACAAGCAATATGGAATGAAACGGTGTAATTACCACTGATCAAATGGAAATTTAGAAGATTATCAATAACTACTTGAAGAGTCTTTACTCTCACAGAATAGAAGTCACTGAATCAATGGACACATTCCTACAAAGGTACAAATTTTCAAAACTGAATCGAGAAGATATAACCACTCTGAATAGCCCAATAACAGCCAATGAAATACGTGTTATACTAAAAAAAAATTCTGAAAAACAAAAGCAGAGGTATGGATGGATTCACAGCTGAAATCTACTAAAAATATACAGAAGATGTAGTTCCTATATTCCTCAAACTCTTCAATGAAATTGAAAAGAAACTAATCCTCCCAAAATCAATACTGGCGGAAAGAACTATAAAGATACCAAAACCAGGGAAAGACGCAACTAAAAAAGAGAACTACAGAAATACTGGTCCCAGCCCAGGCACAGCGCGAGTGAGACCCTCTCCCAAACTCTTTGGAAGCCAACAAGCACTCCGCAGCACCTCCCCCACCCCGCCCTCTGAGTAGGAATTTCTGATGCGTTCCATTAACCCCCAGGCCCAGTACTGGCCCAGGTCCAGTGAGCCTGTGGGAGATCTTCCTGTAAACCTGAGCTAGCATGACCAAATACTGGTCCCAGCCCATGCGCAGCATGCGCCAGACCCACTCCCACACCCTTGGGACACCCCCTCAACACTCCGCAGCACCTCCAGCACCCCGCCCGCCCAGTAGGAATTTCTGCCATATTCCAGGAACCCCCAAACACAGTCCTAGCCCACGTCCAGTGAGTGTGTGGGAGAGCTTGCTGCTATCCTGCTACAGTGGGACGAAATACCTGACACAACCCAGGCACAGAATGGGCCAGACAATCTCGCAACACATTGGGACACCCCCAAAACTCCCCAGCACCTCCCCTACTCCAACAGCAGAGTAGGAATTTCTGCCGCATTTCGGGAACCTCCAGAACCTGTCTTGTTCAGACCGAGGGAGTGTATGGGAGAGCTTACTCTCCCAACTACCCCACCTTGCCACCTCCAGGCACAGTTCAGGGCTGGCATACATGCCTGGGGTGTAACCCTGCAGCTACAATACCTGCAGAGAGTGTAGAGGATAGAAACAC
>NW_004524679.1:9105276-9106439 GCF_000260255.1 Octodon degus
GCAATTCTTTTCTGAAATGATAAAAGAACTCTCAGAACTCATAGCATCTGAAGTAAAGAAGCAACTACAGAAACATAGGGAGGAAACCCAATCTGAAAAAAAAAAACACTGCAGTAAAAGAATTTAAAATTACTTCTAAAGAAGATATGGATAGAAAAAGAGAAGATTAGAAAAATGGTGGATTCCTTGAATGAGAAATACAGGAAAGAAATAAATCGAATGAAGCATAGTCAAATAGATACAGAGGAAATTAAACTCTCAATCACAAGCTTGGAAAACCGTTTAAATGAATGTGAAGACAGAGTTTCAGATCTTGAATGTGCTGGTACAGCTCTAGAAAGGTAAGAAAGGACCTACTAAGAACAACAAGGATGCAAGAAAGAATAATCCGTCACCTCCAAAATGATGCAAAAATGAGCAGTGTGAGACTAATAGGCATCAGTGAGAAAGAAGGAGTCAATACAAATGAAATTTAAAAAGTATGGGCAGAAATAATAGCAGAAAACTTCACACATATGAGGAAACTATCTGACACTCAGGTAACTGAAGCATACAGAACGCCTTGTAACCTCAACCTAAAGAAAAACACACCGAGGCATATAATAGTCAAGATCCCAGAAATTCAGCACAAGAATAATCTACTAAAAGCCACTGGAGAAAAGAAGCAGATCACATTCAAAGGAAAACCCATCAGAATTATGGCTGACTTCCCTTCACAAACCAGGCAGGCAAGAAAAGCATGGAGCAGAGTACCTCAGGTCCTATATGAAAACAAATTCCAGCCCAGACTACTATACACTGCAAAACTCTATTTCAAGTTTGGTGGAAAAGTGAAATACTTCCATGACAAAGAACAGCTAAAGAAATTTGCGATGAAAAAGCCAACATTACACAGGCTACTGAAAGATGTTCTAGAGACGGACCAAAATGATCAGAACACCATGAATGAGATCAGAAGCAACCAACTAAATAGGGTAAGCAATTAAACACAGGAGAAAAAGGAGTAAATTACAACTGGTAAGAAACATGGTAACCAAAAATCAATACATCTCAACTCTAACCATTAATGTAAATGGACTCAATTCACCAATTAAGAGAAATAGACTGGCACAGTGGATTAGGAAACAAAATCCAACAATACGCAGTATACAAGAAACACATTT
>NW_004524679.1:9106984-9109216 GCF_000260255.1 Octodon degus
AAAAAACCTTGAATACATGGAAATCAAATGACACCCTACTCAGCAACCAATGGGTCACAGACGAAATTAATCAAGAAATTCAACAATATCTACAATTCAATGAAAACTCAAGTACAAGTTATCATAATTTATCGGAAGAAAGCAGTTCTGAGAGGTAAATTCATAGCTGTGAACTCCAACATTGGGAAAACAGATTGGAAATAAATAATTACCTAGTGCTGCACGTTCAACAGCTAGAAAAGGAAGAGCAAACCAAACCCAGAACCCAAAGACGGGAGGAAATCATGAAGATTAGAGAAGAATTTAATTCAATTCAGACGAAGAAAACAATTCAAAGAATTAAAAAAGGGAAAGCTGCTTCTTTGAAAGATTAAATACAATTGATAAGCCCCTAGCTAACCTCATCAAACAGAGGAACGAAAAAATTCCAATACAAGCAATAAGGAAAGAAAAGGTGTAATTAACACAGACACAGAGGCAATTCAGAAGATTATCAATAGCTACTTTGAGAATCTTTACTCTCACAGAATAGAAGACACAGAAGAAATAGGCAGATTCCTAGAAAGTTAGAAATTACCACAAATGAATTGACAAGATATAACCACTATCAATAGCCCAATAACAGCCAAAGAAATACGACCTGTGACTAAAAGACTACCTGCAAAGAAAAGTCCAGGTCCAGATGGATTCACAGTTGAATTCTACAAGATATTTACAGAAAATGTAGCCCCTATATTCCTCAAACTCTTCCATGAAATTGAAAAGGAAGAAATCCTCCCAAAATAATTCCTGGAAGCAAGTATATTGATACCAAAATCAGGAAATAATGCAACTAAGAAAGAGAACTACAGGCCTATCTCCCTCATGAACATAGATGCCAATATCCTCAACTAAATACTAGAAAATACAATACAGCAAATGATCAAGAAGATCATACACCATGACCAGGTAGGATTCATCCCAGGGATGCAAGGATGGTTGAATATTCGAAAATCTATCAATGTAATACACTATATCAATAGCGCAAATACTAACAACCACATGATCATCTCCATTGATGCTGAAAGGCATTTGCAAAGTCCTAAAGAAAATTGGCATGGATGGCCTCTACTTCAATCTAGTAAAATCCATTTATGAATACCCAACAGCTAACATAATCCTAACTGTGGAAAAAATGAAGCCTTTTAATCTTAGATCTGGTACAAGACAAGGATGTACTCTATCACCACTACTATTTAATATAGTTCTGGAATCATTAGCTACAGACATTAGACAAGAGAAAGAAATAAAAGGAATAAGGATAGGCAAAGAAGAAGTTACATTATCTTTATTTGCAGATGACGTGATACTTCACTTGGAAGACCAAAAAAAAAAAAAAACTCCACCAAGAAGGTACTAGAATTAATACAGAAATTCAGTATCCTAGCAGCTTATAAAGTCAATACCCAAATGTCAATAGCATTCCTCTAAACAGACAACAAACACACTGAGAGGAAAATTATAGAAACAATACCTTTTACTATAGCACCAAGGAAAATGAAATACCAAGGAATTAATCTAGCTAAAGAAGTCAAAGGTCTTTTCAAGGAAAATTTCACTACTCTTAAAAAAGTGATCGTAGAGGATTTCAGAAAATTGAAAGATCTTCCATGCTCCTGGATAGGAAGAACGAACATTGTGAAGATGGCCACACTCCTAAAATTGCTGTACAGATTTAATGCAATCCCTATCAGACTAGCCCGAAAGACTTAGACAAATCATTCCTAAAATTTATGTGGAACCAGAAAAGACCTGGAAAAGCAAAGGCAATTCTGGGCAATAAATACAACGCAGTAGGCATTACAATTCTTTACTTAAAATTATACTACAAGGTTACTGTGATAAAATCAGCATGTAACTGGCATCAAAATAGACCGGAGGATCAATGGAATAGATTAGAAGGCACTGAAGCCCCTACGAACACACTTAGCCACCTTATCTTTGACAAAGGGGCCAAAACTACTCACTAGAAGAAAGATAGGCAATTTAAAAAATCGTGCTGGAAAAACTGGCTCTCTACATATCGAAAACTCAAACTTGACCCAGGTCTATCACCATGCACTAAACTAAAGTCAAAATGGACTAAAGATCTAAACATTAAAGCAGAGACACTAAATCTCCTGGAAGTGAAAGTAGGAGGAACTCTTGAAGACATAGAGGTAGGCAAAGTGTTCATGGACAGAAAACAAATCA
>NW_004524679.1:9114821-9118751 GCF_000260255.1 Octodon degus
TATAGTTGCATTCTCTTAATGAATAGAATGATTTGTTCTAATGGTGTTTGTAAATAGTATCACAATTCTCCATCTTGTACAGCAGTTAACCAGTAAGAAGAATATATACAGTGTATTATTTGTTGAAACTGTACTGCCAGTTTGATTTTAAACTGTCTCATTGCTATCTGTTTATCAATAAAACTTTGAAAAATAAAAGAACCAGTTCTGTAATTCTTTACTTTTTGAACTGCTTCCTCCATCTCAAATGAATTAATTTCTGCTGTAAGTTTTAAGATTTCTTTCCATTTTTAACCACTGGGTTTGATTTCATTTTCATTTTATCAATGCTGTAGTTGCAACATTATAGTGTTTATTGGTTCCCGCTATGTTTCCCTAACGTGTGTGTTCACAGCTATAAATTTACCTCTGAGGACTATTTTCTTCACGTTGCATAAATTCCGATAAGGTGTGTTTGAATTTTAATTGAGTTGTACATATTGTTAAATTTCTTGTTTAATTTCACCTGTTACCCATTGGTTTCTGACTTGAGGATTGTTTAATTTTCCTGTATTTATGTGGGGGTTTTCTGCTTTCTTGCCTCCTTTATTTCCACTTTTTTGCACTGTCGTCAAATAATATGCATGGGACAATTTCTGTTTTCTTGCATATACTTAAGCATGACTTATGGACTCGGATGTGGGCTACTTTAGAAAATGACTCAAGTGCAGCTGAAAAAACATATATTGAGCTGTGATTGTGTGGAACTCTCTGCATATGGCCACTGTGTCCATTTGTTTCATGTTGTGGCTCACTTCTGATACTCCTTTGCTAATTTTTTGTCTGGTTGATCTTTCTTTCTGAGATTAGGAGATGTTAAGGTCTCCTGTTAAAACTGTGTTTTTGGACATTAGATTTTTTGCGTCCATTAAGATTTGTCTTATATAGGTGGGTGCTTCCCTGTTTGATGTGTATACATTTATGAGTGTTACATCTTCTTGAACTTTTCCCCTAACCAGTATATAGTGTCCTTCTTTATTTCATTTGTTCATTCTTGGTTTGATGTTGAGACTGCTGAGAACAGGCTTGCAACTCCTGCTATTTTCTGAGGTGTTGGGGTGTGTAATATGGTTTTCTATCGTTTGACTTTCATTCTATGTGTTTCCTTATGAATTGAATATGTTTCTTGTGTAGAGAATATTGTTGGATTGCATTTCCAAAACCACTGTGTCAATTTATTTCTGTTCATTTGTGTATTGATTTCTTTTACATTAATGGTTATAATTGTGATGCATTGACTTACAATTGACATGGTATTTACCTGTTTTTTTTTTTACTCCTTTTTGTCCTGTGTTTAATTGTTTGCCATATTTACTCGGTTCCTTTTCTTCTCTTTCTTGGTGTTCTGATCATTTTGGTCACTCTGTAGAACATGTTTACTTAGTATGTGAAGGGTTGGTTTTGACATCATGAAACTATTTGGTTTTTGTTGTGCAAGTATTTCACTTCTCTATCAAAAGTGAAAGAGAGTTTTGCACTGTTTAGTAGTCTGGGCTGGAAATTTTTTCATATAGGTCTTGAAGTACTCTGCTCCATGCTCTTCTTGACTTCATGGTTTGTGAAGAGAAGTCAGTCGTTATTCTGCTGGGTTTACTTAAATGTGTTCTGTTGCTTTTTTTCTAGCAACTTTCAGCATATTGTTCTTGTGCTGGATTTCTGTGATCTTCACTCTTATATGTCTCCGTGTATTGTTAATTGGGTCGTAATTATTTCACGTTCTGTATACTTCAGTTACCTGACTGTCAATTTGTTTCCTCATATTTGGGAAGTATTCTGCTATTACATGTGCCCATATACTTCTTATATCATTTGTATTGATTCCTTCTTTGTCATTGATGCCTATTTGTCTCACCTTATTCATATTTGCATAGTCTTTCATGGAGAAAATTACTTTTTCCTTCATCCCATCTGTTTCTAAGAGATATTTTGTTACCTTATCATTAGCTGCTAAAGCGTCGTCAAGGTCTGAAACTCTGTATTCACATCACTCAAACTGTTTTGCAAGCTTGTGATTGAAATTATAATTTCCTCTATATCTCTTTGACTCTACTTCATGTAATCTATTTTTCTCCTGTATTGCTCTTTCAAGGAATCCATCATTTTTTAATCTCTTCTATATTTTTATCAGTGTCTTCTTGAGAAATAGTTGTTAATTCTTTTTGTTGTTGTTGTTAATTCTTTTACTTCAGAATTTATTTCTGATCTGATTTTCTGTATATGTTTCTACATTTGATTCTTTGTTTCAAATGCTCTTAATTCAGAGATTTATTTTTTCATTTCAGAGACTAATTCTGATTTTAATTCCGCTCTACCTTTGTGCTGTTGTTTCTTTCCTTTGGACACTACAATTTCATTTTTAATTTCAGAGATTAATTCTGGTCTGAGTTACTCTATACTTTTCTACTGTTATTTCTTCTCTTCAGACGCTATTAATTCTGACTTTTCAGCTGTGCGAGTGTCCTCTGCACTTATTTTGGGTTAGCTCATGATCTCATATTGCATTTTGCTCCTTCTCTTTGTCATTTTGTATAGCACTGTTCACTGACCTTTGTTGTAGAGCTTTGGTGAAGTTGTAACCTTAGGACCTACTAAAATTTAGGTAGGAGTATACCAAGTTCTATTTCATCTAGTCTTGCCTGGCTTGGGTATCACTACTGTGCTTACTTCTTTCCTGCTGCCTTTGGAGGTAAGCCTACTGTGCACTCTGGCAAGATGCTCTGCTCCTGGATTAGCTTCGTAGTTTTCACCTTCATCTCACTGAATGGACTTCAACTGCAGATTTTCACCCCAGGCCTGTATACCATGCCTGGGCTTTGTCTGCAAGGGTATCAGGGGGGTGGGGGTTAGGAGAGCTCAAAAGCTCTCCCACACTCTCCTGACCTGGGATTTGCCTGGTCTGGAGGGTTCTCAAGAGCATGGTGGAAGTTCTCACTCACAGGGTGGGGTTGGTCTGGCCCTGGAGGGGTGTGGACCGGAGTAAAAAAGGAAATTTCTCTATTGCACGGAGGGTCAAGACTTGATCTGATGGGCACAGGATAGTGCAGAAGCTCTCCCACACACTTGCAGGGCCTGGGATTAGGCGGATCTGGGTAGATCTGGACAGTGCAATGGAAGTTCTCACTCACAGGTTGTGATTGGGCTGGCTAGGGCATTCTTGGGCTGGATCTGGAGGGGTGGGAGAGGTCTGGAGAACACAGCAAACGGTCTTTCTCATGCAGTGGGCCTCTACTTGGTAGAATGCATGCAGAACAGCACAGAAGCCTTGTATTTATTTCTTGATTTATTTGTCCACTGTGAGATATTTTATTTTATTTTACACAGTGACACAGGAAATTTAATTGTGGAGCTTCTTTATTGGAATTCAGTACTTAAACAAAATATGAACTTGTAGTGTGTGGAGAAATTCACTTTAGATAGAATCTAGTCCATGTAGGCAATAAAATATCCTGTTAAAAACATAGGACCCATTTAAAAGATTAATTTGTCTGCCATTGCTAACATATTGGAGGATATGTTCCATTGGTACAGTCTAACACAGGTTGCATTATGCATTTATGTAGGACATTGCGAAGTTTGTATAGCCTCAGTTTCTTTTCTGGTTAGATCCTTTACTAGTTGGTAGACAGTATTAGTTTTTGAGATTTTCTTCTCTCACATTCCCAGTCTGAGTGTGATAGGTCATAGCCAACCATCTTGTTAAGTGTACACTTAATTGTAACAAGAGAAAACATACTTGTGTATCTCTTATTCGAAAGTTTTCAGTAACTTTGTAGTTTCTCTTTTTGGAGGCATATTTCTGCTAAATAAGAGAGAGACACAGACAAAGAGTGATAAAGAGAGACAGAGAGAGAAAGAGAGAGAGAGAGAGAGAGAGAGAGAGAGAGAGAGAGA
>NW_004524679.1:9118851-9127927 GCF_000260255.1 Octodon degus
AGACAGACAGACAGACAGACAGACAGACAGACAGGAAGACAAAGGGAACCACAAGATTTTAGTGTCTTTATTTTGCAACAACTAAAACTCTTGAGCATATAAAAATGAGCATTTGTCTACAAAAATGGTGAAGACAAAAATTACCAAAGATTAGAAAAATGAAACATTTCTGGGTCAGGAGATATTAGAATTTCACTCATTCACAATAGCACACATATGGGCAAAGACTTTTCCCGGTGTGCTGAGCACCTTTCATATTGCAGAGGATGTGGGAAAAATGACCTGAGACCCAGTGTAAAACACCTATCTATGGGTGATGCCAGAGGGATCTATTTCCATAAGTGAAACACATCTTTGATGCTAAACACATTTAGATCAACAGAAAATTTTAGCATAGCTGTTTAAATTTTCCTTCCAAATTTAAGGGCATGAACTCAGTCTTCTTGATTACATGGCTCACCTCTTGTTGGTAATTGGTTTTAAGTTTCCAGATGTAGAGATACAATTGTCACATAGAGTGATCACTGAGAAGAGCTCCCAGATTTGGTAAAGTCTTTGGATTGACAACTGCTTTTCAGCTTCTAACTCACAGCTGAAATGAAGCAGTGTGGAGTTGGATTTGAGGGGGCCACCTGATGATTGTTACTGGTAGCACAAGAGGCAGAGCTTGAGAAGAATCAGTTTAGAAGCTGTTAGGAACTGTTTGTGCTGTTGAGACTTATTTGTTCTTGTGCAAATTAAGGTTCTCCTGGAGGGCCTCCTCATAAAAGCATTCCTGACATGAATGCATTTTATTTCATCATCAGAGGTGTTTGGAATCTTATCTCTGAAAATGACTGTGGTTCATTTTTGGGAGGCTCTGGTTCTTTGACCATCAGTTTCTGGCTCTGGAGTTAACGATGATGCAATACTCAAAGTCTTCAAGCTTGTCTTTCTGGATTTCCTGATGTACCCTTGGCTGTTCACATCTTTACAGGTTTTCACAAGCATGTTGTTGCTGACAATGGCTCTTGAAACTTTGATGATGCTTCGCTCTTGTACTTATGTTTCTTTATCTTTCTTTTTTTGGTGTGCGTGCTGGGAATCAAACTCAGGAACTTGCACTTTCCATGAAGGTGATGTGCTACTGAGCTATGATCCCATCCACACTAGTTGCGAAGCTGAGGATTGATCCCTGGCACCAGTGCAGATCCCTCAACCAGCCTAGCACAGATCCTCCATCACATGGGCACAGACTTTCTTGTTTCCCCTTTAAGCTTTGTGCCTTCCCAATGGAGATTCGTGAAACAGGCCTACATGAGAAATTGTTATGTGTTCTTGGAATTCAGCTGTACTTGTGGAGGACATTGTTTTAGACTCTAGTTCTTTTATATCTTTTAAAATGTATTTGACATAGGGTCACACTTCACAAATTGGATTCATATTGATCAGACTAATCACCTACATAGGCAAGCTCAGGGACCAGTGCTCGAACCCAGCGACTACATGCTGTGCCTGACCTACCACTGAGCACACTGAGCCAGCCACCTACACTGCATGGTGGTGATCTTCTGTAATCCCTGTGCTTACAGGCTGATAATAGGCTCTAGTTCTAGAGCAGGACATTTTCCAGAGGGATCTGCACCCGCAACTGGATTTTTTGGTCTTGACTCTGTGAACATACTCCATATACTCTCTTTAATATGATGTTTTCGGTGACTATTAAAAAGTTTTGTTTTCTTTTTCTTTTTTTTGTATGCAAAATCAAGCTCAGGAACTTGAGCTTTCTAGGCAGGTTTTTGTGCCAATAAGTTATATTCCCAGACCTAAAAAGAAATCCTCTAAGTTGTGTACCTGGTATTGTATTATTTCATGTTGAAGAGTAAAAACAAAAAAAAGGAAACAAGGGGCTGGGGCGATGGCTCAGTGGACTAAAGTACCAACTTAGAACAAGCTAAGCTAAGCAAAAGCACAGCGACCGCAGTTCATTCCCCAGCACCACATGCCAGCCAGCCCCGCCCCCTGGTGGGCTGAGCTGGCCACACAGACACACACACACACACTCACACACTAAATAAATAAATAAATAATTTTTTAAAAATTATAAAAAAAGAAAGGAAACAAAAAGAAAGACGTACAATACATACATAAGAGATTTTCGATGCAACAATAGCTGATTAAAAATGAATAATGTATTATCTATTTTTGCCATCAAAACTGTTGCTTAGATTAAAAGATATAGTTATACAAGTTTAGACATATGAAATCCATGCCTGGAATGCTTATCATTCTTGTCTTGTAAATGTGTACTTCTTCTATTGCTGTATCAATTATTACAATGCTCTCAGTCAAGTATATGTTTGTTTTTTTAAAAAAAAATAAAACAAAATAAGAGACAAGAAAGACATAGAATAGTTCTGCCACAACATTGTATATGAATAGGTTTCTAAATTTTAGCCTAAAAATGTGTAAATGCGTTATCATACTCTACAGTAATATAAAGTTTAGAAAATCACTCATTGTTAGAAAATACATGTTCCATGATATCTCTAAGGCATCTTGATGTTATGACAGATAGTGATGTTAAGTTCAACTGCCTGGGTTATAGGGTAATAGCATCATTAAGCTTCTCTTCTGGGTAGGTAACAACTTAAGTATGCAGACCAAAAATTAGAGAAAATGAAAGGATACATGGATAGCCAACATTTTTGCCCTAGCCATCCAAGGTCTATGAGAACAGAGGACATAAAAGAACCTGTAATGTAAAATAATATAACTCAATGATGTCCCAAATTTTCTGATCAAGGAGATTATGGGGCCACAGAGGAAAGTTGATCACTAATGTAGAGTATGTATAAGAAGAGTCACATAGAAAGAAAATATTCTCTCAGGTTTTCACAGAGAGAAAATTGATCAAGCAATGACTGTGATTCATCCTGACACTGTCAATAGGTCTACATAATGCTGTACATGCTTTCAGAGTAAATACTGAGGAGATATGACTGACCTTGTCAAATACACAAGTTATAGTTTTAGTTATATAGGTCTTCCTTTAACTTGGTCTTAACAATCCAGCAGAAAAGTTTAAAAACGTGGTATAAAAAAAAGTAATATTCATATGCTGAACTGTAAAGGTTCAAGTCAACAACTTCTGATATTGTCAGTTCTACAGATAACCCACTACCATTATGGACTACTGGTCTATATTGGAATATTTTGCTGAATTCACACACTTACTATATTTTCCTGATAACTGAGCACCAATCACTGATAAAATAATATAAAAAGGGAATATAAATGAAGGACCATTTCGTAGCCAACAAAAAAATCTAGATATATTTATTTGTATGTACAAAATAGGATAGATATACACTACTTTCTCTTAATTAAATGGAAAGAAAGATTTTTGCTAATAGTGTTTGGACAGGATATCATATCTGCGATTGTACTATGAATAACTATTATGAAGATAACAATATGCAATGTATTCAGTATTGTAACTCTTCTACTAATCTGTTTTAAAAGTGTCTCATTGGTATTTGATTCTCAATAAAATTAATAAAAATGTATTACTATAACATATTAATTAATATTAAAATAATATATAACTTTTTTTTAGTTTTGCCAGAGATGGGTATTCTATTGACTTTTAAATATTGAAGGTGCCTGAATTCAGCAAAATAATCCAATATAGTACAGTTGTCTGTAATAATCATGTGTTATCCATAGGACTGGGAATGTCAGAAGTTGTTGACTTGAGCCATTTACAACTCAGCATATTAATATGGCTTTATTTTTCATACCTCATTATTATACCTTTTTTGCTGGATGATTAAGACCAAGATAAAACAAGACCTATATAACAAGAAATGTTACTTTCATAACTGCCAAGTTCAATCAAATCCCCTCAGGGTTTTCCCTGAAACCTTGTACTGCAGTTTATAAATTCTTTGTCAGTTTCAGCCATGCAGATTAATCATGGCCATTGCTTGACCAATTTGCTTTCTGTGAAATCCTGAGAGAATATTTTCTCTCCATGTGGCTCTCCTTAGGCACACTCTACATCGTCGATCACATTGCACTTTGATCTCATAATCTCGTTGGTCAGAAAATTTGGGACATCACTGAGTTATACGTTGTTACAGTACAGGTTTTCTCATGTCCTTAGTACTCTCTTACTTTGAATGGCTAGGGCCATAATGTTGACAATGCAGTATTTTCACATAAGAAACATGTTTCTGAGCTGAACAATTCCTTTCACTTTTTCTTTTTAAATTTTTTTTTCAGATTTCCACGGAAAGAATATGCATAGAAATCTCCAGGCAAACAAAGCTTTTATAAAACATTAAAAGATGAAGACTATTAAAATTAACCCTAATATAGCATTGACTAATAGGAGGCTTAAGTTTTGATAGCATAAATTGTATATATGTTTGTTGCAGCACATGTCTTTCTATGTCATTTTAGGTGTTTTGTTTTATTTGACATATAGATTTAAAAGTACTCATGGTATAGCACAATTATGTTTGGTAGCAGGCTTGAGAGTAATTTTTCAAAACAAAAGCTGCCTACAGTTTTTAAAATCACTCCACCTGCCTCATCAGTTAATTGAACTATCAAAAGATTGATTTCATAAGCATGTTTAATGTTGTTTTTTGCTATAATTTAGGATTTACTTCCTGAGTTATATATAACACGTATGTAGGTTCAAATGTTGTAATTTTGTGATGTGATTCTCAGGAGTCATCAAAAACAACATGCAAGATATATTTAAGGTAAATGTTTAATTTAAAGGTTCTATCTGGAAAAGAATGTTCTTCTTAAAATACTGAAAACTTCTTTGTTAAACATACAAAACTAGAATTAAAAGAAAATCTTTCCAGGTTGCTATATCAACTTGTTAATCTTATCATGAAACAACAGAACATAAATAAGTCTAAATTATGTTGATCCAAAAATTGCATTTTAAGCGTTAAAGAAGAGGTGCGACCACAGCCATGGCTGACATCCAGACCGGCATCTTCACCAAGAACATAAAATGTGGCTCTAGTGCGTGCAGGAGATGGTTTTCCAAAAGTTGGGGAAAGCTGATGAGACAAATATGAACAATTTGAAGCATATGTCCAGAACTTCAAAAGACAAGAGACAGAGGGTAAAAGACTTCAGCGAGAGCTCCGATGGTATTTAGCAGTAATCAAAGGCATAAAAGAGACTTCTGTGAACCCTGCATTAAATCTATGTGCCAGACTGCTACAGGCAGGATGATGTGCAAATGGTTGGTGCAAAATGTGATGTGCTATGAGAAGACTTCCAACAAAAACTAGTGGATTGGTCCTTGTTGATACTGGTTACTTATCTGGACCAATTTCCTGACATAAAGAATCGCATTGTCAAGCACATCAAGAAGCTGGTGGACTATGACAGTGCCTGCCACCATCAGGAAGCACTACAGAGTTCCAAGAGGAAGGATGAGAGTCCGTGCTCTAAGGCAGAAGAATTTCAGAAAGCACAGAAAGTGTTTGAAGATTTTAATGTCTACTTGCAAGAAGAGTTATTTTCACTGTGGTCAAGATGAGTTGGATTTTATGTTAATGCTTTCAAAAATGTTTCCAGCGGAGAGGCCAAGTTTCATAAAGAAATTGTGGCATTTTGCCACAAGCTTTATGATGTGATGACAAAACTTGGTGACCAGCATGCCAACAAGGCCTTCACCATTCAAGGTGCCGCTAGTGATTCAGGTCCTCTAGGCATTGCAAAGACACCATCACCTCCTGAAGAGCCTTCTCCCCTGTCCAGCCAGACAGCCAGTCCATATCACAGACTTGCACCTGCATCTACAACCACAGCACAACCCAGGTCAGCTTTACAGACAGGGTCCAGTCTTCCCACCTCCGCCAAAAGTCACACCAACAAATGGTCTGCAGCAGGAGAAATCAGTGTGACAACACCTTCCCAGGATGAAGCCACTGAAGTAAAAAAGGAGGAGACTCTACTGGATCTGGTCTTTGACCCTTTCAAGCCTGATGTGACAGTGGCAGGCTCTGCTAGAGTGACCCACTCACCCATGTCTCAGACATTGCCTTGGGACCTATGGATGACAAGCACTGATTTGGTACAACTGGCATCTGGTGTTACATTCAATGGGTTCACCCAGCCCCAGGACACATAATTGTTCACAATGCAGGCAGATCAGAGTGTGATCTAGAACATGCCTGATTATAAACAGGGTGCTGCCACAAAGTCTACAGCAGAGAAGCTACCTCCTGCCACCACACCTGCTGTTGTTATGGACCTTGGGCTGGAAGCACAGGCTGAAGACACAGCGGAGGAGGTAATGTTTGGACCTGAACTGGATACTGATGTGGCTGTGGCAACCACAGTGACAGCCAGGGGGCCTTCTGCAGAACAATCAGAGCCTGAGGAAGCAGCTATTCCTACCTGGGAAGGTGGAGGTCCAGAGGAGGCCACAGTCATCACTGAAACAACAGAGGTTATAGACAGTGACAGACCTCAGGCAGCAGCAGAGACAGAAGCAGGAGGAATTCAGGAGAATGTCATCAAATTCTGTGATCATCAAGTCTGCTTCCAACCATGAATGGGAACACAAAATTTCCCTGAATGTAGAAAACAAAGAGAGCCCTGAGGACATGGCTCCTACAGAACCTGTGGACAAGACACTGGAGCTGGCCACAGAGCAGAAGCCCTGGGAGGACACCCAGAGAGAACCTCCTGCAATCCAGTCCTCCCAGGAGCTTTCTCCTAGCTTTCTCAACAAGGTGGAAGCATTGCATGATTTTGAGGCAGCAAATTCTAATGAACTTACTGTCCAAAGGGGGGACATGGTGCTGCTGGTACCCTCAGATTCAGAAGCTGATCAGGATGTGGGCTGGCTAGTGGGAGTAATGGAATCATACTGGCTTCAGTACAGGAACTTGGCTGCCTACAAAGGCCTCTTTCCAGAGAACTTCACCCAGCATCTGGAGTAAGGCTGCAAGTCTTGCAGAAAGAGTTGAATGACTGGGTTTTAAACCTTTGTGACATCCTGAAGAGTTCACTTTTGCTATGACACTGTTAATCATTTACAGCCTGATACCAGACAAAGATTGTAAAGACCTATCTGTAGAACATGTATGTCAAAACAAACAAATGAACAAATGTGAAAAGGAAACATAAGTAAATGAAAAAGAAAAGTGCCCACTTTGTTCCCATGGGGTCCATAACAAGTCGGTTTATTCTTTTACCTAGTTGTGAACATTCTTGTACTTCACTGCCTTTCCCCCCATTCTAAAGTAACTTTATCCAAACTGGACTTTAATTTCTCTGCACCAAGTATGTGATATCCAGTGTCTTCCCTGTAGAAGATATGATGAATTTTTCCCTTATACAACTTGATCTTATTCCCCTGGCTAGGTGTTAACATTCTCTCTCTCTCTCTCTCTCTCTCTCTCTCTCTCTCTCTCTCTCTCTCTCTCTCCTTTCAAGCTTACTGTGTTTAAAATTAATCTGCTGCAAATGTTTTCAATGGTCTTTTCAACACACTTATCTATACATACCTGTGGACACAGTCGCACGTGCTTGTTTCACTAACTGCTGGATCTATATGTATGCAGAAGGCTAAATACACATAGTTGTTTTCTGCTGTTTGCATTGTACTTCTTTGCTGCTCAAGTGTCACTATCACATTCATTGCTCTTACTCTGTCGGGCATTAGAGTCACAGAAAGGCCATCTCATTTTCAAAGCATTCAAAGATATCTGTGATAGTCATGTGCAATTTTCAGGATTTGAGCACAGCACTTCCACACTGCTGTCATTTTGGAGAGATCCAGAATCTTATCATACGTCTTCCAACTGCTCTGGCTGGAGGAAGATGAGTCTGGGAGGAGCAGCTGTGGTCTTCATTCTTGCCTTTAGGAGATTGGCAACAAAATGGAGTATATAAGTTCCACCCCGGGTAAGCAATTTAAAAGAGCTCTTATATATTTCCACCTGTTACTTCTTATGCAACTCATTGCCACAAGTCATCCTAAATAAAAATAGATGGTGTATTCTCTATCCACAAATCTCTTGTAACAGTCATATTTTCAGTGCTGTGTCATAACAAATAAACCTTTGGTAATGTCCAACAATTATCCTAAAAAAGAAAGAATTGAAAAGTACACAAAAGGTACCTTCCAAAATGATGTCAATAATCGCTCTAGGCCCACGGGACCTCTCTGGACTAAAACTCAGGCATGCCACCTGAGTGAGACCCTCTGCCACGCCGATGGGATCCCTGCAACAGTCTGGAGACCCCATCCCAAGCCAGCCCAGTGAAAGAAAACTTCTGCAACACTCTTGGGAATCCCAGATCCAGCCAAAGCCCAGATCGGTCTAGTGTTTGGGAGAGCTACTGTACTCAGCTGTGCTCCCTGAGCCATAGAAACAACAGAGGGATACTACAGGTTCACTGTTGTGCTAGAAGGGCACAACAGGTTTAATTTTAAGGGGTGTAGCAGGATGGAATTGAATACAGAAGCCAGACCCAAGCCAAGCATAACTTTGTAAACTGAAAATTAATAGATGTACACCCGAATTTCAGTAGATGCTAAGGTTATAACAGCACAGAAGCTCTGCAGCAAATGTCAGAGGTTAGTGCTAAAAAAATGACAAAGAGAAGGAGCAAAATGCAATCTCAGGCCTATAGCCCACCCAGAAAATGTGCAGAGGATATTAGCATAGCAGTAATGTATGAATTAGTAGCATCAGAGGTAAAGACACAAGAGCAGAAAGGTACAGAGTAACTTAGAGCAGAATTAACTTCTGAAAAAAAAAGAAATCTCTGAATTCATAGCATTTGAAGTAAAGAATCAAATACAGAAACATTTGGAGGAAACAAAATGCCCAGCCATAACAAGTGCAGAGGACACTAGCTCAGCTGAAAATATGAATTAATAGTGTCTGAAATCTAGAAACAACAACAGAAAGGTATAGAGGAACTCCGATCAGAATTAATTTCAGAAATATAAAAAGAAATCACTGAAATCATGATATCTGAAGTAAAGAATTAAATGGAAAAACATATGAAGGAAATCAGATCAAAAATAATATCTTGGCCG
>NW_004524679.1:9128027-9135079 GCF_000260255.1 Octodon degus
TCCTTTCAAGCTTACTGTGTTTAAAATTAATCTGCTGCAAATGTTTTCAATGGTCTTTTCAACACACTTATCTATACATACCTGTGGACACAGTCTCACGTGCTTGTTTCACTAACTGCTGGATCTATATGTATGCAGAAGGCTAAATACACATACATTAAAAAATAGAGGAGAATAGAAAGATGAAGGATTCCCTGAATGAGCAATACAGGAAAGAAATAGATCGCATGAAGCAGAGTTAAAGAGAAGTAGAAGAACTTAAAATCACAATCACAATCACAATCCGTAAAACCATTAGAGTGAAAGTGAAGACAGAGTTTCAGACCTTGAGCATGCTGGTGCAGCTAGTGAAAAGGTAAGAAAGTATCTCTTAAAAATAATTAGAATGCCCAAAAAATAATTTATCACATGCAAGATGATGGAAAGAAAAACAATGTGAGAAGAATAGGCATCAATGCGAAAGAAGGAGTCATTACAAATGATATAAAAAGCATATGAGCAGAAGTAATAGCAGAAAATTTCCCAAATACGACGAAATAATCTCATATTCAGATAACTGAAGTATACAGAATGCTAAATAACTTCAACCCAATTAAAAACACACTGAGATGAAAATACACTTTTCAGAGGAAGAAATTAAAGAAGTGAATAAATATATGAAAAAATGCTCCACATCACTAGCCATCTGGGAAATGCAAATTTAAAAAACACTGAGATATCATCTCACCCCAAAAATAATGGCTATCATAAAGAAATCAACCAACAACAAATGTTGCAGAGGCTTTGGGGAAAAGGGAACCTTTCTCCTCTGCTGGTGGGAATGTAGACTGGTACAACCATTATGGAAATCAGTGTGGAGACTCCTTAGAAATGTAGGACTGGAAATCCCATTCAAGTCAGCTAACTCCCTACTGGGAATTTTCCTGGTGGGAACTGAAAAAGGCATATCATAGTTATAATTGTGTACCTATGTTTATAATAGCACAATTGGTGATAGCTAAACCTTGGAAACAAACAAGATGCCATTCACATGATGAATGGTTGAAAAAATATGATATTTTTATACAATGGATTATTTTGCAACTGTAAAGAATGTTAAACTTGAAGTATTTATATTTAAATGGATATCACTGGAAGATATTCTCATACATAAAATAAAGCAGACACACATGTGTAAATATTGTGTATTCTCTTTAGTATAAGAATGCTAAAGAAGAAATACAAAGAGAAAACTATAACACAATTAAAAGGAAAGCCACAACTTGAGGATTGGACAAGGAGGAAAAGGATAGAATAAAATCTGGGAAATGTGATGAGGAAAAAGTCATACATTTATACACACAGGATGGGTAAGGCTGTTGGGTAAGAATGTTCCTGAGAAACATCAAAAGGTTTTTGACACTAACAGTTAATTGGTAGGATCCTCACCCTGACTATATATGCTGATACGTGTGGAACAAGCAGCTGCACTGAAGATAGCAATGTGTAATAGAAAGGTCGCACTTGGAATGCCTGTCACAATGATCTTCTAAATATGTACTTCTTCTCAGGACATGACAAATAATACCATACTGTCTCTCAAGTAAATATTTGTTTGCTTTTTAAAGGGTAATATATGAAAACAAAAGACACAGGGAAAAAACGTCACAGGACTGTTCTGCTACAATGCTGTATATGGTTAAATCTCTATATTTCTGTGTTAAAATTTGTAAATTTTGTTCATATTCTTTAAATATGTTTCATTTTTTACATTTTCTTCATCATATTCTGTAGGGACTTAAAGTTTAACATATCAATACTTGATGAAAAATACTTGTTCCATGTTATGCCTAAAATGTTTGATATTCAGACAGGTAGTGAGGATAAGCTCAACAGCCTTGGTTTTATGGTAATTATAACAAGCTTCTTTCCAGGAGGATTAACAACCTAAGCTTGTTGATCAAAAGTTAGAAGCAAAGGAGGGTCGCAAGGAAAGCCAACATTTTGTCCCTAGCCTTCCAAGCTCAATTAACACTGAAGACATGAGAACTAGTAGTGTAACATCATGTCACTCAGTTTTGGCACAAATTTTCGATCAAGGAGATTATAGGGCCACAGATCAGTGTGAATGATGATGAAGAGTGTGCTTAAGGAGAGTCACATCGTGAGAAAACATTTTCTCAGTCTTTCGCAGAGAACAAATTGGTCCAACATTGGCCGTGACTAATCCACAGGGCTGACACTGACAGTGGATCTGCAAATTGTGGTAGAGGGTTACAAGATAAACCCTGAGGGTATTTACCTGACCTTATCAGAGACAAAAGCTGCATTTCTTGTTATATAGTTCTTGCTTCATCTTGGTCTTAAGCACCCAGCAGAAAAGTAGAAAAACATGGTATATAAAATAAATTCATATTGTTATTGTGAGCTGTGAAAGGCTGAAGTCAACAACTTCTGTGGATAACCCGCTACTATTGTGGACTGCTAGGTTGTGTTTGATTGTTTTGTTGAATTTATGTTCCTATAGTATGGAATAAACAAAAAAGGGGATACAAATGATGGACTATTTTGTATCTGTATATGCAGAATTGTTAGAATAGATATACAGCTAATTTTGCTTAATTCAATGAGAAGAACCATTTATACTAATAGAGTTTGGACAGACTATCTTGTCTGCATTTTTACTATGGATAACCACTAAGAAGATAAAAGTGTACAATCTATTCATTATTGAAACTCTCCTATTAATCAGTTTTTAAACTGTCTCATTGTTCTTTGTTTCTCAATAAAATAAAATTTCGAAAAAAATCAATCTATGACTTGATAAATAAATGTATAATTTTTATTCATAATAGAGTTTATATATTTGAAAATTCATGTATGTGTACAAGTGACAACAACCTATACTATATTCCTAAGAACTAGAGACATGTTTACAAAGTTACGACTATTTTTGCTTAATTCAAAATAACGACCATGTTCTCAGGATGCCTCCAGACACAGTGCAAGCCAAAGTGAGTGTGTGGGTGTGCTTCTGCATTCTCCTGTGCCTGAGAGACCCTCTAGTTCCAGCCCAATACCGATGTGTGAGTGAGAATTTCTGTCATGCTATCTGACCCCTTTTCAACCCCCAGCCCAGCTTGTGAGTGAAAACATCCTCCGTGTTCTTAGAACTAATCCAGACACAGGCCAAGCCCAGGCCCAAAGAGTATGTGGGAGAACTTCTATGCTCCCATTTCCCTTCTGTATCCCTCCAGACCCAGTCTAGGCCCACTTATGAGTGAGTCATTCTGTCCTGCTCTCTGGTCCCCTGTAGACCCAGCCCAGACCTAGAATACAGGCCTGGTGTGAAATTCTGCAGCTGAAGTCCCTGCAGAGAAGCTAGGGGCCAGAACCACCAAGCTAATCTATGAGCTGAACATCTTGCCAGAAGGGCACAACAGATTCACTTCCAAAGGATGCAGCAGGAAGAAGCTGAGAACAGAAACCAGACCCATGCTAGGCAAAACTGGTTGAATTCAAACTTCACATATCTGTACACAGTAGGCTCAGATACTTTGCTAGACCCAGGTCTTTAAAAAAATTCTCCCTCTTTTTCTCTTGAGAGAGAAAGTGGGCAAAAAGTATTCATGGTGAACTGTCTTGCCTGGAAAAGACAGATTATTCAAAGGGAGGTGATCAGACAGAAGTTATGGGAACCACCTTAAATTCAAATTCTCAGTTTAATTTCTGCTTAGCTGTGTAGTGACAATGATTGTTCTTACTCTCTAAAATACAAGCAAATTAGTTATAAAAATTTGTCACATACTAAGTATCATTACCCTTTATAATTATTCCATATTGTAGTTCTGTAAATAAAAACTATAGCTGCCTTTATCATATAAATTTGCTTGGATAAGAATTTCAGTAGGTGCTAAGATTACAACTTTACCAAAGCTCTACACCAAAGGTCAGAGCACAGTGCTATTCAAAATGAAAAGGAGGAGCAAAATGCAGTCTCACACCTTGAGACCTCACAGAACAAATGCAGAAGACACTAGCACAAAAGAAATTAAGAATCACAAAGTTTGAATGTATGAATTAATAACATCTGAAGTAAAGAAACAACTGCCAAAAGTTATAGAAGTACTCAGATCAGAAATCACCTCTGAAATAAAAAAGAAAGGATAACTGTAATGAAACAATTAATAATTGTTTCTGAAGCAGACACTGATGAAAAAATAGGGGAAATTAGAAAAACAATGGAATTCTTCAATGAGAAATACAGGAAAGAAATAGATCTCAGGAAGCATAGTCAAAAAGAAAGAGAGGAATGTAAAATCTCAATCACAAGCTGGCAAAAACATTTGAGTGAAAGTTAAGATAAAGTGTGAGACTTTGAAGATGCCATCACAGCTAGTGAAAAGTTAAGGAAAAATCTCTTAAAAACCACTCGGATGCAGGAAAAACTAATGCATCACCTGAAAGAGAGAGCAAAGATGAACAACATGGGATGAATAGACAAATATGAGAAAGAGTCAATGCAAATGATATAAAAAAAGAATATGGGCAGAAGTAATTGCAGAAAAAAGAGCATGGAATACTTCAAATCCTCTGTGAAAACAAATTCCTTCCCAGATTACTATACCCCTCAAAACTCCCTCTCAGGTTTGACAGAGAAATGATATATTTCCATGACAAAGAACAACTAAAGAACTTCACAACAAAGCAAATCCTACACAGACTAATGAAAGATGTTCTATAGAGGGATCATAATGATCAGAAATCCATGAATGAGAACAGAAGGAACACAGTAATAGGGAAAAATAGGAGAAAAAGCAGGTAAATGACAAGTTGACCATAATTCAATACATCTCAATTATAATCATCAATCTAAATGGACACAATTAACCAATTAGAAGAAATAGATTGACACAGTGGATTAGGAAAAAAAATCCAACAATATGATGCATAAAAGAAGACCCTTAGCTCATATAGTTATTCATAAGCTAAAGGGCAAAATTGAAAACCATACTATGCGCTCCAACACCTCACAAAAATCATGGGTAGCAATCCTGTTCTCAGAGAGTCTCAAATTCAAACCAAGAATGATCAAATGAAATAAAGAAGGACACTATATACTGCTTAGGGAAAAAATCAAGAGGAAGACATAACAGTAATATATATGCACCAAACAAGGGAGCACCCTACTATACAGGACAAATCTTAATGCACATGACAAAATCTAATATCCACATGATAATCTCAATTGATGCAGAAAACGCTTTGAAAAATTCAACACTTATTTTTGTTCAATCTCCTACAGAATACTGGAATATTTTGCCTTTACAACAATCTGACAAAAGCCATCTAAGACAACCCAATGGCTAATATAATTCTAAATGCACAAAAAATGAAATTGTGTACTCTCAGGTGTCATACAAACAAGGATGTACTCTATCACAAATCCTACTCAATATAAATTTGGAGAAATTTGCTAGAGCCATTAGACAAGGGAGAGAAATAAAAGGATTAAGAGTAGGTAAAGAAGCAGTGGAAAAATCATTATTTGAAGATGATATGATTCTTTTCATGGAAGACTCAAAAAACTCCACCAACAAGCTACTAGAAATAATACACAAATACAGGAACAGAGCAGGATACAATGTCAATACATATAAGTCAATAGAATTCCTCTACACAGAAAACAAAGACACTGAGAGGGAAGTTAGAGAAACAATATATTTTACAGTAGCACCGCAGAACATGAAATACCTAGGAATAAATCTAACTAAAGAAGTAAAGGATCTATACAATGAAAAGTACAGCATTCAAATCAGAGAACATAGAGGCTTTCAGGAAATGGAAAGATAGGCCCTGCTGCTATTTAGGTAGAAGTAACATTGTGAATATGACCATACTCACAAAATTACTGGACAGATTCAATGCAATCCCTATCAAAATACCACCAACATAACTCCCAGACCTAGAGAAAACATTCCTAAAATTTATTTGGAACCAGAAATGATGGATAATAGCAAAAGGAAACATGAAAAACAAAGACAAGTCAGGAGGCTTTACAATTCCTGACTTGAAATTATACTAAAACTCTACTGTGATAAAATCAGCATGGTATTAACAACAAATACATGTGAGGACCAATGGAATAGATTAGAAGATGCAGAAGGAACTACACGTGCATTCAGCCACCTTATCTATAACAAAGGAGCAAAACATGCTCCCTGGCAGAAAGATAGTGTCTTTAACAAACGGTGCTGAAAAAATTGGCTCTGCACATGCTGAAAACCAAAACTTGACCCAGGTCTATCAATATTCACTAAGCTAAAGTCAAAATACATTAAAGATCTAAACATTACAAAGAAACAATAAATATCATACAAGAGAATGTAGCAGGAACTTTTGAAGACATAGGATTAGGCATCGAATTCAAGAACAAAGATCACAATTCATTGGTAATACTTCAAAGGATTAACAAGTGGGACATCTTCTTATTGAGAAGTTTTTGCACGTCAAAGAAATTACCAACAAAGTGAAAAGATAACTTAGAAAATTGGAAAAAAAAACCTTAACTAATAAGTACTCAGACAAATGTCTGCTCTCTGGAATTTACAAAGATCTGAAAACAGGGCCCCAAATTAAAGTACTCAGTCCAGAAATGGCATCAGAGATGAATACACATTTCTAAAAGGAAAAAAATATAGAAGCTAGTAAATATATGAAAAAATGTTGCACATGACTAGCCATACATGAAATGCAAATTAAAACCACACTGTGATAGGATCTCACCCCAGAAAGAAAGGCTAACATAAAGAAATAAACCAACAAATTATTTTGCCCAGCCTGTGGGGAACAAGGTACTATTCTCCACTGCTTGTGGACTCCTTAAATGCCAGGACTAAAAATGCCAATCAAACCAGCTATACTGCTACTAGGAATTTTTCCAGACGAACTGAAAAGATTATATCATAGTGATAAAAGTTCACCTATGCGTAAAGCAGCACAATTTGTGATAGCCAAGTCTTGGAAACAACCGAGATGCCTGTCACCTGAAGAATGGATTAAAAAGATTTGGT
>NW_004524679.1:9140429-9157207 GCF_000260255.1 Octodon degus
AGTCCAAGCTCTCCAAGATCCGAATTATCCGCAAATCCATCACCCGTGTTCTCACTGTCATCACTCAGACCCAGAAAGAAAACTTCAAGAAACACTACAAGGACAAGAAGCCCCTGGACCTGCAGCGCAAGAAGACAGGAGGCATGCACAGCCAGCTTGAGCATGAGGAGAAGATGAGAACCAAGAGGCAGCAGCGGAAGGAGTGACAGTACCCTCTGCACAAGTTCACCATCAAGGCCTGAGTGGCATGATAATAAAACTCAAACTCTGAAAAAAAATTTACAAAAATAAAAAATGAGAGGAAAAATAAAAAAGAAAAAAAAGAAAGAAAAAGAAGGGTTGCAATGACAGCAAACATTTTGGCCATAGCCTTTCAAAGTCAGTGAGTACTCAGGATATAAGAGAACATGTAATGTAACATTGTTTATCTCAGGGATGTCCCACATTTTCTGATCTAGTGGATTATGAGGCCACAGAGGAATGTGATGGACAAGGTAGAGAGTGCTGAAGGAGAGCCACATGGAGAGAAAACATTCTTTCAGGCTTTCACAGAGAGCGTATTGGTCAAGCAATGGCTGTGACTTATCCACGTGGCTGACTCTGTCAAATATCTGCAAACTGTGGCACAGGGTTTCAAGGTAAATTCTGAGGGGATTTGCCTGAGCATTTCAGATAGAAGTTTCATTTCATATTATATCATTCTTGATTTATCTTTGGCTTAACCAAGCAGCAGAAATGTATACAAATGTGGTATAATATTTAAGCCATATTATGTAGAAGCTGCACTACAGGGTATCAAGGAAAAGCCTGAGGTGATTTGAATGAACTTGTCAGATAGTAAAGTTACGTTTCTTGTTTTATAAGTTTTGTTTTATCTTGGTCTTAAGCAGGCAGAAGGAAACTATAAAATTGAGGTTTAAAAAGTAACGCCATATTAATATGCTGAACTGAGAAAGGCTCAAGTCAACAAATTCTAACATTGCCAGTCATGTGGATAACCCACTATTTTTATGGACTACTGGACTATATTGGATTATTTTGCTGAATTCACGCATGCACAATATGTAAATGGAATACTCATCTCTGACAAAATTAAACAAAAAAGGGGGATGCAAATGAAGGACCATTTGGTATTTGGTACTTGTATATACAAATTATTTAGATATACAACTACTTTCTTTTAATTCAAGGAGAAGAATGATTTGTACTAATAGTATTTGGACAGGATATCATATCTTCATCTTTCACTATGAATATCCACTATGAATACAACAATGTGCAACGTATTACTTGCTGAAACTGTCCTATTAGTAGGTTTATAAACTGTCTCATTGCTATTTGCTTCCCAATAAAATTATTTTAAATAAAAGAAATTTTCCCTCTGGAAAAACTGTACAATTATAAACTCTTGACAAAAATGTTTCAGTAAACTCTTTTTAAGGACATTCTCTGACCCTATATAGTTGATCTCTTGCTGATTTTATAAATGAAAATTATAATATTAAAAATTTCTTTGTGCCAAAAAAACTAAGCCATAGTAACATGCTGTCCTGTAAAATGCTCATCTCAACATCTTCTGATACTCTCAGACCAATGGATAATCCACTACTATTATGGACTCGGCTGGACTATATTAGATTATTTGGCTGAATTCACGCACTTACAATATTTAAATGGCAATGGAATACCCATCTCTGAAGAAAATAAACTAAATAAGTGGATATAAATGAAGACCATTTTGTATCTGCATGTACAAAATAGGACATGAAGCTACTTTCACTTAAGTCAATGAGGAGAAACATTTGTATTAATAGTGTTTGGAGAGGATATCATGTCTGCATCTTGTACTATGAACAACCACTATGAAGACAACAATATGCAATATGTCAATTATTGAAACTGTCCTAATCGGTTTTGACCTGTCTCATTGCTATTTTTTCTCAATAAAATCAATTAAAAAGTAAATAAATAAATAACTCCTAAGTTTTCTCTTTTATCCACTATATCTTTGACCTTACACATGTGAAACGACCAAGTTATATCATCTCTTTAAATGTGGCTTATTCTTTCTTTCTATTATTTATTTATTTGTTTACTTTTTGGCAGAACTGAGGATTTAACTCAGACCCTTGTGCTTGCCATGCAAGGGCTTATTCTACTAAGCTATCTGCCAAGTCATGCACATATTATTTAAATTTGAAGTATGTGTGTTCCTTTTTAGTAAATATTCTGTTATTCATTAAATGAGATACAATTGTAATTTGAGTGTCCTAGGTAATTTTCTTCTGGCTAAGACAGAATATTCAATGCCAATATTTAAAACACCAAGGGTTTCTTTTGGTCAATATTTACAGAAGTTTTAGTCCATAATCAGCTGAGTATAGAGCAGTGTGGCACATGTCAGCGGGGCACAGGTCATGGTCACAGAAAAAAATCAAAAGCAACTGGAAAGAAGTAAATGAGAGTCTTTCAATCCCTTATAGGGTACACAATCTACTAGAATTAACATTTTAAAAATTGAATCAATGAAATGCTATTTTATTCAAGTACAACACTTCTGAGAATCTTCCCCAAGGAATTAAATCTTCACACCACAAGGATCTATGCATACCCAGGCTTATATCAGCAATTTATAATAGTTAAACATTTGAACAAAATCAATTGTCCATCCACCAAACAAATGTCAAAAAAGATTTTGTTATTTTATTCCATCTAGGGCTGCCAGCGCCTCTTCCCGGGAAGGTCAGGCTCCAAACCCGCTGCTCCCCACCAGGCTGCCCCCACTCCCTCAGCGTCGAGGTCCGACCTTGCTACCACCCAGAGCCTCATTTTATTCAGTCTTAAGGGTGCCTGGCACCCATTACATTGTGGGAGTGCCCCAACGAGCTCAGGAGGAGGTGGAGGAGCGAGGTGAGGTGGTGGATATGAAGTTGAAAACACAGCTGATGGTGCGACAGGGACAGGAAGGGCTGAACTGCGAGGAGTGTGTGCCTATACCCATGTCTAATTCCGAAACCTTTAACCCAGAAGGTTATGAATTGGACCAAAGCTTCCAGCTAACCAGATTCACTGAACTAAATGGCACACGATGCAAAGTGCCTCAAGATGTCCTGCAGAAACTGTTAGAATATTTATAAGAGGACCAATTCCTAAAAGATGAGCAGTTTCTTGGAGCTGTTATGCTAAGACTTGATGGTATTAATTGAAGCATGAACCAGAACAGCTTTTGAAGATTCATACCCTTGCTGAGGTATCCTCTCTAAAGAGGTGCTAGCAGAAATGTATCTTAGAAACTGGAATGTCTGCTGTCTGGCCCTCAAGACCTATCAAGCATTGGAATTGTATACTTTC
The DNA here is from genome assembly GCF_000260255.1 of Octodon degus. NCBI lineage: Eukaryota > Metazoa > Chordata > Mammalia > Rodentia > Octodontidae > Octodon > Octodon degus. The sequence goes on from NW_004524679.1 coordinate 9,143,781, forward strand.
ATAATTTCTTTGAGGCATATTGGTCTTTCCTTGGTTCAAAAAACAGATTACATGTATCCTATTGTGGATGCCCCTTACACAATGGGTAAAATAGCATGTGTCAATATCCTAGTGACCTGTATGCAGTGAGGGTTACAGAGTATGACAATATGATGACGCTCCTTGGAGTAAGTAATAAAATGACTGACAGCAAAAGGGATAAAGTGACACCTCTAATAATACAGGGCTCTAAAGATGCAGCAGCATAAGCTGGAACATCTGTAACAAGTGGCCAAACTGTATTGATCTCCTGGATTGCCCTGGGTGGAGTCAATACAACAGTCTGCCAACCCAGTGAATTTATCATGCCAGAAAATGTAGTACCTGGAGATGGGGATGGGTTAAGAAAATGTCTCAGTATGCAAGTGGCTGTTGCTGTACACCAGTGGCTACACATTCCTGAGGAATGGAAAAAATGAAGCTAGTTGTTACCCAACATGAGGAGTAGGCATACTAAGAAGCCATGATGAAAGTGGTCCTGCTCAACAGAACAGCTGAAGGACTTATGCATACATTCAACATCCCTGTGGCCACTGACATGAAGGGTTTTGGGATTTTGAACCATGCACAGAACCTGGCCAAGCAGCAGAGGAATGAGGTATTGTTTCTGATTCACAACCTTCCTGTGCTAGCAAAGATGGCTGCTGTGAGCAAGGCCTGTGGAAATAAGTTTGGCTTCATGATTGGGACCTGCCTGGAGACATCAGTAGGCCTGCGAATCTGTTTACCATGTAAGCAAGCTGCTCGAATCTGTGCAGAGAAAAAGTTCCACAAATATGGTGAATGTCACCAAACATGGATAATTTGGATTGTACAGTAGGGCAACTGTAGTGCCAGAATCATAGAGAAGCCTCGGATCATCAAAGTCACACCGCAAGCGGTCACTCAAAACATGAATCCCACGCTTGGTATTACCTCTTAATCTAAACAGAGATGGCCATTTGGTTTTGTTTTAAATAGATATATTTCCTTTACCAAAACTTCAATTAAAGACTACAGTACACACAGCAACAAAAATCTCATTGGGTCTACATATCTGGTTTCCTTAAATCACTTTGTGAGTGATGCAATTAATTAAGTGAAATCCATGGGCTACTTACCCTGTTATATTACCTGAAGATGCAAATGATCTTAAGGAAGCATCTGAGTTGAGGATTATATTGTTTATTTATTTTATATTTATTTATTAATTTTATTGAGAAGCAGCAATGAGGCAGTTTCAAAACTGATTAATAGGACAGTTTCAGTAATATATTGCATATTGCTATCTTCTTAGTGGCTATTCATAACACAAGATGCAGACATGATATCATTCCCAAATACTATTAGTACAAGTCACTCTTCTCATTGAATTAAGAGAAAGTAGCTGCAAAACTATTCTACTTTGTATATACAGCCAAAAAGTGGTCCTTCTTTGTATCACATTTTTGTTTAGTTTTGTGGGAAGGGGGTATTCCATTGCCATTTAAATATTGTAGGTGCATGAATTCTGCAAAATAATTGAATATAATCCAGTAGCACATAATAGTAGCGGCAATGTCAGAAGTAGAATTGGCAATGTCAGAAGTTATTGACTTGAACCTTTCACAGCTCAGTATATCGATATGATTTTCCTTAATATACCTCATTTTTATATTGTTTTTGCTGGTTTGTGAAGAACAAGATAAAGCAAGACTTACAAAACAAGAAATGTATCTTTTGTATCTGATAAGGTCAGTCAAGTCCCCTCTGGTTTTATCCTGTTAACTTGTACTGCAGTTTGCAGATCCTTTGTGAGTGTCAGCCTTGTCGATGAGAAATGGCCATTGCTTGACCAATTTGCTCTCTGTGAAAGCCTGAGAGAACGATTGGTCTCCCTGTGATGCTCCTTAGGCACACTTTACATCACCGATCATATTGCTCTTTGGCCCCATGATCTCTTTTATCACAAAATTTGGGACACAACTGAGTTACATGATGTTATAGTATAGGTTCTCCTAAGTCCTGAGACTTCACTGATCTTGAAAGGCTACTGACCAAATATTGGCTGTCCATGCACTACTTTTTTTTCCATTATATTTTTTTGAGAAATAACTAGCAATGAGACAATTTCAAATCAAATTGGCAGGACAGTTCCAAAAATTAACAAATTGCATACTGACTTCACAGTGGTTATTTGTTATACAAGATGCAGACATAATATCCTATTTACAAACAGTATTAGAATAAAGCTCTCTATTCCTGCAGTTAAGAACATGTAGCTGTATATCTATCCTATCCATTTTGAATACACAGATACAAAATGGTCATTCATCTGTATCCCCTTTTTTGTTTAGTTCTGTCATTTAAATATTATAGGTGTGTGAACTCAGCAAAATATTCCAAAATAGTCCAGTGGTCCATAATAGTGTTGGGTCTTCCACTTGACTGACAATATTAGAAGTTATTAACCAGTTTCCCCAACAGCTCAACATAACAGCATGGCATTACTTCTTATACTTTGTTTTTATACTTTCTGCTGGATCTTTAAGATCAAGATAAACAAGACATATGTAACAAGAATTCTAGCTTGTGGATCTGATAAGATCATTCAAATCCCCTCAGGATTTATCCTGAGACCCTGTACCTCAGATTATAGATCCTTTGTCAGTGTCAGCCATTTGGATGAGTCATGGCCATTGTTTGGCCAATTAGCATGCTGTCTCTGCGTATGACTCTCCTTTGGCACACTATACATCATCAATCACTTTCCTCTTTGGCCCCATAATCTGCTTGATCAGAAAATTTGGAGCACTACTGAGTTACATGACATTACAGTACAAGACCTCCTTTGTCCTGAGTCTTAATTGTCTTTGGAAGGCCTGGACTAAAATGTTGGCTTTCCTTGTGGCCCTCTTTTTTCTCTAAATTTTGTCTGCAAACTTAGGTTGTTAACTCTCCAGAGGACATGGTTATTGTTCTTACCGTGTAACCAAGGCTACTGAGCTTAGGTTCACTATCTGCCTGAATATCAAACATGTTAGGCATAATATGGAACAGGCATTTTTCATAAAGTATTGATATATTAAACTTTAAGTCCCTACAGAATATGACAAAAATTTAAAAAATTAAAATACATTTTAAAAATGGGAATGAAGAATTATATATATTTACACATAAGTCAAGAAATCTCACCACATACTACATTGTTGCAGGACAGTTCCGCAACACTCCTTTTCTTTTCTCTTGCCTTCATTCACCACTCACTGCCTTTTTAAACTATCATCTACTGGAGGGAATACACAGCAGCAAATGGCCATGCAGCACTTATTTTTCTCTAATTTTTGGTCTTCAAATGTAGGATGTTAGCTCTGCAGAAGTGAAGCTTTTCATAACCCAACAATATATGCAGTTGGGTTTAATCTCAATATCTTTCTCAATATCAAATGTCCTAGACATAACATAGAGCAGGTATTTTCTATCTACTATGGATATTTTAAAATTTAATTCTCTTCAGAATATGGGGAAATATTAAGAAAATAAAAATATTTTTAATATATTAAGAAATGATTACATATTTTTACAGATAAATTTGGAAACAACATTGTAACAGGATAGTTTTGTGACACTTTTTCCTGGACTTTTTTTCATTTATTACCATTTTAAAAAAGAAACATTTACTTGAGAAATAGTACAAGCAGTAGGTATTTAGAAGACCAGAATGACAGTCATTGCAAACGTGATCCTCCTATTACATATTGATTACCTCAGGGTATTGTTTAGTTCACAGGTATCATCATATATAGTTAGACAGGTTAAGAATCTTACCAGGTAGCTTGTTTTGAAAACCTTCTGATGTTTCTTAGGATCATTGGCTTACTGAATATTGCCCATGTAAATGTGTGGTTTTGCCCCTGCCATGTTTCCTAGCTCTTCTCCTTGCCCTCCCCTCATTGTCAAATCCTTAAGTTCTTGCTTTCCTTTTAATATTGTTATATCTTTCTCTTCTTTTGAGTTTTTATACTAGGGAGAATATATGACATTTGCACAGGTACATCTCGCTCATTTCACTTATATCTTCAAGTGACATCCACTTAAATATAAATGATTCATGTTTATCATTCTTTATAGCTGAGAAATACTCCATTGTATAAAAACACCACATATTTTTCACTCAATCTTCAGGTAACAGGCATCTTGATTGTTTCCAAGATTTCGCTATCACAAATTGTGTTGCTATAAAAAGAGGTACATATATATTACTATGATATGACGTTTTCAGATAATCCAGGAAAATTCCCGCTAGGGAGATAGTAGGGATGAATTGGATTTCCAGTCCTAGTTTTTTAAGGAGTCTCCACACTGATTTCTACAATGGTTGCACCTGTCTACATTTGCGCCAGCACTGGAAAAGGGTTCCTTTCTCCCAATGCCTCTCCAACATTTGTTGTTGGTTGAGTTATTCATGATAGCCATTCTTTCTCAGAAGAGATAGTATCACAGTGTTGTTTTAATTTCATTTCATGAATAGCTAGTTATGTGGAGAATCTTTTCATATATATATATTCGCTTCTTTAATTTCATCATCTGAGAAGTGTGTGTTCATCCCGAATGCCCATTTCTGGATTGGTTTTTTAAATTTTGGGGCATTTATGGTTTTTGTTCTTTATACATTCTAGAGAGCAGACCTTTGTCTGAGTGCTTATTAGTCAAGATTTTTTCAGAATTTGTGGGTTGTCTTTTCACATTATGGGTAATTTCTTTTGACGTGAAAAACCTTCTCAATAGGAGGAGGTTCCACTTGTTAATTCTTGAACTCTGCCTTCCCCTATGTCTTCAAGAATTCCTCCTACATTCTCTTCCAGGAGATGTACTGTTTCTGTTTTTATTGTTTAGATCTTGAATCACTTAGACTTTAGCCTAGTGCATGGTTATAGACCTGGGTCAAGTTTTACTTCTCATGATATAGAGAGCCCATTTTTCCAGCACCAGTTGTTAAAGAGGTTATGTTTCCTCCAGCATGCATGTTTGTCATCTTTGTCAAACATCAGGTTACTGAGTGTGTTTGTTGAGGCCTCTGCATCTACTAATATATTCCTTTGATCCTCAGGTATATTTTGTGGCCAGTACAATGCTAAACTTATCACAATAACTTTGTAGTATAATTTCAAGTCAAGTATGAAGATGAAATATAGGAAGTAAAGCCATGTTGTTATGTTGAGCTGTGGGGGACTCAGGTCAATAATTTCTGACATTGCCAGTTAAACAGAAAACCCAATGATATTATGGGCTTCTGTACTCCTTTAGAATATTTTGCTGAGTTTACACACCTATAATATTCAACAACGGAACTGAAAAAAAATTGGGGTATAACTATGAATGTCCATTTTGTATCTGTGTATTCAAAGTGGTTGGGATAGATATATAGTTGCATTCTCTTAATGAATAGAATGATTTTTTCTAATGGTGTTTGTAAGTAGGATCACAAGTCTGCATCTTGTACAGCAATTAACCACTGAGAAGAATGTATGCAGTGTATTATTTGTTGAAACTGTACTTTCGATTTGATTTGAAACTGTCTCATTGCTATATGTTTATCAATAAAACTTTGAAAAGAAAAAAAAATAATTGTAATGCCTCCTGCTTTGTCTTTGTTGCAAAGGATTGCCTTTGCTATTCTCGGTCTTTTCTGGGCCCAAGTAAATTTTAGGAATGATTTCTCTCAGTCTGGGAGGTATGTTGGTGGTATTTTGATAGGCATTACATCAAATCTGTACAGCAATTTGGCAGTATGGCCATCTCCACAAAGTTGGTCTTTCCTATCCAGGAGCATGGAGTGTCTTTCGCTTTTTTGAATTCCCCTGCGATCTCTTTTTTAAGATTACTGTAATTTTCCTTGAAAAGGTCTTAGATTCTTTAGTTAGATTAATTCCAAAGTATTTTATTTTCCTCATTGCTCCTGCAAAAGCTATTATTTCTATAATTTCCCTCCCAGAGTGTTTTTTATCTGTGTAGAGGAATGTTACTGACTTTTAGGTATTGATTTTGTATCCTGCTATGCTACCGAATTTCTGTATTAATTCTAGTAGTTTCATGGTGAAGTTTTTTGCATCTTCCAAGTACAATATTATGTCTTCTGCAAGTAATGATGATTTAACTTCTTCTTTACCTTTTCTTATTCCTTCTATTTCTCTCTCTTGTCTAATGGCTCTAGATAATGATTGCAGAACAATTTTGAATACAAGTGGTGATAGAGGATATTCTTGTCTTGTACCGGATCTAAGAATAAAAGATTTCAGTTGTTCTTGATTTAGAATTATGATAGTAGTTGTGTTGTCATAGACAGCTTTTGTTATATTGAAGTAGAGGCATTCTATTCCAATGTTCTGTAGGAATTTGAACATGAATGTATCTTGAACTTTGTCAAAAGCCTTTTCTACATCCATTGAGATGTTCATGTGGTCTTTAAATTTCATTGTATTGTTATAGTGTATTGCATTTATAGATTGCATATATTAAAACATTCTTGCTTCCCTGGCATGAATCCTACCTGGACAAGGTGTAGTACTTTCTTGATGATTTGCTGTATTCTATTTGCTTAGATTTTATTGAGGATTTATGCATCTGCATCTATGTCTATGAGAGAGATTGGCCTGTAGTTCTATATTCTAGTTGCGTCTTTCCATGGTTTTGATATCAGTATAATCTTTGCCTCCAGGAATGATTTTGGGAGGATTTCTTCCTTTTGCATTTCATTGAAGAGTTTGAGGAGCATATGGATTATGTCTTCAGAAAATTTCTTGTAGTATTCAGCTGTGAATCCACCAGGATCTGTACTTTTTTTGATGGTATGTTTTTATTACATTTCATATATCATTGGCTGTTATTGAATTATTTAGGATTGTTGTGTCTTCTTGATTCAGTTTTGCTATCTTGTACCTTTTCAGATAAATGTGCATTTCTTTACGTCTTCTATTGTGTCAGAGTAAAGGTTCTCAGAAGAGCTATTGACAGTCTTCTACACTGCCACTGGGTTTGTGGTAGTTACACTCTTCTCATTTCTTATTGCTTGTATTTGAATTTTTTATTCCTCTATTTAATGACTGTAGCTAGTGGCCTATCAATTTTAATCTTTCAAAGAACCAGTTTTTTTGATTCATTAATTTGTTGAACTGTTTTATTCACTTCAAATGATCTAATTTGCACTCGAATCGTTAGGATTTCTTCCCCTCTTCGCTCTCTGGGTTTGGTTTATTCTTCCCGTTCTCAATGTTGGAAGTGCATCATAAGCATTTCTAATTGTTCCTGCTCTGTTCTCCTAATGTATGACTTCACAGCTATGAATTTTCCTCTGAGAACTGCTTTCACTGCAACCCATAAGTGCTGATAAGTTTTGCTAGAATTATCATTGAATTGTAGATAATTTTGAATTCCTACTATCCAGCCTTGGTTCCTGAGTAGGGTGTTGTTTAATTTTCAAGTATTTATGGTTTTCTTTTCTGTGTTCTTCTCTCATTTATTTCCAGTTTCATTTTAGTGTGGTGTGATAATACGCATGGGATAATTTCTGTTTTTTTTTCTTATGTACTTCAGCATGATCTATGTACCAGTATGTGGTCTATTTTCGAAAATGATCCATGTACAGCTGCAAAAAAATGCATATTCAGTTATTGTTTGCTGGAACATTCTGTATATGTCCACTAAGTCCATTTATTCCAAGCTCTGCTTCAATTGTGCTACTTGTTTGCTAATTTTGTGTCTGCTTGATTTATCTTTTTTTGGGATAAGGGGTTGCTAAGTTCTGCTGTTAAGTGTGTGGTATTGGATATCAGAATTTTCATGTCCATTAAGATTAATTTTCTATATTTGGGTGCTTCTATGTTTGGTGCATATATATTTAAGAGTGTTACCTATTCCTCTTGATTTTTCCCCTAATCAGTATATAGTGGCAGTCTTTATTTCTTTTGATCATTTTTGTTTTGAAGTTGAGAATGTCTGAGAACAGGATTGCTACACGTGCTTTTTTTTCTGAAGTGATGGAGTGTGTAGTATTGTTTTCCATTCTTTGACTTTCAGCCTATGAATTTTTGAGTTAAGTGTGTTTCTTATGTACAGCATATTATTGGATTGTGTTTCTGAATCTATTCTACCAGTTTATTTCTTTTAATTGGTGAATTGATTCCATTTACTTTGATGGTTATTATTGAGATACATTGATTTAAGAATGACAACTTATTACCTGCTCTTTCATACTCGTATTTCTCCTGTGTTTAATCGCTTACATTATTTAGCGAGTTCCTTCTGCTCTCTTTCATAGAATTCTGATCATTTTTATCCCTCACTAGAACACTTTTCAGCAGTCTGAGTAGGTTGGCTTTGTCATCACGAAATTATTTGTTCTTTGTCATAGAAATTCCTTCGAAAACTAGGAATGGAAATCCAATATAAACCAGCTATTCCCCTACTGAGAATTTGCCCAGAGGATCTAAAAATAGCATATCATAGTGATACATGTGTAACTATTCCCAAATACTCCAGTAGCCAATAACATTATTGGTTCTTCAGCTTATCTGGCAATGTCAGAAGTTCCCTACAACTCAACATAACAACATGGCTTTATTTCTTATAATTTGTTTCTATACTTTTCTGCTGGATAGTTAAGACCAAGATAAAGCAAGACCTACATAACAAGAAAGATAACTTTTGTATATGATAAAGTCAGTCAAATCCCCTCAGGATTTATGCTGAGACCTTGTACCTCAGTTTGTAGACCCTTTGTCAGTGTCAGCCGTATGGATGAGTCACAGCCATTGCTTGATCAATTAGCTCTCTGTGAAAGACTGAGACAGTATTTTCTCTCCATGTGACTCTCTTTAGACCCACTCTACATCATTGATCACTTTCCTCTTTGGCTTCATAAACTCCTTGATCAGAAAATTTGGAACACAACTGAATTACATGATATTACAGTACAGGTTCTCATATGTCTTGAGTTTTAATTGAATTTGGAAGGCTCAGGCCAAAATATTGGTGTTCTTTGCAGCCCTCCTTTTCTCTAATTTTTGTCTGCAAACTTAGGTGGCTAACCGTCAAGAAGAGAAGCTTATTACTGCCATACAACCTAGGCTGTTGAGCTCAACCTCACTATCAGGCTGAAAAACAAACAGCTTAGGCATAACATGGAACAGGTATATTTCAAATATTGATATATTACATTTTAAGTCCCTACAGAATATGATTAAAAACATTTTAAAAAATTAAATATACTTAAAAATTAGGAATAAACCATTATACACATTTACATAAGTTTAAAAATCTAACCAAATTGAGCATTGTAGCAGGACAGTCTCACAACACTCCTTTTCCTGTCTCCTGGTTTCATTCATCACTCCCTTTCTTTTTAAACAAACATCTACAGCAATATAAAATTTATGACCAACAATAGTCCAAAGCCAGAAGGGCTAACATTACATTCTGTAGTCAAATTTGGAGCTCCAAAAAGCCTTACATGGTTGCACACAAACAACACATTTGGCTGTAACTTCCATGGCTTGTCTCTCAAGCTAAGCTTTTCACCCTACATTCAGCTTCCCTTAGATGACACACATTTCTGGCTTTTCAAAAATTCTGGGGTTTCCAGTGAATAGCCATCTCACTCACAATTTTACACACTGCCCACCATAACCACTGCCTGGCCTCCAAGGCCTTCTTCTGAAATCTAGGTGGAAGCCTTCCTATCCTCAGAACCCCTGCATTCTAAATGCACCCAGAACAGAAGCCATAAAATGATGCCAAAGTTTGTTGCCAGCTGGAGCTGTAGCAAGATTTTCCTTTCTCTTGGCTGTAGGGATAGAGTGCCTGGATTGCTGAGCATTGACACTGAATTTGAAGAATAAATTTTCTATGACCACTTCATTATGGAACCTGGTATGGTCACTGCCTCCATTCTAGAACATAAGGCTCTGCGGCTTTCCCCTCAAGGCAAAGCCCCTCACCTTACAAATCTCAGACCGTGAAAGTGAACAGCAGCTGGTATGAATTCAGACTATCCTGCTCTTATTCCTTCTTGGAAGTGGAGATCCTCTCAGTGTTACCTTTATATTCTACAGCTTTATTGAAACTTCTTTTCTCAAAACACTCATAACATTTTTAATCGTCCTTTTGGACTCTTTACTTTTGATTCTCAACCTAAATCTGACTAAAAGCCCCCAACAATAGCCAACACACTGCCTCAACATTTGACAGCTTTGAGATTTCATTTGCAAATTGAGCAATCCATCATGCTTAATCTCAGTCTCAGGCAAAATATCTGGACATGAGGAAAATGCAGACACAATTTATGCCAAATCAAAACACAAATTATCTGGAATCCAACAACAACTACAGTCTTTCATCCCAGCAGAAACTGCCCCAGAGTGGATTTTACAGGCAGATTTGCATCTGGTCTTCTGAGATCTACCATAGTCTCCCATACAGAACAGCTGAAGATATTCCAGTGCTTCTCTTGTAGGCAACATCTCTGAACCTTTCCTATCACTTCACATAAGCCATTTACAAGCTTGCAATCAAAATAATAGGTTTATCTACAACAACACCCCATTTTTCCGGTATCAAATTATGTCTCGGCTAATTTTCTGTCATTGCTGAGACAAATATCTGAAACTCAGAAACAAGAAAGAGATGGTTTACTTGGCTCACAGTCAGTGGAAGTTTCAGTCATACAAAGCTGGGTCCAAGGCAGATTGGCACATGGCAATGGTCAACAGTTCATGATGGCAGAATACAACGAAATGAGAAGAGCAAACGGGAGGGGTAAGAATACCAATGGTTACAACGAGCAAGGCTATGTCCCTTAAGTTGCATTCAGAATATTTGCCCCACGTGGCCTGTAGTACTCACACCCATAATCTCAGAAGTGCTCACACCCAGAATCCCAGTGGATGATGATAAAAAACTCTAGAAGTCCTTCCGATGAATGCATTAGGCCATGCACCTACCCACTAAGATCAATAAACATTTCACATACTGGAAACATGTACTAATAAAAATTGCACATACTTAACCAGCTGTACATATTTCTTATCTTATAATCCCATTTTCATGGTATACTAACCATTTGACACTCATGACACTTTAATGTAATTCTTTCAAGTTCATTAACATTAACGTAATATTCATAAAAAAAATCCTAACTGAAATAACCATTAACATGTTCAGCCTTACTAAATATTAAATGGTAAATGAACAGTCAAAATATAGGTCATTCTTGTTTGCCAGCACTACCAGGAAATATAGGTAAAGGAAAATTTTAAGTTTGAAGAAAATGTACCTGTGGTATGAAAACAATGTTTTCAGTATTTGAGTCTCAATTATCAAGTATTTAAAATATTAACACATTATTGCTTTTATGTTTTACAGTTAGAAGTCCTTACCTAATTTTCCTGCTGCCACAAAATCCCTGAAATTGGATCACTCATATACAAAAAAGAAAAAAATATCCTGCTCTTGTAGATTTTTTAATCTTCAAGATCAACATGCAGGCATGGTGAAGCCTTGCTTATTCTTGCTGAAGTCTCTCAAGGAAAATGTATGAACAGGGTTAATAATAAAAGAGAACTGTGGGTCTGGCCTGATAGCTCAGAGAACTAAAGCATCTGCTTAGGCAAAGCTCAGCAGCTGGGGTTTGGTCCCTGCATGCTGTGCAAGCCCCTCCCATAGGGCCTGCTGAGATTTCATGAGACTGGGTGTCATGGCACATGTCTGAAATCCCAGAGCTTGGGAAACTGAAAACAGGAGAATCACTATAATTCTGATCTACATAGTGAGATCCTGTGGACCCTATGAACACTGTCTTAAAAACAGAAAATAAAAATAATAAAATAAATAAAAGAGAATTGGGTGCAAGCACACAAACTTAAAGTATGAAAAGCTTTAAGCTTGGAAATAGACTTAAGCTATAAATTACATACAAGTGTTTTAGGTTTGTGGAGAAGAAGAGAAATGATGTACCCAGTCCTTCAGGAACATTTATAGGGGCCCTTAATTTTTTTTCAGGGGTGCAATCACCTGTCTTCACTTTCAAAGACCCCATGACTTAGTACTACAGCACATCAATAAGGGAACATTGATTCTATGATTTAGATCATAGCATCTCCCTATGCCTTACAAATGGTAGGTGGTAATAGTGTCTATTGGGTAATGATGGTAAAAATCTGCTTATTTGATGAGATAGTCACAATTTATAAGTTCACAAAGGAAAATTGAGCTATTTCTAGACACATATGTATTTTTTAATCTATTTAATTTAGTATAGGGTCTCACTACAGAAATTGGACTCGTAGAGACCCTCCTGTTTTCAGACTCCAAGAACTGGGATTACAAGTGCCTCCTACACTCTTCACACGTGTTTTCCTAAACATATTTTTACACTCTTAGTAGATAGATCCAAATACATAAACTATCTCAGTCTCAGTTCTCCTTTATATCTCTGTACATGTTATGACAGCAATTATCTTGGACCACTAAAGTTGTAAAAACCTAAATAATATACATTTTCTTGCAGATACTTTTCCTGATCCTTCGTGGAGTAGGTAAATGGCATTTATTAAACTTCAGTACCATCCTCATTGCTTTTTCTTTTTTAAAAGAATTCTTATTCTAACCTGTATAGAAAAGAGCCTTTGGAAACAGATTTCTTCAGGGAAAATGGTAGATTTGTTTGTTTCATGACTAGATGAATAAAAAGTAGTTCCTAGTGGTGGAAAGGTTGAGTGGGCTTTCTAGCTGTCCATGAAACCATGAGGCTGTTCATCGATGGCACAAATCTGTAGCCAGTGAAGCACCCACATGGTCTTATCTACATCTCTTCCTCTGTGTCTAACAGGCAAAGCCAACAGTTATAAAAGGAACTAATGATGCTGGTTCATGACTAACCAAGAACACTGTCTCTAATACAGGATTCCAAGCAACTCTACCACCTTCTTTTAAAAATGTGACAGGTTAATGCTCAGGATTGAAAGCTAGACCTCAAATTATTCTTGGGTAAATAGAACAAATTTGAGTCCAGTATACATGTGGGGAAGCCCTCTGGAGAGCAAAGGGCAGAGTGGGGAATCAAGTTCTTTAAAGACAGCATTGAAACTGAGAGGGGAGTCCCTAGTAGAATAACAGCTTTTTGCCTTATAAGCTTTAGAGAAATGTACACATGTCACCCCATGATCTAATGTCTCATCATGTCTTGAAAAGAATCATTCTTTCTTTGCCCACCTATAGTTGAAAACAACATTTTCAAATACAACTTTATTTTATTCTGATCTTCTTTTCTTTTAAATTTTTATTTATTTGTGTGTGTGTGTGTGTGTGTGTGTGTGTGTGTGTGGCCAGCTCAGCCCACCAGGGGGCGGGGCTGGCTGGCATGTGGTGCTGGGGGA
>NW_004524679.1:9168977-9175289 GCF_000260255.1 Octodon degus
ATTAATTCTAGTAGCTTCTTGGTGGAATTTTTTGGGTCTTCTAAGTAAAGTATCATGTCATCTGCAAATAAAGATAATTTAACTTCTTCTTTGCCTGGTAATTAGGTATTTATTAAGGGACCAATTACGTATTTATTCAGGGGCATATTTATTAAAGGACACAAAATGCTCATGATTATAATTATATCTGCACAAACACTAGGACACCCAACTTCCTTCAGAAAACACTGCTGCGAAAAATTAAGCATCAGAAAAACAAAGTGGGGATATATGGATGTCATTGATCTCATTACCCCACTGTCACAAATAGATCAAGTAGAAAGAAAAGCCACATAAAAAGCAGAGTTCAAAAAAAGGCACCTTTTGAACAAAGGTACTTTATAGGTGTTTACACAATGCTCCACCTAAAATATCAGAATGTGTATTCTTCTCAATAACACATGCAGATTTCTCCAATATTCCCTGCATACTAGCCAATAAAATATAATTAAGTAAAAACAAATTATTGAGATTATCTTATTCATAAGAACACAGCACAATGAAACTAAAACTAGTAAGCAAAGCCAGAGAAATTGTGGTCATAGATGAAAATTAAAAATAACACTTGAATAATCAGTGTGTCATAGAAGAAATCAAAGATGAATGTAACCAGTTCCTATGAGCTAAACTAATGCCAGTGCAACATATCAGGTCTCTTTAAAAATACATTTTATTTTATTTTAAAGAATAAAAACAGTGGCTGGGGAGATGGCTTAGTGGAAAAAGCACTTCCCTAGCAAGTGCAAGGGTCTGAGTGCAATCCCCAGTACTAGCAAAAAAAAAAAAAGAATTAAAAAAAAAAGACAGAAACAGGGTAACATGCAAAAATACATGTGGTGCATATCTTCAAAACAAAAATAGCAAATTAAGAGTAGTTGTTATGTTCTGTATTTCTATTGTAAGATCTGTTCCTCGGACTAACAGATACAGGATTGCACTTGCCAGGCAAGCACTTATTCTACTGAGCCATCTCCCCAGCCCCTAAACTTGTTTTCAATAGACCTTAATACTTTATTCTTGAACTTTTTGCTTTATTATTTTTAATTTATTTCAAAGATAGTATAATAATTATTGATAAAACATTACAAACAGTGTGTATTTAGAAGAACAAGTTGAGAGATATTCAACCATGGTTTTGTACTGCACATTGTTCTCTTTAGTGAAGTCAATCAGATTGCATATATTAACCCATCAGATTGCAGATATTAGTTAGTCAAAGTGCAAGTTATAAACATTAACTACTATTTTCAAAATATGGAAATTTGTGACACAATCATCTTACCTATCCTGTATATGCATATACTAAAATGATTTTTCCACTTTTCTTTTTTTTCCTATTGTTTTCTGTTTTCCCTCATCTTCATCATTTATTCCCTAGTTTCAGATTTTTTTTCTATTTTACTACATCTATTATAACTTTCAGATTATATGTATTCTTTCAGATTTTTGTACTAGTGAGACAACATGATATTTACACATGTGGACTAATTTATTTCACTTAAGAGTGCAACATGTAGTTGCATCCATTTACTTATAAAATCCTCTATTTTGTCTTTTTAACCTGAGTAATACTCTGTTAATTAAAAATACCATATCTTTTTACCTGTTCCTCAGGTAATGGGCATTTTGTGTGTTTCCAAATTTGGCTATAATAAACTATGTTGCTATAAACATGAGTGCACATGTAGCACTGTGGTATGATGTCTTTAGTTCTTTAAGAAAAATGACAAGATGGGAAATGGCTGAATTAAATTGGACCTCCAATCCTAGGTTTATGGGGGTCTCCAAACTGACTACCACTGTGGTTGCACCAGTCTACATTTGCAACAAAAGTGTACAAGGATTGTTTTTCCCCACAGTGACTCCAATATTTGTTATAAATTGATTTCTTTATAATAGCCATTCTTTCTGGGGCGAGATGGTATCACAATATTTTAATTTGCATTTCTGGAATAACCAGTGCTGTGGAATATTTTTTTGAGTATTTACTTACAATTTGTATTTCATCCTCTAAGAAGTGTGCATTCATTTCAGATGTCCACTTTTGGAATGGGTCTTTGAATTTTGCAGAACTGATTTTTTTTTAAATTTCCTTATATGTCCTTGATAGAAGTCCTTTGTTTGAGTGACTGTTAAGATTTTTTTTCCCCAATTTCTGGGTTGTCTTTTGATCTGTTTGTGATTACTTTTGACATGCAGAAACTTCTTAATAAGATGAGATCCAAGTTGTTGATTCTCCGAAGTATTTCCCATGCTGGTTGGGTTTTCTTCATGAACTCTGCCTAACCCCATGTCTTCAAGATTTTCACCTACTTTCTCTTCCAGTACATAATAGCAATTTCATCAAATCTGTATAATAATTTTGAGAGTATGTCCTTCTACACAATGTTCATTCTTCCTATTCATGAGCAAGGTATATCTTTCCATTTTCTGAAATCTTTTTGATCTGTTTTTTTCCAATTATTGTAATTTTCATTGTACAAATCTTTTACTTCCTTTGTTAGATTAATCCCTAAGTATTTCATTTTTAAAACGTTACTGAGAATGGTATTTTTCTCCAGTTTCTTTCTCAGTGAGATTGTTGTCTCTATAAAGAAATGCTATTGAGTTTCAGGTGTTGAGTTTGCATTCTTTTATGCTACTGAATGTGCTTATGAATTCCAAGACTTGCCTGGTGGATTTGGGGGGGTTCCAAGTAGAATATCATGCCATCTGTGAATAACAACATTTTAACTTCTTTCTTAACTATTCTTATTCTTTTTATTTCTCTTTCTTGTCTAATGGCTCTGGCTAATATTACCAGAACTAGATGGAGTAGGAGTACTGATATTAGACCTCCAGGTCTTGTTCCTGATTTCAGAGTAAAATACTTCAGTTTCTCACCATTTAGAACTATATTTTTTGTTGGTTTCTCATGGATGTCTTCAGATTGAGGTATAGGCTGTCTACTCCAATTTTCTAAAAATTTTAGATCATCAATGATTGTTGGACTTCGTCAAAAGCTTTTTGTGTTTCTATTGAGATGATCATGTGGATTTTGGTTTTAGTTCTACTACTATACTGCATTATATTTATATATTTGTATATGTTGAACCATCCTTGTATTTCTGGGATAAATCCTATTTGTTAGTGTTGTATGATTTTCATGATGATTTACTACACTGTATTTGCTAGTATTTTGTTGAGAAATTCTGCATCTACATTCATAAGAGAGATTGGTTTGTAATTCTCTTTTCTGGGTGAGTATCTGGTTTTGATATCAGTGCAATGCTTGCCTCACGGAATGATTTGGGCAATATTGCTTCTTTTTCACTTCCATTGAAGAGGTTTGAGGAGTACTGGGATTATATTTTCCCTAAATTTCTTGTAGAATTCAGCTGTGATTGCCACAAACTGGGCTTCTGTGTAGGGTCATCTTTTGATTACATTTTCCATTACTTTGTCAGAAATTTGTTTATTTGGAGTTTTTGTATATTCTCAATTCAGTTTTGGGAAGTTGTACCTATCTAGGATTCTGTCCATTTCTTCTGTGCTTTTGATTCTTTCAGAGTAATGATTTTCAAGATAGTTATTGATGATGTGAATTTCTACAGGAACTGCTGTAATTTAGCTCTTTTCATTCTTTATTGCTTGAATTTTAGTTTTTTATTTACTCGTTTTAATGAGTTTCACTAGGGGTTTATCAATTTTATTTAATCTTGCAAAGAATCAGCTCTTTGCTTCACTGATTATTTGCATTGCTTTCTTTGCCTCAATTGGATTAATTTCTGCTCTAATCTTGAAAATTTCCTCCCATATTTGGGCCTTGGGCTTGTTTTCCTCTTTTTTTTCTAGAAACTTTAGGTGCCACATTAGAGCATGTATTTGTTCCCTTTATGTTTTCCTAATGTGTGAGCTCACCACTATAAAATTACTTCTGAGAACTGCTTTCACTGCATCCTTAGAATTTTGGTAAATTGTGTTTGGATTTTCATTGGATTGTAGATCTTGTTTAATTTCTTGTTTAATTTTATCTGCAACTCATTCTTTGCTGAGGAGGTCACTGTTTAATTTCCATATGTTTATAGTCCTTTGTGGTTTCTTTTGTTCTGTATTTTTAGGGAAGGGTCTACAAGGTGGTCAGGGTCTCATTTCTAGATCAAATTCACTCATGACTTCTTTCTAGGAGGGAAACCAAGAGTATTGGTAGCCACTAGAGGTGGAAATTGATTGTATGTGGGAGGGCAAGATGAGGTCCGATTAACTAAAGCAGTCAAGCTGCCTCAGTATTGAGGAAATCATACTGCCAGTACATTGTGGGCTATTAGTCACTAGGCAACATTGTGTTTGCTTACTTTGCAAATATATAAATAATCATCCCTATTGTTTTATTGGGGATCTTTGCCTATCAGACTTGGTCAACCACCTGACCTCAGCTATTATCTCTTGTCTTTAAGTTCTGAAGCATCTCCCTATTTTTTCCTGGTGACAACCAAAAGATCAATAGATCCCTACACAAGATTCCACTGTAGAAGTAAGAGTGCATTTTCGTGTACTTTGAGGATTCACTCATCATTAATTAGAATTTATTGTACACGACACAAGAGTAGTCATGAATCAATGTAGATAAGGTGGTAAAAAGGGTAGAAACAGATGAATAATTTGTTATTTAGTATGTACTGTGTAAAGTCAAGGAATATCTAAGAAATAGATGCATGCACAACATATATATCATGTGAGGTGTTTTAGAGGCAGATGTTGGAATTTGAACCAAAACTCTATCATCATAAAAGTCTCTGATTTGCACTTTGGTAAAACTGTACATCTGAAGGGATGAGAATATTTAATACACCACAAGGTTAACAGCTGTAAATTTTTACAGTCATATGAAAACCTTTGTACCATAGGGTCTTTAAATCAAAACATTAATGTCTAGAAAACTTAATTTTTAATCTATTTGGTACAAGGTCTTAATACATAGGTTGCACTTGTAGTCATCCTCCTATCCTGTATACCTCCTCTCCAACTCTGAAATCAGAGTCATGCACAAGAATGACTCATCTTGGTGGCCACCTTAACCCACCCAGGGTGGTGCTAGCTTGGAATGAATTGCTGGAAATCAAACCTTTATCCTTCTGCTTGCTTAAAGAGGCACTTAATCCAATGAGCGAACTTAACAAACTGTAAACTTAATCTTTTAATGATGATCAATGTAAACATATTACAATAATACAGATTCAAAAACATTATTGGGGTATCACCCATAAAGCTATGGAGATCACTGAAGTTTCCTAACAATGAACCAAGGCTGTGATAATATCCCAGGTAGCTCATTATTTATTTACTAAAGTGAGTCCTGACAAATAATTTTCAATGATAGATATGCACTCATTTACTAACATTTACAAATTTCTCTTGACCTCCCAGAAAAACAATTTTGAAATCAAATTGAACAGCTGGCAAGACCAGTGCAGAACATGCTTTTAAATACTTAACTCAAATTAAATATTGAAAAAAAAATGATAGAAAAGTGTGAAACAAAAATGGAAAAAAATGTTGAACTCAATTAAAAAAAAACAGACACTAACTGATTGTAAAAATAGATTAAAAAGATGAGTGTGTGGGAGAGCTTCCAACTACCCTACCCCAGAGGGAGCTGCCAGGCCCTGCCCAGGCTCATCATGGGTGAGAACTTCTTCCATCCCCTTGGGACCCCCGCAAAGCCCCCTCAACACTCCAAGGAACAAACCCCATCCCACCCACTGGGTGAGAATTTCTGCCTCCTTCTAGCGACCCCCAGATTCAGACCTAGCTGAGGCCCAGTGAGTGTGTGGGAGACCTGCCTCTCCAACCTACTCCACTTTGTCCCATCCAGACTCAGCTCAGGCCTGGAATACAGGCCTGAAGTGAAATCCTGCAGCTAAATTTCCTGCAGAGAGAGTAGGGGGCAGAACCAACCAGCTAGACCAGGAGTAGAACATCTTGCCAGAGGGGCACAACAGCTTCACTCCCAAGGGCAGTAGCAGGCAGGAGATGAGCAGAGCAGCCAGACACAAGCCAGGCACAGTTGGATAAATGCAAACATTGTAGACATGCACCTGAACTTAAGTAGGTGCTAAGGTTATAACTGCACCAAAGCTCCACAACAAAGGTCAGAAGACAGTGCTACACTAAATGACAAGGAGAAGGAGCAAAAATTAAGCCTACCCATAACAAGTGCAGAGGACACTAACACAGAGCAAATTTGGAATCACAGAGCTGAAAGGATTGAATCAATGGCTTCTGAAATAAAAA
>NW_004524679.1:9175389-9184086 GCF_000260255.1 Octodon degus
AAGCTTGTTCTAAGTAGGTGCTTTAGACCACTGAGCCATCTCACAAGCCCCTATTCTGATCTTCTTGATCACTAGAACTCTGACCCACTTAACCAAATATTTACAAATTTTAGTTAATTTTTCTGAGGACAATCTTTAACACTGTCAAGGACACAGAACACATAAAACACAATCAGTATATCAATTTTCAAACACCATCTTCATAATCAAGATAGATGGTGCTTCTATTATGCATGGTAACCTGTTGAAAGTTTTCCTAGGATAAAGTTTCCAGATGCTATTACAACATGAATTTAAAAATAAGATGTGCAACCTTCTTCATTGTTGAAGTGGTCCTCCCCTGGGCACACCTGCTGCTCTCACCAAATCTATCAATAATACTTTAACTTTCCTATATCCCTTGAGAGTTGGTAAGTACCTCTGCTAGAAGGGCACTGGTCTCTTACATGTCACACCTAGAATGGTTGATGAGAAACAGGCAGGATGGATAAAGTGAAGGGGATATAAGAATGGAAGGTGTAAAACACTGGAAAATAAAGTCTTTTCTTGTAAAAACTCTAATGCATTTCATTTCATGGTGTGCCAAGGACCTCAAAACAGACGATATGGATCTATGATAATTTTGGTGCAAACCAAAACTTCCAAAGAGCAGGTGCTGTAAAAGTAAAACAGGTCCCTAACTTGCTGTATAATGTTCAGTGAGGTTTTCCTATGTGTTGCCACATCTTGAACTGTCTACCTTTAAAACATTTCCAAGCACAGATAAAATTGTTGTTGGCTGAAAGCTACCACCTGTTCTTGTTCTTGGGTAGTTTTACAATTTTAAACGAATGCAGAAATTGTATATTGAAAATCAAAATAAAACAATGTAGCTTTGTCTCTTTCCCTCATAATACCACAGATCTTCCCCTCACTGGCCCTTCTTGCTTCTCACCAACTAGCCAAACTCCCCTCATTAATCAGACAATCCCCAAAACTCTCCACACATACCTTAATATGAAACATGTGAACTATATGCCCATCAATATTGGACGTTGTGCCTTAAAAGAAAGAAATCAAGGAACTACCAATTAATCGTAGTGCCAGTTTTCACTTTATTGTTTTGCCAAACGGCTTTGTGTTGTAAGTCTCATATGGCAAACTTCTCTGTCCATCTTCTAGCTATTCGGTCATATTCTCTCCTATTCTTCAAGTAGAGCTTAGCAATTCCGGGAACCAAGGGATCCTCAGTATTGGGGTCACACAACAGGGAGCAGATGGATAAGAGCAACTTGGAAATTGTGAGCGCTGGTGACCACTGGCCCTTGAGGATGTCTAGACAGATATTTCCATTTCGACTAATATTTGGATGAAAAATTCTGGTGGAGAATGTTACCTTGGGTGGTTTGAATGGATAGTCCGAAGGAAACTGTATATTTAAGAAAAAAACACCACCCTGGTAGGGGCTGTCTTTGGGACCCATTATGGTCCCCTGCCAGAGAAACATGTCCTCACCGACAGGCCCGGCCGAGCAGTGGGTTGGTGGATCAAGAGCGAGATCGAGGAGCTCTTTTTGAATTCGCTTAAGCGCCATTCTCTTTAGTGCTTGGGGCCTCAAAATTGGGCCAGGTTCGGGGCCTGTTCCAGGTCGTCGGTGTTGTTGGGCTTCAAGGAACACAGCAAAAGGCCGAAGTGACGGGTTCGTGGGTTAAGAACTTGTTCTCCGTTCTGGAAGCTGCTGGGGAATGCTGCCTGGAGTGAAGATGGCGGAAGAAGAAAGCTGGTGTCTGTTGCTGTGTCACCTTGGCTGTTTCTGTTCACCTGTGGCTTGAGGCCTCCTCCTGTGATGTGATTCAGGAAGTTTGAGAGTTTAGAGTCTGGCAGAGTGCTACCTATTTAGAGGACACTGCTGGAGAAGCTAGAGGTCCTAGCTGGCTCACCTACCGCGCTGCTTTATCTGGTCCCTGAAGTCAGGTCCCTGTAACCGCTGGGATTCCTTAAGTGAGCTAACAATGGCCTCAGAGAGTGCGTTACTGGTAGGTGGCGACTGATGCAGGTGGGTGGGGGCGGAGTAGTGAAGAGGGCTGGCAATAAATTATAGGGGTGCAGACAAATCTCCCACCCAGTGATTGCTCCATGGACTGCCAAGTAAGAACTGCCAGTAATCAAAATAAATAAGTGAATTTCAGGAATTGTCCCCAACGTCTCTCCTCAGAGTCACTTTCCCTTTTCATTGATGACACCGTTTTCTCTACAGATCTATCTTTGAGTGTAATTGAAGCATGCTACAAACTATAATGGCATTTTTATCTCCTAGGACATATAATCTGTATATAAATATCTTAAGGAAATTCAATATTCAGAAAATATTTTTAATAAATTATCATGTTCTTCAATGTTTATGTTTTATACAAATATAATATCTACAGAAATTAGATTTAGAATTAAAACCAATAGGAATTTTTAATCAGCCTTCAGATAACTGAGATGAAGGACCGAACTAAGAGAAATTATGGCTTTATTCGCCATAAACTTATAGGTAAAAGTAGCACTGTTGTACTCATTATACCTAATTTAATATTATGTCTGTATTCATTTTGTGAACTTATAAGTCATTAGTTTTTTTACTTTGAAAGAGAACACAAAATAACAATAATTAAATAGAAATGATACAGAATGTCACTAAAGAAAATAATATGAATTTGACAGAATTGTAAAATGTTTTGACTTCAAGTTAGTTTTGTATGTTACCAAATCTATGCATGCAAAATTAGAAAATAAAAAATAAGAAACATAAGCCTTAACTACTCCTTTCTGTAGACCAACAGACATCCACAGTACAGTTATTCAAGCCACCCTTGCACAAATACATAGATGTATCAATTCCAGCCCATCTTGCTCCTGTCCTTCACTTCATCCCAGTAACTCGTTCCTTTTGAACAGATTCATTGGCATTTCTGAGTATCTATCATGTCTTTCATATCTTATTTATTTATTCTTTAGTGTTCTTGCAGCAGGTAGACAGTATGATGTTTGCACATGCAGGTCTGATTTATTTCACTTAATATCATGGTCTCTAGTTTCATCCATTTATTGATAAAAGCTTCAAATGTATTCTTTGTATTACAGAGTAAGACTCCACTGTAAAAAATACCATATTTTCTCTATCCATTCCTTAGTTTATGGGCATTAGCATTATTTCCAATATTTAGCTATGACAAATTGTGCTCCTATAAATATGGATGCACATATGCTGTTTTTGAATAATGTTTTCATTTTATTTGCAAAAATACACAGGATTGCAATAGCTGGCTGGGTGGAAACTACAAGCCCAGATGTTTGAGAAATCTCTACACTGACTTTCATAGTGTCTGTTTCTGTCTAAACTATCACCAGCACTGAAAGAGGGCACCTTTGTCCCCATGGTCCCTCCAGCATTTGTTATTAGTTGACTGCGTGATGATAGTCATGCTTTGGGGGATGGGACTGAGTCTTAGTGTTATTTTGATTTTTAATAAATCATACTCTTATTTTTTATGTCTTGTAAAATATGCAGGTTAGTATCAGATAAATTGTTATTCATTTTTATCTGTTTAGACTCCTTCAGTCTGGAACATCCCTACTGGTTTCTGTACCTTTTTGCTTGTCACTAGTATTTTTGAAAAATGCAGCATACACTGAAACATTCATGCCCATTTCAAGTGTTTAAAATTTCATAGTAAACTTAGTCAATTTAAGAGCGAGAAAGACAGCAGTACAAGAGACTGCTTAACATTGTAGTATGAATACTGTAGTTACAATAATAGCATATTATGAGTATAAATGTTCTATTGATTTTTGGACACATAAAATATATTTCCATCATCAGAAATTTGTATTCCTGTTTTCTATTAAAAATTGAGAGACTGATATGCCTTTTGATTACATTTTCAAATACTCAAAGTGTGGAAAGGTCATGTTGGTCATATAAGTTATATTTCCTTCACTAGAACTTTGTATTCTTTTTTCCTATGAGAAATTAAGAAGTTGTTTATGTTTTCAAATATTGAAAGGGTGGAAAGGTCCTGTTGTGTGCATTTCTTCTGATTTCAGAATGAGTTGTCTGTGTTACAATGGTATAAATATACTTTATTTAATTTCTTTTTTTATTTCATATTCTTTTGTGGTCTGGCTCAGCCTGCCCTGAGGGCAGGACTGTCAAGACATGTGTTGCTGGGGATTGAACAGCTGTCTACTCTCCTGCCTAAGCTTGACTAAGCAGCCACTTTAGAATCCTGAGCTATCTCACTAGCCCTCAATATACTTTTTTTGTTATTTTTTTGGAACCAGGGATTGAACTCAGGCCCTTGTGCTTGCCAGGGAAGCACATTTTTCACTTTCTGAAGCAGTCTTGCAAGCGATCATTTGTGAATATCTACCTATAGTCTTGTTTGTTAATACAATAAATTTTTTCCCATCATATTTATTTTGACGGAGAAAGAGTTAGCAATCACACAGGGTCACATACAATTTATGAAAATGCAGTGCAATGTATTTGTGTGTCTGCCTTTTTGGTGGATCACACTTCAGCAGCATTTATTGTACAGTTTTTATCACAGCTCACAATGATTAAAATTATATTTGTATTCCTGGGTATATTCTCAACTTTTAATTAAAGTTTCACTTCAGTAACATTGCTAATTTGAAGTAGTATATATTTCTCCACTCTTCACATCCTGCTCTTCTACTTCTTATCCACATACATGCCCATTTCTTCCTTTTCTTCCTACTTCTCTTACCCCTCCTTCCCTTCTCTTTCTTTCCCCTTCCTCATGCTCACTACACCCCATTCAGTAAGAAGTCTATAACTTTAATAAATTCAAAGTGATATTTTTCATTTGTTGATCAATTGAAATTGATAGGCATAAAATATCAGAAAACAAAACCTAAGTGTGTGATATACACAAGAAAATATTTATCACAAGTAGAAATTAGTAAACTAAAAATGAAAGACTGGAAAACAGCACTTCATGAGCTAAGAACTTTCTTAAAACATGGATAGTTATCACAGAATGAGATAAAGTGGATTCCCTTCTTTCCCCTTCTTCCTGTTTGCTACACCCCAGTCAAACTCTTCCAAAACCACTGCTCTCTCTTTTCCTTTTTCCACCTCCTAGTGTCTCTCCTGCACCTGTTGCTCCTCCTCCTCATGTATTTGTTTCCTAGGAGAACTAACACAAAAAGCCTCAAAGAGGGAGGCTGTAATGAACAAAAATTCACTCCTTCACAATGGATTAATTTGAAATCTTCATATTAACATGGTCAACTTATTTGTAAAGAGTGTGGAACAATCTATCTGTGAGCCACCCAAGCTCTGCTTATTATCAGCAATTTGTACTACTTGGTAGTGCATGCATCATTCTATCCCCAGTTTTGTTCCATTCTTGAAACAAGCTTTCCCTTTGAAAATCAGCAAGATGTTAAACTTACTCTCCAGACTATTTTACAGAAAGAAGCGCAAAGAGTTCAGTGAATAAGTATTTGCAGGGGCCATTCTTCAAACAAATGTATTTGCCCTCTGCAGTGAATAATTCATATTTTGTTTTTGTGCAAAATATATTCTCCACATTCTTACATCACCATCTGTTTGATATATTTTGGAATGAACTCCAGTTCAAAGAGTTAATTGAAAATTATCAGTTTCACCAAGTGCAGATACTATCAGTGGACTAATCAAAAAAACATATGAATGAGACGCCGAGTCAGGTTTTTATTGGGGAAAAATGAGTTACATTGAAAGACATGTTAACCTAGAAATCATGTTGTTTCCCAAACTTGAACTATGCAGTCATAGAGTAGACATATCTACTATGAGAATGGTAAAAGAAAGAAATAAAAAGATTTCATGAATTCAAGGAAATATTAAATCCACAAAAGAAAGCTCTTTATTAATTTTGTTCACTTAAACATAAAATCCTTAGAATCAACTCCAAATATATGACAAAGTATTACCAGTTTAGCAACTAATTATAATCTATGAAACTGTACCAAAAAGAAATCCAGAATTAAATGTTCTATAGAAATTATGGGCAGCAGAAATAAACAGTGTGAGAACAAGGTGTTAGGATGAGGCTAATGTC
The DNA here is from genome assembly GCF_000260255.1 of Octodon degus. Taxonomy (NCBI): domain Eukaryota; kingdom Metazoa; phylum Chordata; class Mammalia; order Rodentia; family Octodontidae; genus Octodon; species Octodon degus. Next base: position 9,181,488 of record NW_004524679.1, read on the forward strand.
AGTGACCATGTGCTTAGCAATGTTTCTAGAAACAAAAATAATCCATAAAAAGATCCAATGGCTTCAGAATGATACAAAGAATAATTCAGATTAATTGGAAGTAGTGAAAATACAGCATAAGGCTTATCAACAATTTGTTTTTAAAGATAGTAGAGAATTTTCCACATATGTGGAAGTAATTTAGCGTACATAAAAGAGAGACATGTACTGCTTCTAATGTCATATCAATTACTGCTGTACTCTTTTTAAAGTAAATGTTTGTGAATACAAGGTAATAAATGCAAACAAGAGACAAGAAAATCAAAATGTCATAGGATTATCATGCTACATGTTTTATATAGTCTGATTTTAAAATGTCTGTGTAAAAAATGTGTAACATTTTTTAAACATTCTGTAGAGATTTAAATTTTAGAATGTCCATGCCTGTTGAAAAATAGCAGTTCCATTTTATGTCTAACTTATTTTGTATTCAGGCAGATAGTAATGTTAAGCTTAACTGCCCCTGTTACAGGATAATAATATCATTAAGTTTCTCTTCTGGATGTTTAACAACTAAAGAGTGCAGATTAAAAATTGGAGAGATTAGATGGGATAAAAAGATAGCCAATATTTTATCCCTAGCCCTTCAAGGTCAGTGAGGACTCAGGACATAAGAGAACCTCTGGTGTGTCATTCTGTAACTAAGTAGTGTCCCAAATTTTCTGATCAATGAGAATATGGGGCCACAAGTGAACATGAACAACGATGTATAGTGTGCCTATGGAGAGTCACCTAAAGAGAAAAAATCTCTCACACTTTCACAGAGAGCAAATAGCTCAAGCAGTGGCTGTCACTCATCCATATGGCTGACACTGACAAAAGATCCACAAGGTGCTATACATGGCTCCATGGTAAATCCTGAGAGGATTTGACTGACCTTCAAAGATAGCAAAAGTTGCATTTTTAGTTATATAGGTTTTGCTTTTACTTGGTGTTAACCATCCAGCAGAAAAGTGTAACCAAGATGTATAAAATGTAAAGCTATATTAATATGCTGAGCTGTAAAAGGCTGAAGTATACAACCTCGGACATTTGCCAGTTGTCCTGATGACTCACTACTATAATGGACTATTGGATTATATTGGGTTATTTTGCTGAACTCAAGTACCTACAATCCTTAGACTAGCATCAAGTATGAAAAGGTTCTTCAAAGACTTCTCCAAATGCAGCTCCTCCAACTGCAATGGAACACCCATCTCTGACAAAACAAATCAAAAAAGGGTTATAAATGAAAGACAGTATTGTTATGAAAAAATATATATAAATATATATGTTTATTCAAGATAGAATAGATATACAGCTTCTTTCTCTTAGGTCATTGAGAAGAAAGATTTATACTAATATTGTTTAGAAAAGATATCGTGTCTGCACCATGTCTTCTTCTGAATAACTACTAGGAAGACAACAATATGCATTGTATTAATTAATATAACTATCCTACTAAATTGTTTTGAAACTGTTTAACTGCAATTTTATTTTTTCTCATTAAAATGAATGATAAATAAATAAATAAATAAATAAAAGACTTATAGAACCCCAAATAGCCATGTTCAGAAAAGTGCCCAGCACATTTGGTCAAACACTAGAACTTTAACACAAAATTTAAAAGCATATAAAGGAAAGGAATGAATGTATATAACAGGTAAATATCTCAGAGTTCAAATAAACTTTTCATCATAAACCTACAAAGACATTAGGATTTGAAGGAATGTGTTTCACGTGCAAAATGAAAATACCTTTCAAAAGTTGTTATATCTGGCAAAGCGTTTTTAAGTTGATGGAAAATCATATATAATAATGAAGAGGAGCACAAAAATTTCATTATAATCAAATACAAGAAAATAATTCTAAAAATTATCCTACAGGGGCTGGTGAGATGGCTCAGTGGTCTAGGGCGCCTACTTGGAACAAGCTTAGCAAAGCACAGGGACCATGGTTCGATCCCCCAGCACCACATGCCAGCCAGGGCCGCCCCCTGGTGGGCTGAGTTGGCCACACACACACACACACACACACACACACACACAAAATAAATGTTAAAAAAATAAAAAAATAAAAATTATCCTACAAAGACATAATTGATCTAATAAGATTAAAATTTCTAATGTAAAGAATACACTAGGTATGGTGAGCAGTGAGATACAAGAAAAAGAGAAAGAAATCTTTACAGGAAAATAATGTACTAACAGTAAGAAGTCTATAACTTTAATGAATTCAAAGTGAATTTTTTTAATTTCTCAATCAATTGAAAGAGATCAGCATAAAGTATCGGAAAGCAAAATCTAAGTGTGTAATATAAACAAGAAAAAAGTAATTTAATACAAGTAGAAATTGCTAAACTAAAAATGAAAAGCTGAAAAACAGCACTTCATGAGATAGGAACTCTCTTAAAACATGGGTGGTTATCTCACAGTGAGATAAAGTGGATACCTTGGCAAAAATGATCAGAAGAAAAATGGTAATTAGGTATTTTTTTCTTTTCAAAGTTTTATTGATAAACATATAGCAATGAGACAGTTTCAAATCAAATCGAAAGTACAGTTTCAACAAATAATACACT
>NW_004524679.1:9192467-9194386 GCF_000260255.1 Octodon degus
AAAAGAAATCCTTGAATTAATAACTTCTTCAGTGAAGAGTCAAATGCAGAAACACATGGAGGAAACAAAATGCCTACCCGGAATAAGTGCAGAGGACACTATCTCAGCTAAAATATATGAATTTATAGCGTTGATAGTAAAGAAGTAACAGCAGAAAGTCGTAGAGGAACTCAGAGCGAAATTCTTTTCTACTAGCTCAGCTCAAATGTATGAAATAAGATGGTGGATAGTAAATAAGCAACAACCAAAAGTTATATAGGAACACAAAGCAGAATTTTTTTCTGAAATAAAAAAAAAAGAATTCTCAGAACTCATAGCATCTGAAGTAAAGAATCAACTACAGAAATATAGGGAGGAAACCCAATCTGAAAAGAACACTGCAGTAAAGAATTTATAACTGCTTTTAAAGAAGACATTGATAAAAAACAGAAGAGATTAGAAAAACGACAGATTCCTTGACTGAGATATACAGGAAAGAAGTAGATCGAATGAAGCAGAGTCAAAGAGATAGAGGAAATTAAAATCTCAATCACAAGCTTTCAAAACTGTTTAAGTGAAAGTGGAGACAGAGTTTCAGATCTTGAAGAAAAGGTAAGAAAGAATCTCTTAAAAACAACTAGGTGCAGGAAAAATAATCCATCACCTGCAACATGATGCAAAGGTGAACAATGTGAGATGAATAGGCATCAGTGAGAAAGAAGGAGTCAATACAAATGACATGAAAAATATATGGGCAGAAGTAATACCAGAAAAATTCCCAAATATGAGGAAACAATCTGACATTCAGGTAACCAAAGCATACCGAATGCCAAAGTAACCTCAATACAATTAAAGACACAAGGAGACATATAGTAGTCAAGATCCTAGAAATTCAGCACAAGAACAATAGACTGAAAGCCGTTAGAGAAAAGAAGCAGATCACATTCAAAGTAAAACCCATCAGAATTTCATCTGACTTCTCTTCACAAAGCATGAAGGCAAGAAGAGCATAAAGTGGAGTACTTCAAGTCCTCTATGAAAACAAATTCCAGTCCAGACTGCTATACCCTGCAAAACTCTCTTCCAAGTTTGATGGAGAAGTGAAACACTTCCATTGAAATGAACAACTAAAGAATTTAATGATGACAAAGCCAACAATACACAGGTCCTGAAAGATGTTCTAGAGAGGAACAAAAATGATAAGAACTCCAATAATGAGATCAGAAACAACCAACTAAATACAGTAAGCAATTAAACACAGGAGAAAAATAAGTAAAGGACAACAGGAAAGTAAAATGTCAATCATAAATCAGTATATCTCAATTCTAACCATCAATGTAAATGGACTCAATTCACTAATTCAGTGAAATAGACTGGAACAGTTGCTTAGGAAACAAAATCCAACAATAGGCTGTATCCAAAAAACACATTTAACTCATAAAGATATTCATAGACCGAAAGTCAAAGGATGGAAAACGATAGTACATGCACAAGCACCTCACAAAAAAAGCAAGGGTAGTGATCCTATTCTAAGACAGTCTCAATTACAAAACAACAATGATGAAGTGAAATAAACAGGCTACTGTACTGGTTAGGGGAGAAATTCAGGAGGAAGAGGTAACACTCATAAATATGTATGCAACAAATGTGGGAGCACAAAACTATACAAAGCAATTCTTAGTGGACATAAAAAATCTAATATCCAATACCACAATCTTAACAGGAGACATTAACACCCCCTTAACGTCAAAGGATTTTTCCACCAGGAAAAAAAGAAAACTCAGAAAAGAAATAACAGAACTGCAACACAGCTTGAAACAAATGGACTTGGTGGACACGTACATAGTGCTCCACCCAAACACAGCTGAATACACATTTTTTTTATTTTTATTTATTAGAGAGAGAGAGAGAGAGAGAGAGAGAGAGAGAGAGAGAGAGAG
>NW_004524679.1:9194486-9219623 GCF_000260255.1 Octodon degus
TGGTGCTGGGGGATTGAACCGCGGTCCCTGATGCCTTGCCAAGCTTGTTCTAAGTAGGTGCTTTAGACCACTGAGCCATCTCTCCAGCCCTGAATACACATTTTTATGAGCTGCACATGAGTGATTTTCTAAAACTGACTGCATACTGGTCAATAGGTCATATTTAAGTACATGCAAGAAAACAGAAATTATGCCATGAATATTATGTGAGCACAGAGCAATGAAACTGGAAATGAATGATAAAACAAAGCAGAAAAAAATTAAATACATGGAAACAAGAAAAGAACTTTCAATACAGGGAAATTAAATGACACCCTACTCAGCAACCAATGGGTCACAGATGAAATTAAACAAGAAATTCAACAATATCTACAATTCAATGAAAATTCAACCACAACTTATCGGAATTTATGAAATACGATAAAAGCAGTTCGCAGACGGAAATACATAGATGTGAACTCTCACATTAGGAAAACAGAATGGGAACAAATAACTACTCTATTGCTTCAGATTTAACAACTAGAAAAGGAAGAGCAAACCAAACACAGAGCCAAAAGACGGGAAAAATTGTAAAGATTACAACAGAATTTAATTCAATTGAGATGAAGAAAGCAAATCAAAAAAATATCAAATTAAAAAGCTGGTTATTTGAAACATTAAATAAAATTCATAAGCCCCATGCTAATTTCATCAAAAAGAGGAAAGAAAAAATTCAGATACTAACAATAAGGAATGAAAAGCATGTAATTGCCACAGACCAGTGGAAATTAGGAAGATTATCAGTAGCTACTTTGAGAATCTTTACTCTCACAAAATAGAGGGCACAGATGAAATGGACAGATTCCTAGAAACGTACAAATTACCGCAACTGAACTGACAAAATATAACCACTCTCAATAGCCCAATAACAGCCAGTGACATATGAGATATAACACAAAACCTACTGACAAAGAAAAGTCCAGGTCCAGATGGATTCAGAGTTGAATTCTACAAGAAATTTACAGAAGATGTAGTCCCTCTACTCCTCAAACTCTTCAATGAAATGGAAAACGAAGCAATTCTCCCAAAATCATTCCTGGAGGCAAGTATTATACAGATACCAAAACCAGAGAAAGACATAACTAAAAAAGGAAACTAGAGGCCAATCTCCCTCATGAGCATAAATGCAAAAATCCTCAGTAAAATGCTAGCAAATAGAATACAGTAAATCATCAAGATTATACACCATGACCAGGTAGTATTCAACCCAGGGATGCAAGGATTTTCAATATTCAAAAAATTTTAAATGTAACGCACTATATCAATAGAGTGAATACTAAAAACTACATGATCATCTCAATTGATGCAGAAAAGGCTTTTGACAAAGTCCAACACTCATTCATGATCAAAGTCCTACGGAAAATTGGAATACACGGCATCTTCTTCAAATGGTAAAAACCATTTTTGAAAACCCAGAGGCTAACATAATTCTAAATGGGTAAAAACTGAAATCTTTTACTCTTAGAACTGAAGTAAGCAACTGTACTGAAGTTGGCTTTTTTTTTTTTTTTTTTTTTTTTTTTTTTGGAACCGGGGATTGAACTCGGGCCGTTGCGCTTGCCAGGTAAGTGCTTATTCCACGGAGCCATCTCCCTGGCCATGGCAATTTGTAATAGTAGGTTCATGCTTGGAGTGCCTGTCATTCTGGTCTTCTGAATATGGAATGCTTGTCATAACATGACAGTTGCTGCTGTGCTGTCTCTCAGGTAGACGAATGTTCAAAAAGTAGGCGTTGGTGAATAAAGGTAGGAGATAGGAAAAGGAATATTGTGGGACTGTCCTGCTTCAAGGTTGCATATGGTTAAATTTTTGGACTTACATGTAAACATAAGAATAATATAATTCTTTATGCCTATTTTTAAAATATTTTCTAATTTTTAAATGTTTATTCATCATATTGTGTAGGGACTTAAAGTTGAACATATCAATATTTGATGACAAATGCCTATTCCATGTTATGCCTAGTATGTTTGACATTCAGAGAGATAGTGAGGTTAAGCTTAACAGCCTAGGTTCTATGATAATAACAAAAAATTTCTCTTCTAGAAGTTTAACAACCTAAGTTAGTAGACCAAAATTAGAGAAAAAGGAGGGCCACAATGAAAGGCAGCATTTTGGCCCTAGCCTTCCAAGGTTAATTAAGACTCAGAATATATGAGATCTTGTGCTCTAACGTCACATAACTCAGTACTGTCCCAAATTTTCTGATCAAGGAGATTATGGGGCCAAAGAGGAAAGTGACTGATGATGTAGACTGTGTCTAAGCAGAGTCCCATGGAGAGAAAACATTCTTTCACGCTTTCACGGAGAGCACATTGGTCAAGAAAGGGCTGTGACAAATCCACATGGCTGACACTGACAAAAGATCTACAATCTGAGGTACAGGATCTCATGATAAATTCTGACGGGTTTTTACTGAACTTATCAGACCCAAAAGCTACAACTCTTGTTGCATAGGTCCTGATTTACCTTGGTCTTAATCATCCAGCAGAAAAGTATAAAAACAAATATAAGAAGTAAAGCCATGTTGTTATGATGAGCTTTAGGGGACTCAGGTCAACAATTTCTGCCAATGCCAGTCAAGTGTAAGACCCAATGCTATTATGCACTACTGGACTCTTTTAGAATACTTTGCTGAGTTAATACACCTATAGTATTCAAATAGCGGAACTAAACAAAAAAGGGGATACCGATGAATGTCCATTTTGTATCTGTGTATTCAAAATGGTTAGGATACATATATAGTTACATTCTCTTCATGAATAGAGGGATTTGTTCTTATAGTGTTTGTAAATACGATATCATGCCTGATTCTCATACAACAATTAACTGCTAGGAAGAATTTATGCAATGTATTAATTATTGAATCTGTCCTACCAATTTGGCTTGAAGCTGTCTCATTGCTATTTTTTTCTCAATAAAATTATGAGGAAAAAAAAACTTCGACACATAAAAATTAAAAATAGAGAAACAAATACACATTTTAACAGATTGGCCAAACAGGCAAACATCTTACCAAATTAGAGTGTACTGATATATACTTTGACTAAATTGAATAATTTCAAAAGTATAAAATCTTTTAACTATAGCTAATGTTAACATTTATATTTCATTTTGCTTTAATAATACTTTTGTGTCCCTTATTTTCATGTAAATTTCAGCTCAGTTATGTGCTCACATGCTATTACCTTCCCAGACCTTTAATTCCCTCTTTGTTTTTGTTTTTTTCTTTTTTAATTCAGGTTAGGGTCTCCTGAGTGTACAGGGTCTTACTAGGTAATTTGATTCATAGTGATTCTCCTGTTTTCAGCCTCCCAAGTACTGTCATTACAGGCACGCATGACTATGCCCTGTCTCAATCTCTGACTCAGCATTCCCCAGGGTTGAGACGGAATGGCAAGCCAGTGATTGAAATCCTTCTGCTATGCTCTTCTGAAGCAGGCACTTTAGTCCACTGAGCTATCTGGCCTGTCCTTTATGATTCTCATTTTGGTTGCTGTTTCCAGTACAGCCTGTGTTAAAGCCTTTAATTGGCCCCAGGAGAGATCTAAACCCATCTTTCTCTATTGAGTATGTCATGATCTCTCAGGCATCAACATCATAGGAGTGAGCATCATTTTCTTGAAAGATGGAATAAACTACTTCTATGGGCTTGAGTAAATGATACAACTAGATAGCATGCTCTGACACCCAGAGAGGCCATTGAGCATTGCCTGGAAAACCACAAGCATACAAACTAACCAAAGTGAGCAGTGGGCCTGATTCCCTTCCATTTTTCAGTACACAGATCATTCCAATTGACCCTACCCAGCTTCTTTTCCTTTGCCTTATTAAATTGCCTTTCTCCTCCTGTAGTCCCATTCTTAATAGGATTTAAGATGCTAATAGTAGATGCTACTAAGTGTAATCTATTATGAGCAGTCAATTTTTAAGGAAGAACTCAAACTTTTGTTTTTGCAGTTGAATTTTGAATGTGTAGAGAGCATGCTTAGCAATTCCTTGGCCTTGAGGGATAAAAGAAATCCCTATTGTAGTGGAAATAAAATAAATTTCCAAGCAATGATCAATGATGTCTTTAGTTCCCTGAACAGTGTGGATAGACAAAATAATTCCTGAGGAATTATCTACAGAAATGTGGACCCAGTATTGATAGACAAATTCAGGAATGTGAGTTACATCCCCTTGCCAGAGATCATAGGGATATAGACTTTGTGATTTAAACCTTATTGAGAGTTAGAAATGTTTTGTTATGCATGGAAACATTGCATGACAAGTTTTACAGCTTGTTCCAGGATTAAATGAACCTTTTGAAGTAGGCAGAAGCGTTTTGATAGAAGGTGGTATGAGAGGCAGAAGTCTGTTGAAGTTTCTGAATGCGTAACAGTGATAGTAGTCAGTAGTCTGTCTGCTGCACCATTTCCCTTAGTGAGAGGCCCTGATAATTGGAATTGAGATTGTAAATGATCAACAAAACAGGGTACATGGTCTGACAAACCTGTAAAGTATAGAGTGTGAAATAAATGAAAAATATTTATTGACCAGTGACTATAATGGCAGTTTCAGTATGGTGCATCATGTGGCATACATGAGCACTGTCTAAAAAGAGGTAAAGGGGAATGAAAAGAATAATTTTGTAAGGCTTGTATAACAACCTTTAGGTTAGTCTTTTTTTCAGAAGATAAACCCTATATCTTGTATGTGGAAGTTTCTCACCTGAGGTTATTTCTGCCATGTTTCTGGGATGGGCTCCATCTCTGGTAACTTACTCTTCAGAGCAAATGACACTTACTGCCTCTGCACCCATGGCTATCATTTGTTTCCCAACAAATTTATAAATATTTGTAACAGCCAAAGCACAACACAACAGTTACATACAACTAATAAAATATATGCAGTGTAAGTATATTGAATGTTAACACTTGATATAAGAAACCACAAAAGCCTAAATAAATGCAGTTGTATTTTTTAAAATCCAAATTAATTTGAATGAAGATATTGCTAATGTACATAACAGAATGAATTTAATTTTTTTCAAAAGCTCCACAGAACGTATTAAAGGAAACAACATTTTAATTACAAATTTTATGTGAGAAGATAAAAGAATTAGAATAGAAATAACAAATTTGAAACACAACAGAGATTAGGAATTCATACTACGGGGGCCAGGGTGATAGCTTAGTGGAATAAGCACTTCCCTGGCAAGCGCAAGAGACTGTGTTCAATTCCCGGTTCCACAAAAAAAAAAAAAAAAAAAAAAAAAAAAAAAAAAAAAAAAAAAAAAAAATCATACTACCAGGTAACAAGACTTACTAAAAAGTCATACCAGCTTGCTAAATCCAAAGGTTGGGATATCACAAGCTTTTACAAGTTTGTCATTGTTGTATTGGTTACATGAAACTGGGAATTGTGAAGCAATTGCTATTGTGAAATGGAATTCACAGCAAAATATTCCTCTGGTGGAGGAGGGTCATTTTTGTCTTCCCACTCATTCTTTATTTCATTGAGCAAAAACTGAGGACTTATGCTGTATAGGGATTGATGATGTTATGCTATATTTTTCCCTCTTCTTATTTGATATTAAAATTGTGCTCTGAAGCAAATGCTCCATAGTTGTCTGAAGAAGCATATGGCCAATAAGACAGTCTCTAATCCATGTCCAAAATAAAGACAAATAAAGTCATCAATAATAAGCAAAACATTTCCAAATATATCTGTGTCTCTTAAGCATCTTTTTGCCCCATGTCTTACATCCAATGATGTCAATATAAACACACCATTGTCATTGACATCGATGCTATCAATGCACATCTCCATCTTTTGTACATACAATGTCAAGTGCCCTCCCATCTCCTCTGTCTTCATAGTCAGGTCCCTTCCTCAGGTGTCAATACCCCACGTCAATTGAGCTTTCAAAGTTCCTGAGAAGAGATATGGTAGAACGATGAAAAAAATAAAGATAAGAATCAGAATGGATAAAGCTGAGGGGAGATGGTGTCATCTCTCCAGATGGGAGGAAAACAACTCCTCAACCAGAACAGTGCACTTATTTATGAGCTTGGCCAGTTGATATCATATGGCATCCATCTACTTAGCAACCTGCCCTCATTTTATATTTGGGTACCACACATTCATGGAGTGGTCACATCTTGTTCATGTCTCTCACCTTAAGTACTCTTTGTTCTTTGGATCAGCCATGCTCAACTCCTTCACTTTTGAATGATCTTCAGTTTCAGTCATTCCCCACTGGCAAATACATATATAAAAATATCTTCATCATCACTGGTCAATTGATGGATATAAATTAAAACAACACTGAAATTCAATTTCATTCTCAATAAAAGAATGGTTACTATCAAGAAATAAAGCAGTAAAAAAATGCTGTCGGGGCTGTGGAGAAAAGGAACAATTCTCCACTGTTCGTGCAAGCATAGATTTGTGCAACCACTATGGAAATCAATGTGGAGATTCTTCATTACATTAATGTCAGCAGTTTTGTTTAACTCAGCTATTCTCCTTATTGTTTCTTTTTAAAAGAATTAAAAGCATCGTACCACAGTTATTTCCACATCAATGTTTATAACAGCATAGTGTGTAATAGCTAAAGATTGGAAGCAAGACAAATGTCTGTCAAATGATAAGGGATAAACATGATGTGACTTTTTTATATACTGGAGTATTACTCAACCTTAAATAAACAAAAACTAAATATTTTTTGTGGGAAATGGTTGCCTGTTAATAACTTAATATTGAGTCCTAGCCAAGGTCCGGTGAGTGTGTAGGAGAACTTCATGCTATGCTGCACCGGCGGGACATACCACTGATCCCAATCCAGGTGCAGAGTGTGTAAGACCCACTTCCACGATCTTGGGAAGTGTCCCACCACTCCGAAGCACCTCCGCCACCCTGTCCACAGAGTAGGAATTTCTGCCATGTTCAGGGATCCCCTAGACCAAGCCCTAGTACAGACCCGGTGAGCTGTGTGGGAGAGCTGCCTCTCCCCTCTACTCCACCTTGTCCCCTCCAGTCTCAGATCAGGCTTGGCATACAGGCCTAGGGTGTAAAACTGCAGCTACAATACCTGCAGAGAGTGTGAAGGATAGAACCACCCAGCTAGTCCAGGAGCAGAAAATCTTTCCAGTGAGGCACAACACGTTCACCCTCAAGGGCAGCAGCAGGAAGGAGCTGAGCAGAGGAGCCAGACCCAAGCCAGGCACAGCAGGATAAATCCAAACTTTGTAGATCTGCACCTGAACTTCAGTAAGTGCTAAGGTTATAACTACAACGAAGATGTACAAAAAAAGTCAGAAGGCAGTGCTACAGAAATGATGAGAAGGAACAAAATGCAACCTCAGGACCCAAGTCCAACCGTAACAAGTGCAGAGGACACTAACACAGAACAAATTGGGAAGCACACAGCTGAAAGGAATGAATCAATGGCTTATGAAATAAAAAACAGTGCCAGAAAGGAATAGAGGAACTCAGATTGGAAATTAAAAAAAAGAAATCCCTGAATTAATAACATCTGCAGTAAAGAATCAAATGCAGAAACATATGGAGGAAACCCAATGGCCACCCAGAACAAGTGTGTAGGACACTAGCTTGTCTCAAATGCATGAATTAATAGCGTCGATAGTAAATAAGCAACAACAGAAAGATATACAGGAACTCAGAGTGCAATTCTTTTCTGAAATAACAAAAGAATTGTCAGAACTTATAGCATCTGCAGGAAAGAAGCAACTACAGAAATATAGGAAGGAAACCCAATCTGAGAAAAAATTGCAGTAAAAGAATTTATAACTGCTTCTAAATAAGACATTGATTAAAAAAAAGAGGAGATTAGAAAAATGACGGATTCCTTGAATGGGATATACAGGAAAGAAATAGATCTCATGTAGCAGAGTCAAAGAGACATAGAGGAAATTAAAAATCTCAATCACAAGTTTAAAATCCGTTTAAGTGAAAGTAAGGACAGAGATTCAGATCTTGAAGATGCTAGTGCAGCTAGTGAAAAGGTAAGAAAGGATCTCTTAAAAACAACGAGGATGCAGGAAAGAATAATCCATCATATGCAAGATGATGCAAAGATGAACAATGTGAGAATAATAGGCATCAATGAGAAAGAAGGAGTCAGTACAAATGACATTAAAAAATATGGGCAGAAGTAATAGCAGAAAACTTCCCAAATATGAGGACACAATCTGAAATTCAGGTATCCAAAGCATACAGAACGCGAAGTAACCTCAACCCAATGAAAAACACACCACAGCATATACATGTGAAAATCACACAAATTCAGGAAATAATAATACACTGAAAGCCTCTAGAGAAAAGAAGCAGATCACACTGAAAGGAAAACCCAACAGAATTAGGGCTGACATCCCTTCAAAACCATGAAGGCAAGAAGAGCATGGAGCAGAGTACTTCCAGTCTGTCATGAAAAAATTTCAGCCCTGACTACTATACCATGCAAATATCTATTTCAAGTTTGATGGAGACATGAAACACTTTCATGACAAAGAACAGCTAAAGAATTTCATGATGACAAAGCCAACCCTACACAGGCTACTCAAAGATGTTCTAGAGAGGGAGCAAAATGATCAGAACTCCACGATTGAGATCAGAAGCAACCAACTACATAGGGCAAGTAATTAAACACAGGAAGAAAAAGGAGTAAACGCCAACAGATAAATAACATGTCAATCGTCAGTCAATACATCTCAATTCCAACCATCATTGTAAATGGACTCAATTCAATGATTAAGAGAAATAGACTGGCACAGTGGATTAGGAAACAAAATCCAATAATATGCTGTATACAAGAAACACATTTACTGCATAAATATATTCATAGGCTGAAAGTCAAAAAATGGAACAAAATACTCCATGCCCCAGCATATCAGAAAAAAGCAGGGGTAGCAATCCTATTCTCAGACAGTCTCAACTTCAAACCAACAATGATCAAGCGAAATAAAAAAGGCCACTATATACTCGTTAAGGGAAAAATTCAAGAGGAAGCGGTAACACTCATAAATATGCATGCACCAAACAAGGGGCACCCAACTATACAAAGCAAATCTTATTTGACATGAAAAATCTAATATTCAATACCACAATTTTAACAGGAGACCTTAACACCCCCTTATTTCGATGCAAAGATGAACAATGTGAGACTAATAGGCATCAATGAGAAAGAAGGAGTCAGTACAAATGACATTAAAAAATATGGGCAGAAGTAATAGCAGAAAACTTCCCAAATATGAGGACACAATCTGAAATTCAGGTATCCAAAGCATACAGAACGCGAAGTAACCTCAACCCAATGAAAAACACACCGCAGCATATAAAAGTGAAAATCACACAAATTCAGGAAATAATAATATACTGAAAGCCTGTAGAGAAAAGAAACCAGGAATAAAAACCTTAAGTACATGGAAATTAAATGACACGCTACTCAGCAACCAATGGATCATGGATGCAATTGAACAAGAAATTAAACAATTTCTAAAATTCAATGAAAATTCAAGCACAACTTATCGGAATTTATGGGATACAATGAAAGCAGATCTCAGAGGGAAATTCATAGCTGTGAACTCACACATTAGGAAAACAGAATGGGAACAAATAAATACCCTAATGCTGCACCTTCAACAACTAGAAAAGGAAGAGCAAACCAAACCCAGAGCCCAAAGACGGGAGGAAATCATAAGATTAGAGCAGAAATTAATTCAATTGAGATGAAGAAAACAATTCAAAGAAATAAAAGAGCAAAAAGCTGGTTCTTTAAAAGATTAAATAAAATTGATAAGACTGTAGCTATCCTCAATAAAACAGAAGAAAGAAAAAATTAAAATGCAAGCAATAATCAACGAAAAGGGTGTAATTACCAGAGATTCAGTGGAAGTTCAGAAGATTATCTATAGCTAATTTGAGAATCTTTACTGTCAGAAAATACTAGACACTCAAGAAATGGACGGATTGTTAGAAAGGTACAAATTACCAAAACTCAATTGACAAGATTTAATCACTTTCAATAGTCCAATAGCAGCCAATGAAATACAAGATGTACTTAAAAACCTAGCAGCAAAGAAAAATTCAGGTCTGGATGGATTCACAGCTCAATTGTACAAGACATTACTGAACATGTAGTCCTTATACTCCTCAACCTCTTCCATGAAATTGAAAAGGAAGCAATTTTCTCCAAATCATTCCTGGAGGCAAGTATTATACTGATACCAAAAACAGGGAAAGGCAAGAACGAGTACTACAGGCCGGTCTCCCTCATTAACGTAGATGCCAAAATGCTCAATAAAATACGAGCAAATACAATACAGCAAATCAACAAGAAGGTCATACACCATGACCAGGTAGTATTCGTCCCAGGGATGCATTGATGGTTCAATATTCAAAAATGTATAAATGCAATGCACTGTATCAATAGAGCGATAACTAAAAACCACATGATCATCTCCATCAATGCAGAAAAGGCTTTTGACAAAGTCCAACACTCATTCATATTCAAAGTCCTACAGAGAATTGGAGTAGATGGCCTCTAATTCAATCTGGTAAAAGCCATTTATGAAAACACAACAGCTAACATAATCATAAATGGGCAACAACTGAAATCTTTTACTCTTAGATGTGGTATAAGACAAGGATGTCCTCCATCACTACTCATATTCAATATAGTTCTGGAATCTTTAGCTACAGCCATTAGACTAGAGAAAGAAGTAAAAGTAATATGAATAGGCAAAGAAGAATCTAAATTATCTTTATTTGCAGATTACAAGATTCTTTACTTGAAGACTCAAAAAACTCCACCAAGAAGCTACTAGAATTAAACAGAAATTCAGTAGTACAGCAGGATATAAAGTCAATACCCAAAAGTCAATAGCATTCCTCTACACAGACAAAAAACACACTGAGAGGGAAATTATATAAACAGTACCTTTCTCAATAGCACCGAGGAAAATGAAATATCTTGGAATTAATCTAACTTAAGAAACCAAAAATCTTTTCAAGGAAAATTACAGTACTCTGAAAAAAGCGATTGTATAGGATTTCAGAAAATGGAAAGATATTCCATGCTCCTGGATGGGAAGAACCAACTTTGTGAAGATGGCCATACTTTCAAAATTGATGTACAGATTTAATGAAATTCCTTTCAGACTACTAACAACATACCTCACTGACCTAGAGAAATAATTCCTCAAATTTATCTTGAAATTACACTACAATGCTACTGCGATAAAATCAGCATAGCACTGGCAACAAAATAGACCTGTAGATCAATGCAATACATTAGAAAATGCTGAAGTCCCTACGAACACACTCAGCCTACTTATCTTTGACAAAGTGGCCAAACATACTCACTTTAAGAAAGATAGACTCTTTTACAAATGGTGCTGGAAAAACTGGCTCTCTACATGCCAAAAACTCAAACTTGACCCAGGTCTATCACCATGCAGTAAACTAAAGTCAAAATAGATTAAAGATTTAAACATTAAACAGAGACAGTAAATCTCATGGAAGAGAAAGTGGCAGGGACTCTTGAAGACATAGGGGTAGGAAAAGATTTCATGGACAGAAATCAAATTGCACTACAAAGAGTTGAAAGAATTAATAACTGGGACCTACTCTTACTGTGAAGTTTTTTCACATCAAAAGAAATTACCAACAAAGTGAAAAGGCTACACACAAGCTGGAAAAATATCATGACATATAATTACTCAGAAAAAGGTCTTCTCTCTAGATTTTATAAAGAATTAAAAAACACTAGGGTCCTAAAATTTAAAGACACAATCCAGAAATGGGCATCCAAGATGAACACACACTTCTCAGAGGAAGAAATTAAGAAGCGAAAAAATATATGAAAAAATGCTCCACATTAGTAGCAATCTGAAAAATGCAAATCAAAACAATATTGAGATATCATCTCACCACTGACAGAATGGTTATCATAAAGAATTTACCCAACATCAAATGTTGGAGATGCTGTTGTTAAAAAGGAACCCTTCTCCACTGCTGGTGGGAATGTAGACTGGTGCAAAAGTTATGGAAATCAGTATGGAGACTCCTTAGAAAAGTTGGACTAGAAATACCATTTGAACCAGCTATTCCTCTGCTGGGAATTTTCCTAGAAGATCTGCAAACATCATATCATAAGGACATATGTGTGCTTATGTTTATAGCAGCACAATTTTGCTTGCCAAATCTTAGAAAGAACCAAGATGCCCATCACCTGAGTAATGATTGAAAATGATGTGGAATTTTTACAAAATGTAGTAGTAATCAGCTATTAAGAATGATAAACTCGAAGCCTTTATATTGAAGTGGATGCCACTTGAAGATATACTCATAAGTGAAGTAAACCAGACGCACGTGTGTAAATATTGCATAGTCTCCCAGTATGAGAACTCAAAAGAAGAAATACAAATAGAAAGTTATAATACAAGTAAAAGGAAAGCAGTATTTCAAGGACTAACTAATCAAGAGAGGGAAAGGAGAAGATCTAGGATACAGGAACAAGTCAAGACATTCCGTTATATGTAGAAGATGGGCAAGGCAATGATCCTGAGAATCTTCAGAAAATTTTTTAATCTAGCAGTTAATTGGAAAGATTTTCACCCTGACTAACTATATATACTGATACCTGTGAACTAAGATACGGCACTGCGGATGGTAATTTGTAATAGTAGTTTCATGCTTGGAGTGCCTGTCATGCTGGTCTTCTGAATATGGGCTGCTTGTCATGACATACCAGTTGCTGCTATGATGTCTTTTGGGTAAATGGTTGTTCAAGAAAAAGTGAGTGATGAATGAAACAAGAGACAGGAAAAGGAATATTATGGGACTGTCTTGCTTCAAGTTTGTATATGGTGAGATTTTTCAACTTATGTGTGAACATAAGAAGTATATAATTCTTTATGCCCATTTTTAATATATATCCTAATTTTCAAATGTTTTTTATCATATTCTGTAGGGACTTAAAGTTCAACATATCAATACTTGATGAAAAATATCTGTTCTTTATTATGCCTAAGATGTTTGATATGCAGACAGATAGTGAGGTTAAGCTTAATAGCCTAAGTTGTATGGTAATAACAATAAGCTAGTCTTCTGGATGGTTAATAACCTAAGTTTGCAGACCAAAATTAGAGAAAAAGGAGGGCTTCAAGGAAAGCCAACATTTTGACCCTAGCCTTCTAAGGTCAATTAAGTCTCAGGATATATGAGAACTTGCACTGTAACATCATGTGACTTAGTAGTTTGCCAAATTTTCTGATCAAGAAAATTATGGGGCCAAAGAGGAAAGTTATCAATGATGTAGAGTGTGCATAAGGTGAGTCAAATAGAGATAAAACATTCTCTCAGGCTTTCACAGAGAGCACCTCAGCGAAATAATGCCCGTGACACATGCACATGGGTGACACTGACAAAGGCTCTACAATCTGAGGTACAGGATCTCAGGATAAATCCTGAAGGAATTTTACTGACCTTATCAAACCCAAAAGCTACAACTTTTGTTGCAAAAGTCCTGCTTTACCTTAGTCTTAACCATCCAGCAGAAAAGTATAAAAATGAAGTATAAGAAGTAAAGCCATGTTATTATGTTGAGCTTTAGGGGACTCAGGTCAATAATTTCTGACATTGCCAGTCAAGCGGAAGACCCAATACTATTATGGGCTGCTGGGCACTTTTAGAATATTTTGCTGATTTTACACACCTGTAATATTCAAATAATGGAACTTAGTAAAAAAGGGGATACAGATGAATGTCCATTTTGTGTCTGTTTATTCAAAGTTGTTAGGATAGATATATAGTTACATTCTTTTACTGACTAGAATGATTTACTCTAATGGTGTTTGTAAATAGGATATCTTGTCCGCATGTTGTACAGCAATTAACCACTAGGAAGAATATATGCAATGTGCTAACTATTGAAACTGTCCTACCAATTTGATTTGAAACTATCTCATTGCTGTATGTTTATCAATATAATTATGGGAAGAAAAAATAACTTAATATTAACTGAAGTAAACCAGAAGCATATATAAATATTACATTATCTCATGGCAGGAACTGAATATGTACATAAGGACCAAAATGCATAATAGATATTGAGAAACAGGAAGAAAATTTTCAATAGAAAGGCGAACTAGGGAGAATGTGGGAGCTAAAGCAGAAAAGTTAGAAAAAATAAGAAGGAAATTATGGGAGCAATTCTTTTGTAAATAAGTAGGGGAAGAGGAGTAATACAGTGTGAAGTGGAATAAGAAAAACGAAGAATCAAGATACATCATGTAAAAAAAGACACATCATGTACATAAACACATACCTTATTTTTAGTCTGATCAATATATGTTTCTACATTGTGCCAATTAATTTAATAGAGAAAAAGAATTGTGTTATAGTTTGTCAGTATGTAGTCTGTACTTGATGCTATTAATATTGTTGAATGTATCACTTTAGCCAAAGTGACATAGTTTTGAGCAATTTGTTTACTTTAAATGCAAATGGCTAAGAGCAAAAGGAGAACATCTAAAGAATCTCTTGTTTAGTCACTTAAGTTTTCACTCATATAGTGATATTCCTTTTTTAATGGCTGAGATCATTTTCCTGTAACTACTTCAGTGTGTCAATTGGTTTCTGAATGAGTAATTGTGTACACTATGTGCATTATAATATTGAGAACAAAGAAATGATCAAAGGATACTTCAAATTTATTTCTTTGCCTTTCTCTGTATAACTCTTACATACAGTACTGCTGTGTGTAACAGGATATTACAGCCTAGCAGAAAAAAAAAACAATATAACTATTAAGCTTAATCAGTGCACAGAGAAAACAGAAAAGTAAAAATTAAAAAATTCTTTTCTTGGTCCAAGGAGATATTTCAGTGGAATAAGGGCCTGTCTATTAAGCAGCAGGACTGAAGTTTGATCCACAGTATCACCCTGTGTGCTGGCCCCACATCAAGCCAGACACCAAACAGGACATGGTATGCATGCCTGAAATTCAAGTGCTGTGGAGCCTGAGATAGGAGTGTTACTATGAGTCTGAGCTGCATATCAAGACACTGTACCAAATAAATAAATAATTTTTAAAAAATAAATTTATTTATTCATTACTGCATTTTTATGCATTGTTATGGCATACAACTAGGTACTGAAGCCAAAATGTTTCCAACAATATAGAGTTGTAAGAAGCCTAAAGCTACATTCTTTTTGTCTTTTAAATATATTAAAAGCAATTTCATAGCTTTTTAACTTTGTGTTTTTATTTTAGTTTTTTATTAATTTTATTGAGAAACAAATAGCAATGAGACAGTTTCAAAAACGATTAGTAGGAATCTTTAAATAATTAACACATTGCATATTGTTGTGTTACTAGTAGAATAAGTGCTTGTCTGGCAAACGCAAGGGCCTGAGTTCAATTGCCAGTCTCAAAAAAACCAAAAGAAATTAGTTTATTCATTTATTTGCAAGAGGAGAGAAAACCACAGAAAGGAGAAAAGAGTTGTGGAGCTTCTGCCGGCATGACTGGGAAACAAACTCTATATAGGGCCAGGATGGAAGTGGAGTTTAAGGGTCAATCTCTATGACATGGCAGATCATGATTGGGCAGGAGAGTAGGAAGAAGCAAAGAGGATATTGTGAAAAGGAAGTACAAAACTGTAATTTGACTAGGTAGGAGGAAGACGAATACATATCTTCTAGTGTCTGGTACCATATGTGCTTGCTTCCATGATGAGTTAGAAAAAACTTTATTCAGGCAGAGAAAATCTATCATTCCTGACTTTTATTTATACAGGGCAATGACTCTCTTAAACAGCTCCTGCCTGAAAATAGGTGTCATCATGTAAGGGCCTGGGGGACAATGGTTTTCAGTCATGCGGAAGCCACTATTGGGAGTATCTGCAAGTTTGATAAGATCATTGGTGTTAATCGCCCAAAGCCTCAATTGTATGAAACTAGGAAAGTGTTTTAAAATAAAGTCCTGCTTTTTTGCAATGGGTTTGCTGCAAGAGAACATGTGTAGTGAAAACCACCACTAAATCAAAGCCAACATGAGAAAGGGAAAGATTCACATTAATATCAGTGTCATCAGAAACATGGACTCCAGCAAGTCCATTACCACCAGCCATCTGTTCTACAAATGCAGAGGCATTGAAAAAAGAACCATTGAAAAATTTAAGAAGGAGGCTACTGAGATGGGGAAGAGTGCCTTCAAGTATGCCTGGGTGTTGTTGGACAAGCTGAAAGCCAACTGTGGGCATGGTATCACCATAGACATCTTCCTGTGGAAATTTGAGACCAGCAAGTATTACATGCCCATGATTGATGCCCCTGGACACAGAAATTTTATCAAAAAATGATTACAAGCACATCTCAGGCTGACTGTGGTGTTCTGATTGTTGCTACTGGTGTTGGTATATTTGAATGTGGTATATCCAAGAATGAGCAGACCTGTGAACATGCCCTTCTTTCTTAAACACTAGGTGTGCAACAACTAATTGCTATTGTTAACAATATGAATTTCAGGGAGCCACCCTACAACCAAAAGAGATACAAGGAAATGGTTAAGGACATCAGCACCTATATTAAGAAACTGTGCTACAACCCTGACATAGTAGCCTTTGTGCCAATTTCTGAGTGGAATAGTGAAAACATGTGGAAGCCAAGTGATAACATGCCTTGGTTCAAAGCATGGAAGGTCACTTGTAAATACTAGTGAAACCAAACTGAATGAAGCTTTGGATTTCATTCTACCACCAAATCACCAAATTGATAAGCCTTTGAGGCTGCCCATACAACATGTCTACAAAATTGGTCGTATTTTTTTGGTTGGATTGTTTTTTATATTTCTCCATAATTATATTGACAGACAAATTTCAATGAAACAGTTTCAAATCTAATTGGTAGGACAGTTTCAAAAATTAAAACATTGCATACTGTCTTCCTAGTGGTTATTTACTTAAAAGATGCAAACATGATATCCTATTTAGAAACACTATTAGAACAAATCCTGCTATTCATTAAGAGAATGTAACTATATAACTATTCTAACCATTTTGAATACACAGATACAAAATGGACATTCATTTATATATCCCCTTTTTATATAGTTCCATAATTTAAATATTATAGGTGTGTTAACTGAGCAAAATATTCTAAAAGAGTCCAGTAATCCATAATATTATTCGGTCTTCCGCGTGACTGGCAGTGTCAGAAATTGTTGACCTGAGTCCCCTAAAGCTCAACATAACAACATGGTTTTACTTCTTGTACATCATTTTTATACTTTTCTGCTAGACGGTTAAGACCAAGATAAAGTAAGATCTATGCAACAAGAGTTGTAGTTTTTAGATCTAATAAAGTCAGTCAAATCCCCTCAGGATTTTTCCTGAGATCCTGTACCTCAGATTGTACATCATTGTCAGTGTCAGCCATGTGGATGAGTAATGGCCATTGCTTGGTGAATGTGTTCCCTGTGAAAGCCTGAGAGAATGTTTTCTCTCCATGTGATTCTCCTTAGGCACACTCCACATCATTGATCACTTTCCCTTTTGGCCCCATAATCTCCTTGATCAGTAAATTTGGAACACTGCTAAGTTACATGATGTTACAGTACAACTTCTCATATGTCCTGAGTCTTAATTGACGTTGGAAGGCTAGTGCCAAATGTTGGATTTCCTTGTGGCCCTCCTTTTTCTCTAATTTTGGTCTGCAAACTTTGTTTGTTAACCCTCCAGCAGAGAATCTTATTGCTATTACCGTACAACCTAGGCTGTTAAGCTTAACCTGAATATCGGTCTAAAGATCAAACATCTTAGGCATAATATGGAACAGGTATATTTCATCAAGTATTGTTATATTGACCTTTAAGTCCCTACAGAATATGATGAAAAAACATTTAAAAAACTACATATATTTTTAAAATAGACATAGAGAATTATATAATTCTTACATTTACACATAAGTACAGAAATCTTACCATATGCAATCTTGTAGCAGGACAGTCCTGCAATATTCCTTTTCTTGTCTCCTGTCTTAATTCACAGCCTCCTTCTTTTTGAACAATCATCTACCTGAGAGACAGCACAGCAGCAACTGGCATGTCATGACAAGCAGCCCGTATTCAGAAGACCAGAATGACAGGCACTCCAAGCATGAAGCTACTATTACAAATTACCATCTTCAGTGTAGTTGCTCAGTTCACACGTGTCTCTATACATAGTTTTTCATGGTGAGGATCATTCCAATTAACAGCAAGATTCAAAAATATTCTGAAGATTCTCAAGATGATTGCTTTAACCATCTTCTACGTATAGCAGTATGGCTTGCCCCTGTCATGTTTCCATCTCCTTGCTCTCTTCATTCACTAGTTCTCAAGTTCTTGCTTTACTTTTAGTTGTGTTATACCTTTCTAATTGTGTTTCTTCTTTTGGGCTCTTATACTAGGCAAACTACGATATTTACACATGTGTCTCCATTATTTCACATATATGTATATTTTAAAGTGGCATCCACTTCAATATAAAGGCTTCCAGTTTATCATTCTTTATAGCTGAGTAATACTCCCTTGTATTATATTACTACATCTTTTTCATCCATTCCTCAGGTGATAGGCATCTTGGTTGTTTCCAAGATTTGGCTATTACAAATTGTGCTGCTATAAACATAGGCACACACAAAGCACTATAATATGATGTTTTCAGATTCGCTGGGAAAATTCAAAATAGAGGAATAGCTCGGTTAAATGAGATTTCCAATCCAAGTTTTCTAAGGAGTCTCCACACTGATTTCCATAATGGTTGCACGAGTCTACATTATCACCAGCAGTGAAGAAGGGTTCATTTTTCCCCACAGCTTCTCCAACATTTGTTGTTATTTGATTTTTTTATGATAGCCATCCTTTCTGGGGTGAGATCATATCTCAATGTTGTTTCAATTTGCATTTCACAGATGGCTAGTGATGTGGAGCATTTTGTCATATATCTATTCGCTTCTTTAATTTCATCCTCTGAGAAATGTGTGTTCATCTCAGAAGCCCATTTCTGGCTTGGGTCTTTAAATTTTGGGCCCTAGTATTTTTCAGTTCTTTATAAATTCCAGACTGCAAACCTTTGTCTGAGTACTTGTTAAGATATTTTTCCAAATTTTTGGGTTATCTTTTCACTTTTTTGGTAATTTCTTTTCACGTGCAAAAACTTCTGAGTAAACGCAGTTCCTGTTGTTAATTCTTTCAACTGTTTCCCATGTGATTTGATTTTTGTTCATAAACTCTTTGCCTACCCCTATATCTTCAAGAGTTCCTTCTACTTTCTCTTCTAGGAGATTTAGTATTTCTGGTTTTTCTAGGATTTTTCTGGTTCCAAATAAATTTTAGGAATGATATCTCTAGGTCTCGAGGCATGTTGGTGGTAGTTTAATAGGGATTGCTTTAAAGCTATACAGCAGTTTTGGGAGTATGGCCATCTTCACAATGCTGGTTCTTCTTATCCAGGAGCATGGAATGTATTTCCATTTTCTGAAATCTTCCATGATCTCTTTTGTAAGAGTACTGTAATTTTCCTTGAAAACATCTTTGATTGCTTTTGTTAGATTAATTCCAAGGTATTTCTGGGATTGTTTTTAAATAAGATATAATGTCTGCATCTTTTACTGTGAATAACCACTTAAAAGACAACAATATGCAATTATTGAAACTATTCTATTAATCTGTTTTGAAACTGTCTCATTGTCATTTGTTTCTCAATAATATCGTTAAAAAAATTGGTGGTATTAGCACAGTTCCTTTGGGTCGAGTGGAGACCAGTGTTCTCAAATCTGACGTAGTGGTCACCTTTGCTCCCGTCAACATCACAACTGTGGTCAAGTCTGTTGAAATGCACCATGAAATTTTAGTGAAGCTCTTCCTGGGGATAGTGTGGCCTTCAACGTCAAGAATGTGTCTGTCAGGGCTGGGAAAATCGCTCAGTGCAATAAGCTCTTACCTGGGAAGTACAAGGGTTCAATCCCCGGTTCCACAAAAAAAGAAAAAATAATAATTAATAAAAAAATAACATGTCTGTCAAAGACATCTGATGTGGCAATGTTTCTGGTGACAGCAATAATTTCCCACCAATGAAAGCAGCTGGTTTCACTGCTCAGGTGATTATCCTGAACTGTTCTTGCCAGATCAGTGCAGGCTATGTCCCGGTCCTGGATTTTCACACAGGTCACACTGTCCTGGATTTTCAAACAGGTCACACTGCTTGCAAGTTTGATGTGCTGAAAGAAAAGATTGATCGCCATTCTGGTAAGAAGCTAGGAGATGGGCCCAAGTTTGGTGATGCTGCCATTGTTTACATGGTTTCAGTCAAGCCCATGTGTGTCTCAAGCTTCTCTGACTACCCACCTCTGGGTCATTTCATTGTCCGTGATATGAGATAGACAGTTGCTGTCGGTGTCATCAAATTTGTGGACAAGAAGGCTGCTGGACCTGGCAAGGTCACTAACTCTGCCCAGAAAGCTTAGAAAGCTAAATGAATACTATCCCTGACACCTGACACCGCTCTCTTAATCAGTGGTGGAAGACAGGTCTCAGAACTATGTCTCCCAATTGGCCATTTAAGTTTAATAGTGACAGACTGGTTAATGATAACAGTGCATCATAAAACATTCAGAGGAAAAGAACAATATTTTGTGGACCATGTTTTTTGTGTGTGGCAGTTCTTGTTATTAGCTTTTGAATAATCAATACATTTTAATGGGAAAAAAACTTGATCAAAAATCTGCCATAAAATTTTGATATCCATTAAAACAAAGTTTAATGAGAAAAATACAGGGTCTTATGATCAAACAAGGGATGTCATGTTTAAAAGATCCATAAAGGGAAGCAGAAAAATGTCCAAGAACTAAATGTGTCCTGCCAAGATCACAATGGAATACGGAGTAGATGTTGATTTTTTTTTTTATTGTAAGCAATGTTTCCTGAGCATCAAAGTAATAAAAGTTCAAAAGAAGAAAGCCACAAAAGCTAACAATGCTCAATTTGCAATACAAAAAATTGTATTTTCTTACTAGTAGTTTCTTTTTAAATTGTGATGCCCAATTGCTCTTGTTATACTGAAGAATTATATAGTTAGGTTTTCATTTAAACATTGGAAATAATTAAATTTTTTAAAAAGGACGAGATTTTTAAGTTCATGGTATTTGTGTTCCAGCTAGGTACAGACTTTTCACCTTATCTATGACAATCCCAGAATCATTTACAAAATAACAGCACTCTTCATTTAGAATGGCACAGGTGCTCCATTTTTCAGCTGTCAATACAACAAGGTCATTTAATTTCTGGAGAATAACCCTGTGAGACTTTTGTTTTGGTTCTATAGTGCGTGGATATCAGAGGTGATTTCTTCTAATTTCCCCTAGAAATACAAAAAGAGTTGTTGATATAATTGCTGGACTCGTATATCTACAGTTAGTTTCCCTTCTTCCATGCCCAATCCCAAGAATGTCAAAATGCTGGCCTCTATGAGGATTGGTAAGTGAACTGCACTTGTCTTGCGGCATAAAAAAATTGTACCTGAGGAAGAAGGAATGTCTCAATAGTGTTTTGAGATTTCAAATTCCAGGTGAGGACCTGAAGGGCCAAGGTACATAATCCAATCCCTTTTGGGGAAAGACAAGTGTATGCTACCTTTTTACAACCTATACACTATCCCCTGGGAGGACAGATAGCAAAGTCTTGTATGTGGGTGATGTACTGAGTACAGTGAAAAAGGTCTTCTAATTGTAGAGATCTGTTTTTGGCCTTTGAAATAAGGCAGGTGAGGTTTGTTGGCCACATTTGGGAATGATGCATTTCAAAATGGCTTACTATGGCTGGATTTTTGGAAATGACAAGTATGAGTTATTCCTGTGAGTAGGAGTTGCCATGTATATGTCCTGCCGATAGAGAATATAAGGTCAATGTTCAGAAAGTTTGGAGAACAATGAGAGCATGTCATAGGCATGTAAGACGAGCTGTGGGATTGGGTGAGTGTTCTTCTTCCGGAGGAGTGCAGGGGTAAGTCTAACGTTGGAGAAGTTCGTGGGAGGACATGAAATGACTTAGGGTGAGCCTGCCATTCCATGCCAGAGAAGTTTTATACTCTTTGAATGATAGTGAAATACAGCCCTAAGGTGTGACCTAAAAATAGTTGTGAATGTCCTGCATTGAGAATTGAAAAGGTTACTTGTCTGACATTGTGCTAAGCAGAAAATTAGGCTCAGATATAGCAATCTATATCCTTCGATATTTCATCTTTGTAATTTATATGTATGCTTTTGCAGCCTGAGGTGTCATGTTAATGTGCATTGGCATTGACGTATTTGAATTGATGAATGTTGGGAGACTTGAGCATGAGATACATGCCTAACAGCCCAAAATATGTTTCAGTAGAAGAGGAATTTTTTATCTTGCCATATTCTAAATTCATCTGCAAAAGTCCTTTTGGTACAGATCCTTTCAGCTTCAAATACGGTTTCTCCTTCCCTGTAGGTTAATTAAATGGGGACCATCTGGCAGAAAGGAACCAAGAGAGTGACCCTGGGATTTTATGAGGTGAAGTTGAATGAGTCTATGATTCCTTGATCAGACAAGGAGAAAGTCATGGTGTATGTGGTTTCTTGTAGTGGAGGTACAGCAGAGGATGGTCTTCTAAACATATGAAGCAGAAGAGGCTGTTGGACTGGAGTTGCTTCAAGTTTGTGCCAAGAAGTGAAGGTTGCTATACATCCCAAGAAGTTTCAGACAAAAGTATCTGCTCATTATCATGAGAAGATATAGGATTTAGTTCAAGCAGAGAAGAGTAGAAAGTCCCATAGCATAGATAACATAGTTATATAAAGGTTATCTTTACTTGGAGTTGAGAGTCTGTAAGGCAAATGGCCAACAGTACTATTACAAAGGCAAAATTAACTAGACGTAATCAGGAGAAAATGGGGTAGCAGGGCATTTGTTACCTTGGTGGCCCCGCAGAGGCCTAAATAAATTTAAGTCAGGTGGGGGCAGGAGTTTTGAGGACCATTCTGGTGAAGTCAGTTGTGTCTCAGATGAGCGAACTTTATCATGGTGGGCATTATGAACAACAAAAATGGGGTCCAGACCAGCTGGGCTGAAGTTCTGTGGACTTAAAGGTTTTGAAATAAATCATATACTCAGTAGTAATAGGAGGGTCACCTTATTAATTCTTTATTGATTTTGGAAGGCATAGGTCAGCATGTTGTCACAGCAGAAATTGGAGGAGAGACAAAACTGATACAGATAGAAATAGGAGAAGGATCATCAAGAGTGAGAAGATTGTGTAGGAGAAGTGGCCAGTCATACAGGAGTTCAAAGTAGCTAAGAAAGTTTGGGGCTGTAAGAACTCTGTGCATGGTCAAGGCATGGGGAAGAAAGTGAAGCCAGGGATGATATAATTCTAAAATAAGCTTGGACAACAAATACTGTGAAATTCATAATACTTTTCTCAGTTAAATTTTGTATCACTTGTAATTTTTTGTTTTAATACTATTTTGTACTCTCTTTAAAAGTAAAATAAAAATGAAACCAAATAACCTTGGTGAGGAGTGATGGAAAGCCTCCAATTGCCTTTTCTACATTTCCCACGGACTGGGGATGGTATGGGATGTGTAAGTGTCAAGTAATGTTGAGACTTGAAGCAACCTGTTGAGTTATTTGAGAGATGAAGGCTAGACCATTGTCTGACTGGAAGATCTGGGGTAGCCCAAACCTGAGTACAATGTTCTGAATGACTGTCTTTGAGATCACATCTGCTGTTTTTTGGGTTGTGGTGAAGGCTTCTATCCATCCCAAGAATGTTCATAGAAAAGAAAGATACTTGTATTTTTGGTATCACTTCAGGTTTGTAAATTCTATCTTCCAGTCTTCTCCTGAGGTGTGTCCTCTTTCCTGGTGTTTTGAAAAGGAGGGAGGTGGCAAGGGTCTCTGCGGTGTACTTTTGGTACCAAGTTGAAAATTATGTCTAACTTGGTGTACAAAATTTTTTAGAGTAGGATGTCTGACAATAGGAGCTAGGAATTTATATAAGGTCTGGGTACCTACATTAAAGCAATTGTGTAAATCTGTAGTAATACTTTGAGCCTGTTGGTCTGGAAGAATAGTGTTGACACTTGGAAGTTATATCTCTGAATATTTTGGTGATGGTTGTGTTTGTGTAGCAGTTGTAATTGTTGGAGTGAATACTGGTGTGTAGGCCTGGTTCTTGTGATGTGAGGAAGAAGGCAAAAGGATATGGTTGTTTGGCCGCCAATTTTTCTTGAGTATCTGCAATGTATTTCCTTGAGCAATGGGGTCTGTTGAGTTTTGATGGCCTCTACAGTGAATGACTGTCACTTGCTTTGATAGTTGGGCAGCCTCCGGGAAAATGAGCAGTATGCTTGTGATGGCGGTAACCTGGCAATTGATAAGTCCTCGCTATTGCCAAATGGCTGCATATGAATGAATAATGCTAAAAGTGTACTTTGAATTTGTACAGATGTTGTCTGTTATATTTTTGGTTAAGATGAGTGTTGTGTTAGAGCTGTCTCTGATCCACTGAGAGGGGTACCATCCAAGTGAATGAAGATATAAATATAGTGGTCTGCCCATGTGAAAGAAAATACATTTTGGTAAACTGTGTAGAAGAACAGTGAAAAAGGCAACTTTGAGGGATAAAACTGTGAAATGAATGGTGGAAGAAGAAATACAAGATAATAGGTTGTAAGAATTAGGAACAATGGGAGAAATGGGAGGTATCCCTAAGATGCTAAAGCAAACAATAGGGATCCATTGGGCTTCATAACCGGGAGTATGGGGTATTGTAGGGAGAATTTGTAGCGCAGGGAAACCCATTTTTAGGACTTCTGCATGACGGTTTTGAGTCCCCTCTGTTATTTGAAGGCCATTTGGTTTTGGGGACTACAGGGGAAAAATGGGTCCTTGACGTGAAGAGAAACAGGAGTAACATTGACGGCATGAGGGCTGGAGAGATGGCTCAGTGGTCTAAGGCACCTACTTAGAACAAGCTTGGCAAAGCATCAGGGACCGCGGTTCAATCCCCCAGCACCACA
>NW_004524679.1:9219723-9220807 GCF_000260255.1 Octodon degus
GAGGAAAATGAAATACCTTGGAATTAACCTAACTAAAGAAGTCAAAGATCTTTTCAAGGAAAATTACAGTACTCTTAAAAAAGTGATCGTAGAGAATTTCAGAAAATGGAAAGTTATTCCATGCTCCTGGATAGGAAGAACCAACATTGTGAAGATGGCCATACTCCAAAATTGCTGTACAGATTTAATGCAATCCCCAACAGACTACCATCAACATACTTCACAGACCTAGAGAAATCATTCCTAAAATTTATCTCAAACTGGAAATGACATAGAATAGCTAAGGCAATTCTGGGCAATAAAGAAAAGGCAGGAGGCATTACAATTCCCTACTTGAAATTGTACTACAAGGCTACTGTGATAAAATCAGCATTATTCTGTTATGAAAATAGACCTGAGAGGCAATGAAATAGATTAGAAGACACTGAAGCCCCTATGAACACACTCAGCCACCTTATTTTGACAAAGGGGCCAAACATACCCACTGGAAGAAAGACAGCCTCTTTAACAAATGGAGCTGGAAAAACTGGCTCTCTATATGCCAAAAACTCAATCTTGACCCAGTTCTATCACCATGCACTAAACTAAAGTCAAAATAGATAAAAGATCTAAACATTAAAGCAGAGACACTAAATCTCCTCGAAAAGAAAGTGTGCGGAACAATTGAAGACATAGGGTAGGCCAAGAGTTCATGGACAGAAATCAAATCACATGGGAAACAGTTGAAAGAATTAAAAACTGGGACCTGATCTTACTGAGACGTTTTTTCACATCAAAAGAAATTACCAACAAAGTGAAAAGGCAACCCACAAATTTGGAAAAAATCATGACAAATAACTACTCAGACAAAGGTCTGCTCTCTAGAATCTGTAAAGAACTAAAAAACACTAGGTCCCCAAAATTTAAAGACCCAATGAAGAAATGGGCATCCAAGATGAACACACACTTCACAGAGGAAGGAATTAAAGAAGCGAATAAATATACGAAAAAATGCTCCACAACACTAGCCATTAATGAAATGCAAATTAAAACCACATTCAGATATTATCTTGCCCCACAAAGAAGGACTATCCTAAGGAAATCA
>NW_004524679.1:9221098-9221597 GCF_000260255.1 Octodon degus
CAAGCCTTTATATTGAAGTGGATGCCACTTGAACATATACTCATAAGTGAAATAAACCAGACACACATTTGTAATTCTCATATAGTCTCCCTAGTATAAGAACTCAAAATAACAAGTACAAATAGAAAGATAAAATACTAGTAAAAGGAAAGCAGGATCTCTAGGACTAACTAATCAAGAGAGGTAAGGGTCAAGAGTTAGGAAACGTGACAATGTTAAGCCATACAGTTATATATAAGGGACGAGAAAGGCAATGATCCTGAGAATCTTCAGAAGATTCTTTAATCTACCATTTAACTGGAAAGATTCTCACTCTGACTAACTATATATTCTTATACCTGTGAACTAAGCTACTGCACTGCAGATGGTAATTTGAAATAGTAGTTTCATGTTTGCAGTGCCTCTCATTCTGGTATTCTGAATATGAGCTGCTTGTCATGACATGCCAGTTGCTGCTATGATGTCTCTCAGGTAGGTGGATGTTCAAGAAGAAGGGGGT
>NW_004524679.1:9221850-9223706 GCF_000260255.1 Octodon degus
AAAAAAAAACAACATTGACGGCATGAGTGGGGTTGGTAGTGTCCCATAATTTTGGTCCAATAGTGAAAGAGAGAAGGCTGGATTGGAGTTGGTCTAGTGGGCAAGGTTAACTAGAGAATTCTGGTTTTAGAGAAGATCTCTTTCCATGAAGAGAGTGAGGAAGCTTTGGACAACGAGAAAGTTATGATTTAAAAAATAGTTTTTGTAATTTACAAGGAGTAGGTGCAGTCTGAAATGGTCTTTTAGGGTGGTCATAAATTCCCAAGATGGAGATGAGGGATTAGATACAATGGCTCATATATTCAGGTAAAACACTGTGTGTGGAGACTGTATCAGCAAGAAAAGAGGATGTCTAACCAGAGACTTACAACAAGACTTGGAGTTCCAAGTAGGATAATTTTATCAAGGCCATGGACTCCAAGCCCCATTAGTGTTGGCCTTTGGCAGTGATGCCCAACAGGTTGATGACAGGTGAGATTGGTGATGATGGTGTTGGCAGGTTATCCTGTGGGAAATGGATGGCCTACCTGCAGTCTGATGGATAGGGTAGGCACACTTCCAGTGATTTTCAAGGTTGCAAATAGGGTAGTGTTTTCTGGGCAGCCAAAGATTGGGGCAGGTGCTTGCCCAGGGTCTTCCATTGCTGCACTTGAAACATCTGCTGGGAGGGGTTTGGGCTCTGGCATCAATTTGTGTAGTGTCCCCCTGTTTAGGGTTACACACTTTAGAACTCCAAGTGCCACAATTAGAAGCTTATAATGATGCCCAGGAGCATGTTTAGCTACTGTCAGTTTATTGGCCTGTTTTTCTGGTTTTGCTGTTCCTCTCTATTGTTGAAGTCATGGAAGGCCAAGGCTATTAGGTCTCCATGTGTAGACTGAGAGCTGAGGTCAGACTTTTTAAATTTATCCCAGATATCTGGGGATGACTGTAAAATAAAATGAGAATTAACAAATATTTTTCCCAAGTTGGACTTTGGGTCTATATCAGTGAATTGAATTGTGATCTCAGTAGGACAAGCTAGAAAATTGGCAGGATTTTCATTGTGTTTCTGTCTGTTCTACAAGTTTTTTAAAAGTTACTGGCTTATGAGAAAACTTTTGGAGGTCTTTTATACAATCAATCATTATTTTGACATTTTAAGGACCCTCAGGAATTTAATAATTCCACTGGGTGTCTGTAAATGTCACCTATAGAAGCGCCATTGTGATAATAAGGATTAGCTAGGTGTTTAGCTTTAGCCTCATTTTGGGCTGCCTCCCATAGTTATTTTAGAACAAAGAATAGAATTGAATATATTACAGAAATCTTTGTAGTGTAAATCATGGGAATTTGTGATAAATTTTAATTCCTTGATACATCTGTGATAATCTGCTGCAAAGGATCCCAATTTAAATGAAATAGTAAAAGTAACATGAAAACAAACAAGTCACTGGGAATCAGACTGTTCTTGAAGAGGACAGAGAGTTTGGGTTGGGACGATATGGAGTCAAGGCAAGGAGACAGTAAGTGAGAGGAAGAGGGGTGGGCACAAGATGGTGGAGAGTGTGCATAAGCTTGGTGCCTGGTCTTCATGTGGTGTGCTGTAAGATGCCTGGCAATCACAAGATTGCTGGCAGTGGCCATGTGGTCTGTATCAAGAAGGCTAGCAAGGGACTTTATTGCCATTCTGTAATTGGGGCAGAGTGCAAGACCACGTGTGACTGGCTAAAGAAGACAAGGGCACTGGTGGGAAAAAGGAGGTTAGAGATGAATGAGAAGAACAGGACAAGCTATGAGGTCTGGCTACTTGGCATGAGGAGTCAGACATGATGAAGGGGAGTGAGATCATGTAGGTGGTGGAGGAGGAGGAGGAG
>NW_004524679.1:9230668-9268204 GCF_000260255.1 Octodon degus
ATTTCACTGACCTTATCAGACCCAAAAGCTACAACTCTTGTTGTATAGGTCCTGCTTTACCTTGTTCTTAACCATGCAGTAGAAAAGTATGAATTCGAAATACAGGAAGTAAATCCATGCTGTTAAGTTGAGCTGTGGGGGACTCAGGTCAACAATTTCTGACATTGCCAGTTAAACAGAAGACCCAATGCTATTATCGGCTACTGGACTCTTTAAAATATTTTGCTGAGTTTACATACCTATAATATTCAAATAACTGAACTTCACAAAAACGGGTATACAGAAGAATGTCCATTTTGTATCTGTGTATTCAACTTTCTCAAAAGTAAACAACTATATAATAATATAATAACTAAATGATAGCATGAGAGCTCTTAAGGTTGTGTACCTAACAAGTGAATACCTCTTTTGGACTCAAATAATCAAATAGTATTCAAACAGAAAACTAATTAGCGAACAATTTACTTCCAATTTTGGAAATTAGGGGATTTAATATCATAGTGCAGAATGATATATTGACTGATGTGAGCCTGATTTCTGGTCCCTAGACACAGAATTCCTTTAATGTCTCAAATGGTCTAAGTTTTTGGGACTTCTGTAATATTTGATATACAAGGTGAATGCATTGGTTAATGTGCTCTAGTGTAACAGACAGAGTTCTTAGGAAATATGTATTTAACTATTTTAAAAAAGTATTATGTAGTCTTAAGAGTTCAGAGATGGGAGAGTCTTCAATAGTTGTCTGCATACTTCAGACCAGGAGGATCCAGTACCTGCTAAGTCTAAGAAGTTAGAAGCTGAATAATAGGGATGAAGGATGGAGCAACATTCTGTGCTCTAAGTCCTGGAAGCTTCCATGAGAGTCCATAGTATGAATTTGTATTGGAGTGTTGATGAAAATTTTGATGCCAACCGCAGCAACAAAATATGTACTGTTTCAAGGAGAAAAAGTTCTTCAAAAATATATATCGACTTCACCTTTCTTTCACTTTTACTCTATTGTGTCTGGAAGGGATAGGTTTACCAGCCCACCTGTGAAATTTCTTGGGCTTATTGCTCACCAATGTAGAAAGAGGAGGAAGAATCAAAAGTCATGGTGCAGAGTAAAAGATTTTTTTTGTATCAAGACAAATGTAAATTTATTGTAATAGTGGTGAAAAGTGACTTCCTGGAATGGAGGCTCCAGAGCTGAGTAGCCTCTTTATACAGTAGTCCTATATTCAGTGGATAGGTACTATCCACATCCACCCAGAGATTCCGCAATGAAGTGATTAATAGGTGCATTGCTAAGTATACAGTCATACAGTGTGTCAGGTGAATTACAGCACATATAGTAATATTTCTTGTTGTTCAAATCAAAAGGAAATGACTAGATCAACTTAATTAGCTGGCCAATAGTTATCTGTTCAGAAGTAAAATTATAAAACTGTCTTTTTTAAAAAATCATGGAAGCTGCTTTTCTTTTTCCCTCTAAAAGGGCCCATACCTAATATCTAACTCTATCTAAGGGTTCCACTCTTCTCTATAGTCTCTCTTTTCAAGAAAAAATCATACTAAAGCCCTTGAGAACAAGTGAGATAACTACTTGGCAGCTTTATTTTGAGGGAATGTGCTAGCTGAGTCAATCCAAGAAGTTTATTTAGAGACAGATGTAACAGGTCTTGATAGAAATGATTATCCTTCATGGTTAGCTCCCTCTGGAGGATTATCTGATTTATTTTTACAGCATTGATGTGATGTGAAATAAGTAAGATAGTGAAGTACACAGAGATGAAAAAGGAACAGCAATGTTATAACAGCTTAGTGTCCCATAGGATAAAGCAGCCATGAAGATATAGAAAACAATCCTGTTTTGACATTGGAGACTTGTATTGTTAGAAATTCTAGGGGGCTGGGGAGATGGCTCAGTAAGATAAGCACTTCACTGGCAAACGCAAGGATCTGAGTTCAATCCCTGGTTCTGCCAAAAAGAAAAAAGAAATTCTATAGCTCCCTTGACAGACAGTCACTTTTCTCTCTTTGACATTAGTTTGGGTGAGAGCTGTTTATTTAAGTATAAGTGATGTTGATGGTGACACTGACATCTTCATAGTTGTGGGGGGAGGGTTCTAACCTAATATGTGTTGCTGGTCTAGAACTCCATACTCTGCTGGCTCAAAGGCAGTGTAGCACATGGAAGAGAGCAGTCCTTTCGCAGCAGAAAATAGTAAAGAGCAAAGGGATTTAACCTGAGGTGTTGCAGTCTAACCTAAGGTTGGAATCTAGAATTCACACTATCTCTATGATTTCCTGTTGCACAGGATGAGGATGTTCACAAAGTAAGAACCTTGGCTTCTTGCTGAGTCACTTAATTGAACTTCTAAACTTCTCATGTCAAGCAGGTGCAGGGACCCTGCGTTCAATTCCTGGGCCTGCCATGCTGGCCCCGCCCCCGGGGTGCATTGAGATGGCAACTGAGACTGGGTGTGCTGGTGCATGCCTATAATCCCAGCTCTTGGGAGGCTGTAAACAGGTGGATCACAATGAGTCCATTCTAGTAGTGAGACCCTGAGCACCCCACAGATCCTTCCATAAAACACACACACAAAAAAAAAATTACCTGCTGATATTCCACTGTATCACAATAGGAGAAAACAAATCTTTATTTAATGATGGAAACAAAGCAGACAATCAAAATGAGGATAGTAGTATTTTTATTACAATTCACATAATATTGAGCCAGAAAATGATGAATTCTTTAAGACAGAAAATCAGCAATTAAAAAATACAAAGTACAAAAACAAATTCAAAGTCTATTATTTCTTTTAGGCACTCAATAATCATCAGAGTATAGAGTGAAAGTAGGAAAAGGCTTCATAACAATGATACCCATGGAAATTAATATAACAGTTAATTTCTCTAAAGAAATGTTTCATAAAGCTGTAACCAATAATGTGTCACATTTTAAAATCCTCACCTTTGTATATTCGATGTGCAGTAAGTAAGCATCCTGTCTAAAAACCTTCAATTTGAAATTATATTTATATATATTTTATGTTATTGAGAAACACATATCAATGAGACACTTTCCAACTGATTAATAGGACATTTTCAATAATTAATACATAGCACAGCATTATCTTCTCGGTGTCATCCACAGCACAAGAAGCAGCTAGGACATCCCATCCAAACACTACTACTACAAATCCTTCCTCTCACTGAGCCAAGCGAAAGTAGCCATACATCTATCCTAACTATTCTGTATATACACATACAAAATGGTCCTTCCACTGTATCTCCCCATTCCAGTTCAGTCGTGTCAGAGATGGGTATTCTATTGGCATCTAAATGTTATAGGTGCTTGAATTCAGCAAAACAATCCAACACAGTAGAGTAGTCCACAATAGTAAGGAGTTGTCTGCAGAAGTTGTTAACTAAGCATTTTACAGCACAGAATATTAATATGACTTTACTTTGAATATCTCGTTTTTATACTTTTCTGCTGGATGGTTAAGACCAAGATAAAGCAAGACCTATACAACAAGAAATGTATCTTTTGTATCTGATAAAGACAGTCAAGTCCCCTCAGGATTTATCCTGTAACCCTGTACTGCACTTTGTAGAACCTTTGTCAGTGTCAGCCATGTGGAAGAGTCCCAGCAATTGCTTGACCATTTTGCTCCCTGTGAAAGCCTGAGAGAAAGTTTTCTCTGCATGTGACTCTCCTTTGGCTCACTCTATATCATTGATCACATTCCTCTGTAGCTCCATAATCTCTTTGATCAGAAAATGTGGGGCAAAACTGAGTTACATGATATTACAGTACGGGTTATCCTATATCCTCAGTTTTCTACTGACTTTGAAAGGCTAGGTCCAGCATGTTGGCAGACCTTGCAGCCCTTCCTTTTCTCCAATTGTTGATATACAAACTGAGGTTGTTAATACTCCAGAAGAGAAACTATTATTACCCTGCAACATATGCAATTTGGTTTACCCTAACTATCTGTCTAAATATCGAACATCTGAGGCATAACGTGGTAAATGCATCTTCCATCAAGTATTGATGTGTTGAAATTTAAGCCCTTACAGAAAATGAAAAAAAAAATAATACATAGGCATAAACACATTTTTACACAGAAATTTAGAAATCTAACCGTATACTGCATTGTAGCAGGAGAGTCCTGTGACATTTTCTTTTTATTGTAATATTTTTTTAATTTATTACCCATTTAAAAAAAGAAAAACAAAAAACAAACAAAAAAAACCATTTTACTTGTGAAACAGTACGGTAATAATTGGAATGTCATGATAAGAAGTTTGTATTTAGAAAACAGAATGACAAGCATTCCAATCGAGACTCTTCTATTACACATTGCTATCTTCAGTGCAATTGTTTGGTTCACAGGTACCAGCATATATAATTAGTCAGGCTGAGAATCTCTCCAATTGACTGTGATTTTCAAAAACCTGCTGATGTTCCTCAGGATAATTGCTTTGCCCATATTGTGGATACAAGCGTATTGCTTTTTTCCTGTTCTGCTTCCCAGTTTTTCTCCTTGCCCTCTCCTCATTGTCCAGGCCTCAATTTCTTGCTTTGTTTTTGGTTGTGTTACACCTTTCTATCTGTATTTGTACTTTTCATTTCTTATACTAGGGAGACTATACAATATTTACATATGTGGGTCTGCTTTATTTCACTTATAAGTATATCTTCAAGTGGTATCCACTTAAATATAAATGCTTCAAGTTTATCATTCTTTATAGTTGAGTAATATTCCATTGTATAAAAATAGCACTTATTTTTCAACCATTTCTCATGTGAAATACATCTTGGATGTTTCCAAGAATTGGCTACCACAAATTGTGCTACTTTAAACATAGGTACGCATATATCACTATGATATGACATTTTCAGTACCTCTGGGAAAATTCACAGTAGCGGGATAGCTGGCTTTCCAGTCCTAGTTTCATAAAGAGACTCCAAACTGATGTCCATAATGGTTACACCAGTCT
This sequence comes from Octodon degus, assembly GCF_000260255.1. Taxonomy (NCBI): domain Eukaryota; kingdom Metazoa; phylum Chordata; class Mammalia; order Rodentia; family Octodontidae; genus Octodon; species Octodon degus. The sequence continues at coordinate 9,235,661 of NW_004524679.1, forward strand.
ACATTTCCACCAGAAGCGTAGAAGGGTTCCCATTTCCACTCAACCTCTCCAACATTTGTGGATGGTTGATTTATTTATGATACTCATTCTTTCTGGGGTGAGATGGTATCTCAAAGTTGTTTTGATTTGCATTTCACAGAAGGCTAGTGATGAGAAGCATTTTTTCGTATATTTATTCGCTTCTTTAATTGTGTCCTCCTTGAAGTGTGTGTTCTTCTCAGATGCCCATTTCTGAACTGGGTTTCAAATTGAGAGGAAATAATGTATTTTAGTTCTTTATGAATTCTAGAGAGCAGAACTTTGTTTGAGTGCTTATTTGTTAAAATTTTTTTTCTAAATTTGTGGGTTGTCTCTTCACTTTGTTGGATATTTATTTTGACATGCAAAAAAACTTCTCAATAAAACTTGGTCTCAGTTGTCAATTCTTTCAAGTTTTAACCGTGCAATATGCTATTTGTGCATGAACTCTTTGCCTACCCCTATGTCTTCAAGAGTTCCTCCTACTTGCTCTTCCAGGAGATTTACTATTTCTGTCTTAATGTTTAAATCTTTAATCCATTTTGATGTTAGCTTAAGGCATGGTGATAGACCTGGGTCAAGTTTCAGTTTTTGGCATGTAGAGATCCAATTTTTCCAGCACCATTTTTTAAAGAGGCCGTCTTTCTTCCAGTAAGTGTGTTCAGCCTCTTAGTCAAATATAAGTTGGCTGAGTGTGTTCATAGATGCCCCTGTATCTTTCAATCTATTCTATTGATCCTCATGTCTATTTCGTTGCCAATACTATGTTGATTTTATCACAGTAGCTTTGTAGTATAATTTCAAATCAGGAATGGTAATGACTTCTGCCTTTTTTTTTGCTGGCCAGGATTACTTTTACTATTCTAGGTATTTTCTGGTTACAAATAAATTTTAAGAAAATAATTTCTCTTGGTCTGTGAGGTATGTTGGTTGTTTGATAGGGATTGTATTAAATCTTATAGCAATTTTGGGAGTATGGTCATCTTCACAAAGTTGGTTCTTCCTATCCAGGAGCAGTGAATATCTTTCCATTTTCTGAAATCCTGTTTGATCTCTTTTTTAAGAGTATTGTAATTTTCTGTGAAAAGATTTTTAACTTCTTTGGTTAAGTGAATTCCAAAGTATTTTATTTTCCTCAGTGCTATCTTAAAAGGTATGGCTTCTATAATTTCCCTCTGAGTTTGTTTGTTATCTGTTTAGAGGTATGCTATTGACGTTTAAATAATGATTTTGTGTTCTACTATGTTACGGAATTTGTGTGTCAATTCTAGTAGCTTCTTGGTGGAATTTTTTGGGTCTTCCAAGTAAAGTATCACGTCATCTGCAAATAATGATAATTAAATTTCTTCTTTACCTAACCTTATTCCTTTTATTTCTCTCTCTTATCTAATGGCTCTAGCTAATGATTCCAAAACTATATTGAATAGTAGCGGTGGACAGAGGGCATTCTTGTCTTGTACCAGATCTGAGAGCCAAATATTTCAGTTTTTCCATAATTAGAATTATATTACCATTGCTATGTCATTCATGACATTTATCAAATTGAAATTGAGGCCGTCTATTCCAATTTTTTGTAGGACTTTGAACATGAAAGATTGTTGGACTTTGTCAGAAGCCTTTCCTGCATCAATTGAGATGATCATGTGGTTTTCAGATTTCGCTCTATTAATATAGTGTATTACATTTATAGATTTTTGAATATTGAAATGTCCTTGCATCGCAGGGATGAATCCTACCTGGTTATGGTGTTTGATCTTCTTGATGAGTTACTACATTCTATTTGCTAAGATTTTATTGGGGATTTTGGCATCTATGTTCATGAGGGAGATTGGCCTTTAGTTCACTTTTTTAATTGTGTCTTTCCCTGGTTCTGGAATCTGTATAATACTTGAATAGAGGAATGATTTTGGTAAAAACTGCTTCCTTTTCAATTTCATTGCAGAGTTTGAGGAGTGTAGGAATTATATTTTGTATAAATTTCTTGTAGAATTCATCTGTGAATCCATCAGCACCTGGACATTTTTTGTCAGCAGGCTTTTTATTACATTTCTTATTTGATTGGCTGCCATTTTGTTTTGAGTGTTGTTCTATCTTCTTGATTCAGGTTTGGTAATTTGTACCTTCTAGGAATCTGTCCATTTCATCTGTGTCTTCCATCTGTAAGCATAAAGATTCTCAAAGTACTTTTTGATAATTTTCTGAATTTCCACTGGGTCTGTGGTAATTACACCCTTTTCATTCTTTATCACATGTATTTGAATTTTTTCTTTGCTCTTTTTCATGAGGTGAGCTAGGGGCTTATTGATTTTATTTAGTCTTGTAAAGAGCCAGCTTTTTGATTCAATAATACTTTCAACTGTTTTCTTCAACTCAATTGCATTAATTTCTGCTCTAATCTTTTTGATTTCTTCCCCTCTTTGGGCTCTGAGTTTGGTTTGCTCTTCCTTTTCTATATGTCAGAAGTTTAGCATTATGGTGTTTATTTGTTCCCGTTTTTTGTTTTTTTTTTCCTAATATGTGAGTTCAAATCTATGAATTTTCCCCTTTGAACTTCTTTAATCGCATGCCATAAAACCTGAGAAGTTGTGTTTGAATTTTCATTGAATTGTAGATATTGTTGAATATTTTGATTAATTTCATCTGTGACCCACTGTTTGCTGAGTAGGGTGATGTTTAAGTCCCGTCTATTTAGGTTTTTTTTTTCTGGTTCCTTTTGTCATTTATTGTGAGCTTCACTGAACTGTTGTCAGACAGTATGCATGGGATAATTCCTGTTTGCTTGCATATACTTCAGCATGACCTACGGTCTAGTATGTGGGCTATTTTAGAAAATACCCAGGTGCAGATTAAAAGAATGTGTATTCAGCTGTCGCTGTGTTGAACACTGTATATGTCCACTGAGTCCATTTGTTCCAAACTCTGGCTCAGTTCTGCTGCTTCTTTGTTAATTTTTTTTTGTCTGGTTGACTTATCTTTTTGAGATAAGGTGATGTTAAGTTCTCCTGTTAAGATTGTGGTGGTCCTAGATTCTAGATTTTTCATTTCCATTAATATTTATGTTATATAGTTAGGTGATCCTCTGTTTGGTGAATAGATATTTATGATTGTTACCTCTTCCTGTTGTATTTTTCCCCTAACCAGTGGCTTTCTTTATTTCATTTGTTTATTCTTGATTTGAAGTTAAGACTGTCTGAAAACAGGATTGCTACCCCTGCTTTTATCTGAGTTGCTGGACCATGTAGTATTGTTTTCCATCCTGTGATTTTAAGCCTATGAATATCCTTTTGAGTCACGTGTGATTCTTGTATACAGCATACTGTTGGATTTCATTTTCAAACCCTCTGCACCAGTCTGTTTCTCTTAAAGGGTGAATTGAATCATTTGCACTGATCATTATAATTGAGATGTGTTCGTTTATGGTTGACATGTTATTTACCTGCTGTTGTTTACTTCTTATTCTCCTGTGTTTAATTGTTTGCCCTATTTAGTGGGTTCCTCCTGTTCTCATTCATGGAGTTCTGCTCATTTTGGTCCCTCTCTAGATCATTTTTCAGTAGTCCGTGTAAGGTTAACTTTATGTTAATCAAATTCTTTGGCATGAAAGTATTTCACTTCTGCATCAATCTTGAAAGAGTTTTGCAGGGTATAATAGTCTGGGCTGGAATTTGCTTTCATGGAGGACTTGAAGTACTCCGCTCCATGCTCTTCTTGCCTTTGTGGTTTGTGAAGGGAAGTCAGCCGCAATTCTCATGGGTTTTCCTTTGAATATGATCTACTTCTATTCTCTAGTGGCTGAATACATTACTCTTGTGCTGGATTTCTGGGATCTTGACTCTTCTACTTCTCAGTGTGTTTTTATTTGGGTTGCAGCTATTTGGCATTCTCTCTGCTTCGGTTTCCTGAATATCAGATTGTTCCCTCTTATTTGGGAATTTTTCTGCTACTATTTCTGTCTATATTCTTTTTACATCATTTGTATTGTCTCCATCTTTCTCATTGATACCTATTAGTCTCAAGTTGTTCAACTTTGCATCATCTTTCAGGTGATGGATTATTTTTCCTGATTCCTTTTTTTCTTTTCAAAGTTTTATTGATAAACATATAGCAATGAGACAATTTCAAATCAAATTGAAAGTACAGTTTCAACAAATAATACACTGCATACATTCTTCCTAGTGGTTAATTGCTGTACAAGATGCAGACTTGTGATCCTACTTACAAACACCATTAGAAAAAATCATTCTATTCATTAAGAGAATGCAACTATATATCTATCCCAACCACTTTGAATACACAGATACAAAATGGACATTCATAGTTATACCCCAATTTTTTTTAAGTTCTGTTGTTGAATATTATAGGTGTGTAAACTCAGCAAAATATTCTAAAAGAGTACAGAATCCCATAATATCATTGGGTCTTCTTTTTAACTGGCAATGTCAGAAATTATTGACCTGAGTCCCCCACAGCTCAACATAACAACATGGCTTTACTTCCTATTGTTAAAATATAATCTAATTTTTAAATGTTCTTTATCATATTATGTAGGGACTTAAGGTTCAACATATCAATACTTGATGAAAAATACCTGTTCCTTATTATGCCTAAGATGTTTGAAATGCAGTGAGATAGTGAGGTTAAGCTTGATAGCGTAAATCGTTTGATAATAACAATAAGCTTGTCTTCTGGATGGTTAACAACCTAAGTTTGCAGACCAAAATTAGAGAAAAAGGAGGGCTACAAGGAAAGCCAACATTTTGGCCCTACCCTTCTGAGGTCAATTAAGACTCAGGACATCTGATTCCTAGTTCTTTTTAAGAGATACTTTATTATCTTTTCACTACCTGCAACAGCGTCTTCAAGATCTGAAAACTCTGTTTTTACTTTCACTCAAATGGTTTTGCAAGCTTGTGATTGAGATTTTAAATTCCTCTATATATCTTTGATTTTGCTTCATGCAATCTACTTATTTCCTGTATTGCTCTTTCAAGGAATCTGTCATATTTCTAATCTCCTCTATTTTTATCAATGTCTTCTTTATGAACAGTTATTAATTTTTTAACTGCCAAGTTTTTTTTTTCAAATTGGGTTTCCTCCATATATTTCTGTATTTGATTTTTTTTTTACTTCAGATGGTATGAGTTCAAATATTTCTTCTTTTATTTCAGAAATTAATTCTGCTATGAGTTCTTCTCTAACTCTCTTCTGTTGTTTCTTTACTTGCAAAACCATTAATTCATACACTTCAGCTGAGTTAGTGTCTTCTGCACTTGTTTTTTGTGTGCATTGTGTTTACCCCATATGTTTCTGTATTAGATTCTTTATTTCAGATTCTATGAATTCAGAGATTTTTTTTTTCATTTCAGGAATTAATTCTGCTCTCAGTTCCTCTATAACATTCTCATGTTATTTCTTTACTTCCCAGGCTGTTATTTCATTAATTTTTGCTGAGATAGTGTTCTCAGCACTTATTATGGGTGGGCTCAAGGCCTGAGATTGTGTTTAGCTCCTTGTCTTTATCATTTCATATAGCACTGACCTCTGACCATTGTTGTAGTGGTTTCATGCAGTTATAACCTTAGCACCTACTGAAATTCAGATGCAAATCTATTAAGTTTGAGTTTATTCAGTTTTGCCTTTCCTGTGTCTATCTGTGGTATTCACCTCCTTCCTGTTGCATCACTTGGAAGTGAACCTGTTTGGCCCCACTGGCACAACAGTGAACTTGTGGTGCTCCTCTGTTGTGTCCCTGGCCCAGAGAGCACATGCGAGTGCAGAACCTCTCGCACATCTTAGCTGGGCCTGGGCTTGGGCTAGATCTTTGGGTCAGGAGAGAGTTGCAGAAGCTCTCACTCACTTGGAGGGCTTGGGGGTGGGGGGTTCGGAGGGTTGCAGAAACCCAGATGACAGGGTAGAGGTTCTCACCTTGGTGTCTAAGTTTTGGTTTGGAGGGCTCCCGCAGGCACAGGGAAGCTGCAAACCACATATTTTTAATTTAGCGATCATTATGAGCAGCTTCATTACTGTCAAATAACATTCATAGGACCAATTTGATCTACAGGATGTTCCATTGTATTTGCAATGTATATTATTATCAGTTGAAATAAAATATACAATTATAAGAGAAAATAGTCAAAGAAAAACCAGGCAACATAAAATTTTCATTGAAATTCCTGACAACTAAGGCAGACAAACATTCATTGGAAACAAAGGTATTTACTAATTTATCATGTGACAGAAAAGTAAATAATTGTTTTTTTTTTAAATCACCAAACTATTTTTATGTGAAATTGAAATACAACAACTATGGAGTTTTGTAAATCAATACTTAGTTAAGTCCAGAAATGTGATAATAAGTTTTGCTTGTCCTAGCAATACTACATAGCAAACAATTTTTAAGTCTTTCTAAAGAATTTTGATCTATGGATTTATGAGTTGTTTTAAAAAAAAAACTGTTACAACTTTTATCTGAATGTCCTCCCAAAGCCTCATGTACTCACAAGTGAAGTTTTCAAAGTTGGCTTAATATAGGGCATGAGATACTGGGATTAAGGGTGTGTATTACTAAATTACTCTACTGATTGGAATTCTCAGTGTGGAGAAGGGAAAGGCCCACCATTGGTATGGGGGACATTGGCCAAAAGGCTTGTGGCCTGAATGGGAAAACAGAAAAAGAGAGGCTTGTTGCTTGCTACTTTGTGCTTGTCCTGCCATTGCCTCCATCTCCTCTGTGCTGCCAGTGTTCCATGTTGCCCTATATTGAAACAAGCTAACTGTGTGGAAACCGCCACAAACCGTTAGATGAAATATATATTTACACCTTTAACTTTGAATATTAAAGCACAATATACTCCAAAAATGTGTTAGAAGTCAAAGGAAGCAGAAGTTTATGAGAATATTACTTGCACTCAGGAAATCACTTTTAATTGATGCAAAAATTCATTATATCATTTTATAACTTATTTTATTTAATTGCAAAATATGTACTTTAAAAAGGAAGAGAATGTTCTGGGAAAAAGTATTCCACCTGAATCAACTTTAAACTTCATATAGTTATTAGGACCCTCGCCAAAAATTTTTTTGTTATTAAATTAACTGGTAAAATATTTGAAAGAAATATTTTTAAACCATGTTTAATTTTAGGAAAGTTTGAATGGTCAAAAATTCCACAAAAAGTAAAATGATTCTTCTTGAAATTTCCTTTTAATTTCAGAATTCACGTTTTTCATTTAGTGAGGAATCTGTTAAATTAAAACTTCCACTCTGATATTCATAAACACTACACAACTTTTACATAAAATTACTAGCTTTTAAAATAAAACTTTTAAGTAGCTTATTATTTAAATAATTCCAAATAGTTTTGATATGGTATGTTCATGATTGTACTGTGACATTTAGAATATTTTATACTTCCAAACAAATGCATTGTGATGTACAACAGTGGTACTAATACTGTGATGGGTCAATTGATTTTCATTTTATAACACCAGCTAAACTAAATCATTGTGGTGCTGGGTGTAGAAAGCTCACCTGCGGATTACTGCCAACTGCATGAAAACAGAACTGGAGGGGAAGATGGTTAGCTGTTGACTCCTGAAGAAGCATGTTGTCTGTTACTTTTCTCTATTGCTGGGACAAAATATCCAAAATCAATAATCAAGGAAGGAAAAGCCTACTCAGCTTACAGTTAATAGAGGCTCCAGTTCACACTTGGCTGGAGCCAAGGCAGAGTAGCCCAAGAAAGAGTACAGCTGTTCATAGTAGCAGAAAACAATGAAGTGCAAAGGAAAGATCAGAAGCTGCAGCAGCGAAAGAGGAAGAGAGCAAATCTCTCCCCATTACTTAGATTGATTTCAGACTAGCTACCACAGGCTGGAAGTAGCACTCACACCCTCAATCACAGAATTGGATCATAAATTAATCAAAAGCTCTAGAAGACCACCTCAGTTACTACTTGAGGCTTTGGGAGCACACTTGGATACAAACCATAATGTTCTTCTCTGAACACCAAAACTCATGTACTTTGCAAAGTACATTTTAGTCCATTTCTAACATTTACTAACATCCTAACAGTTACAGTATTGCTAGAAAGTCCAAGTTCCAGGTCTCCAAGATTTAAGACAGTCTCTTAGCTGTGAGGTCCTGTACAAATGAAAAGTTACACATTTCCAACATTCAATGGCACAAGAAAAATATTACCATTACAATGGTACAAAGTGGATTGGAACCAAAGGAAGTACAAAATCAAACAGGGAAAGCATCAAGTCCTATAATTCCATGTGTAACAGCTGATACAATCTGTAGCAAACTGTAAGCTCCATGTGGTTCCATCTCTATGGCACCTTTGGTGGTCATTCCCATGGCTAATCTCTTAGGGTTACTTTGGTCTCTCCAAGCAAATTCCCAGAGATCATCTACAGTCCTGGCTTCTGCAAATTTCTGGGGTTTCCATTGCATGTTAGCGTTCTCACTCTCTGCTTTTATACACTGTCCACTCAGGGGCACACTGTGAGACCTCTTAGGTCTTGTTCTGATATCTAAGTGGAAGCCTTAACCTCAGAAATCTTGCATTTTCCCTGTGCATAAAACCAATGGCACGTGGATGATACCAAGGTTTGATGCCATCTGGAGCAATAGTCAAGATTTCTTCTATCGTGCCTACATGGCTGCAGATCCTGGATCACTGATCACTCTGAACCAAATTACAAGGAATAAATTCTTTGTACAGTGTTCATCCTAGAACATGGTGTGGCTAAGACCACTGTTCTGGAACATGATGCTCTGTGGTTTGGTCCAAAAAACAAAGTCCCTCAACCTTGAAGTTCTGAAATTGCACAGGGTGGAGAACTGCCTCATTCTGTGTTTCCCTCAGGCTAACTTTTTCATGATATTCTTCTTTCTGGGCAATGCACTTCACTTCAGTTCTATTTTTGAGAGTCAACAGCTTTATTGTTTCTTCCTTTCTGGTCAAACGTACAACATTTTAAATAGTCCCTTTGAGTTTTTAATCTTATTTATGTATGAATTATTTATTTCATTTTATCGGTTGTATTTTTTCCATAACTTTATAGTGAAAAAAATAGCAATGAGACAGTTAAAAACCAAATTGATAGGACAGTTTCAATAATTAACACATTTCATATATTCCTATTAGTGGTTAATTGCTGTACAAGATGAAAAAATGATATCCTATTTACAAACACAATTAAAACAAATCCCTCATTCATTAAGAGAATGTAACTACATATCTCACCTAACCATTTTGAATACATAGATAAAAATTGGACACTCATCTGTGTCTTTTTTTTTGTTTAGTTCCATTATTTGAATATTATAGGTGTGATAACTCAGCAAAATATTCTAAAAGAGTTCAGTAGTCCATAATAGTATTGGGTCTTCCACTTCACTGGCAATGTCAGAAATTGTTGACGTGAGTCCCCTAAATCTCAACATAACAGCAAGGCTTTACTTCCTGAAATTCGCTTTTCTGCTTTTCTGCTGGATGACTAAGAACAAGGGACAGCAGGACATATGCAACAAGAGTTGTAGCTTTAAGGACTGATAAGGTCAGTGAAATCCCCTCAGGACTTATCCTGAGATCCTGTACCTCAAATTGTAGAACCTTTGTCAGTGTCAGCCATGTGGATGAGTCACGGCCAATGCTTGGCCTATGTGCTCTCGGGAAAAGGCTGAGAGAATGTTTTCTTTCCATGTGACTCTCCTTAGGCACATACTACATCATCAAAAATGTTCCTCTTTGGCCCCATAATCTCCTTGATCAGAAAATTTGGGACACTACTGAGTTGCATGACATTACAAGTTCTCATATATCCTGAGTCTTAATTGACCTTGGAAGGCTAAGGCCACAATGTTGGCTTTCCTTGCAGCCCTCATTTTTGTCTAAATTTGGTCAGTGAAATTAGGTTAATAAACCTCCAGAAGAAAAGCTTATTGTTATTACCATACAACTTAGGCTGTTAAGCCTAACCTCACTATCTGTCTGAATATCAAACATCTTAGGCATAACATGGAACAGGTATTTTTCATCAAGTATTGATATGTTGAACTTTAAGTCCCTACAGAATATGATGAAAGAACATTTAAAAATTAGAATATATTTTGAAAAGAAGCATAAAAATTATATAATTCTTATCTTTAGACATAAGTCTTAAGATCTAATCATATACAACTTTGAAGCAGGACAGTCCCACAACATTCTTTTTCCTGTCTCTTGCCAAAATTTCACCACATCTTTTTTTTTAAATCATCTACCCAAGAGACAGCACAGCAGTAGCTGACATGTCATTACAAGAGACACATATGCAGAAGAACAGAATGACAGGCACTCCAACCATGAACCTTCTATTAGAGATTACCACAATCAGTGCAGTTGCTTAATTCACGATTATCAGTATATATAGTTAGTCAGTGTGAGAATATTTCCTATTAGCTACTAAATTCAAAACTCTTCTGGAAATTCTCAGAATCATAGCCTTGCCCACCTTCTACATATAACTTTATGGCTTGTCACTGTCATGTTTCCTAGCTCTTCTCCTTTCCCTCTCTTAATTAGTTAGTCCGTGAGTTAATGCTTTCTTTGTACTTGTATTATACCTTTCTAATTGTGCTTCTTCTTTTGAGTTCATATACTAGGGAAACTATGTGATATTTACACAGGTGTGTCTGCTTTATTTATGAGTAAATGTTCAAGTCGAATCCACTTCAATATAAAGGCTTCGAGGTTATCAATCTTTATAACTGAGCTATACTTCATTGTGTAAAAATAGCACATCTTTTTCAACCATTCCTCAGGTGATGGGCATCTTCATTGTTTCCAAGATTTCGCTATCACAAATTGTGCTGCTATAAACATTGGCACACATATATCCCTTTGATAAGCTATTTCCAAAACCCCTGGGAAAATTGCCAGTAGAGCAATACCTGGTTTAAATGGGACTTCCAGTCCAACTTTTCTAAGGAGTCTCCACACAGAGTTCCATGAAGGTTGCACCAGTCTACATTCCTACCAGCAGCAGAGAAGGGTTCCTTTTTCGCAACAGGCTCTCCAACATTTGTTGTTGGTTGACTTCTTTATGATAGCCATCCTTTCTGGGGTGAGGTGATATCTCAATATTGTTGTAATGTGCATTTCATGGATGGTTAGTGATGTGGAGCATGTTTTCATATATTTATTTGCTTCCCTAATTTCATCCTCTGAGAAGTGTGTGATCATCTCAGATGCCCATTTGTGGATTGGGTCTTTAAATATTGGGGCACGAGTGTTTTTTTTGTTCTTTACAGATTCTAGAGAGCAGACCTTTGTCTGAGTACTTATTTGTCATGATTTTTTCCAAATTTGTGGGTTGCCTTTTCACTTTGTTGGTAATTTCTTTTGACGTGAAAAAACTTCTCAGTAAGAGCAGGTCCCAGTTGTTAATTCTTTCAACTGTTTCCCGTGCGATTTGATTTCTGTCCATGAACTCTTTGCCTACCCCTATGTCTTCAAGAGTTCCACCTACTTTCTTTTCCAGGAGATTCATTGTCTCTGCTATAATGTTCAGACCTTTAATCCATTTTGACTTTAGTTTAGTGCGTGGTGAAAGACCAGGGTCAAGTTTGAGTTTTTGGCATGTAGAGAGCCAGTTTTTCCAGCACCACTTGTTAAAGAGGCCATCTTTCTTCCAGTGAGTATTTTTCGCCCCTTTGTCAAAGATAAGGTGGCTGAATGTGTTCGTAGAGGCTTCAATGTCTTCTAATCTATTTCACTGATACTCAGGTCTATTTTGTTACCAGTACCATGCTGATTTTATCACAGTAGCCTTCTAGTAAAATTTCAAGTCAGAAATTGTAATGCTTCCTGCCTTGTCTTTATTGCCCAGGATTGCCTTTGCTATTATAGGTCTTTTCTGGTTCCAGATAAATTTTAAGAAATTTTTCTCTACCTCTGTGAGGTATAATGGTGGTAGTCTGATATGGATTGTGTTCAATCTGTACAGCAATTTTGGTATTATGGCCATCTTCACAATGTTGTTTCTTCCAATCCAGGAGAATGGAATAACTTTCCATTTTATAAAATCCCCTACAATCACTTTTTTAAGAGTAGTGTAATTTTCTTTGAAAAGATCTTTGACTTCTTTAGTTAGATTAATTCCAAAGTATTTCATTTCCCTCAGGGCTGTTATAAAAGTTATTATTTCTGTAATTTTGCTCTCAGTGTATTTGTTGTCTGTGTAGAGGAATGCTATTCAATTTTGGGAATTCGCTTCCTAAACTGCTATGCTACTGAATTTCTGTATTAATTCTAGAAGCATCTTGGTGGAGTTTTTTGGGTCTTCCAAGTAAAGTACCATGTCTTCTGCAAATAACGATAATTTATCTTATTTATCTATTCTTATTCCTTTTCTTTCTCTTCTCTAATGGCTCTAGCTGATGATTCCAGAACTATATTGAATAGGAGTGTTGATAGAGGACATCCTTGTCTTGTACCAGATCTAAAAGAAAAGATTTCAGTTTTTCCCAATTTAAGATTACAATAGCTGTTGGGTTTTCATAATAGCTTTTACCAGATTGAAGTAGATGATATGTATTCCAATTTTTTGTAGGACTTTCAACATGAATCAGTGTTGGACTTTGTCAAAATCCTTTTCTGCACCAATTGAGATGATCACGTGTTTTGTAGTGTTTGCTCTAATGATATAGTCTATTACACTTATAAATTTTCGAATATTGAAACATCCTTATATCCCTGGGATGAAACCTATCTGGTCACGGTGTATGATCTTCTTGATGATTTCCTGCATTCTACTTGGTAGAATTTAATTGAGGATTTTTGCATCTATGTTCATGAGGGAGATTAGCCTGTAGTCCTGTTTTTTAGTTGCTTCTTTCCCTAGTTTTGGTATCAGTGTAATACTTGCCTCAAGGAATGATTTTGGGAGGATTACTTCCTTTTCATTTTCATTGAAGAGTTTGAGGAGTGTAAGGAGTATATATCCTGTAAATTTCTTGTAGAATTCTGCTGTGAATCCATCCGGACCGGGACTTTTATTTGTTGGTAGTTTTTTGATTGCATCATATTTCACTGGCTGTTATTGGACTATTGAGAGTTTTTATATCTTGTGGATTCAGTTGTGGTAATTTGTACCTTTCTATCAATCTGTCCATTTCTTATGTGTCTTCTATTCTGTGAGAGTAAATATTCTCCAAGTAGCTATTGATGATCTGAATTTCCACCCAGTCTGTCGTGTTTAAGCCCTTTTCATTTCTTATTGTTTGTATTTGAGCTTTTATTTCCTCTTTTTGAAGAGGTTAGCTAGGGGCATATCGATTTTATTTAATCTTTCAAAGAACCAGCTGTTTATTTAGTTCTTTGAATTGATTTCGTCATCACAATTGAATTAATGTCGGCTCTAATCTTTATGAATACTTCCCATCTTTGGGCTCTGAGTTTTTCTGCTCTTCCTTGGTGAAGATGCAGCCTTAGGGTATTTATTTGTTTCTGTTCTGTTTGCCTGTTGTGTGATTTCAGAGCTATGAATTTGAGAACTGCTATCAACTTATCCCATAAATTTCGATATGTTGTGGTTGAATTTTCATGAATTATAAACATTGTTAAATTTCTTGTTAAATTTCATCTCTGACCCATTGTTTGCTTAGTAGGGTGTCATTTAATTTCCATGTATTTAGGGTTTTTTCTGGGTTTTTTTCTCATTTTTTTCCAGTTTCATTGCACTGTGGTCAGATAATATGCATGTGATAATTACTCTGTTTTTACATACACCCAAGCATGACCTATGGACCAGTATGTGATCTATTTTAGAAAATGCCCCATGCACAGCTGAGAAAAATGTGTATTCAGCTGTGTTTCAGTGAAACACTCTGTATATGTCCACCAAGTTCATTTGTTGCAAGCTCTGGTTGAGTTCTGTTATTTTTTTGCTAAGTTTTTGTCTGGTTGCCCTATCTTTTGGGGATAAGGGGGTGTAAAGGACTCCTGTTAAGATTGTGGTTTTGGACACTAGATTTTTCATGTCTACTAAGATTTACTTTATATAATTGGGTTCTCCAGGGTTTGATGCATATATATTTATGAGTGTTAACTCTTCCTCTTGAGATTTTCCCTTATCCAGTATAGAGGGTTATGTAGTGGAGTTATTTCACTTGATAATTCTTGTTTGAAGGTGAGACTGTCTGAGAATAGGATTGCTACCACTGCTTCTTTCTGATGTGCTTGGGAAGTTTTATATTGTCTTATGTCCTATGACTTTCAGCCTGTGTATGTTTTTATGAGTTAAATGTGTTTCTTGTATACAGTATATTTTTGGATTTTGTTTCCTAATCCACTGTGCCAGTTTATTTCTCTTATTTGGTGAATTGAGTCCATTTACATTGATGCTTAGAATTGAGATGTATTGACTTATGATTAACATTTTATTTACCTGTTGTCCTTTACTCTATTTTCTCCGGTGTTTAATTACTTGCCATATTTAGTTTGCTGCTTCTGATCTCATTCATGGAGTTCTGGTCATTTTGAAACTTCTCTAGAACATCTTTCAGTAGCCTGTGTAGGGTTGGCTTTGTTATCATGAAATTGTTTAGCTGTTCTTTTTCATGAAAGTATTTAACTTTTCCATCAAACTTGAAAGAGAGCTTTGCAGGGTATAGCAGTCTGGGCTGGAAATTATTTTCATAGAGGACTTTAAGTACTCTGCTCCATGTTCTTCTTGCCTTAATGGTTTATGAGGAGAAGTCGACCGTAATTCTGATCAGTTTTCCCTTGGTTGTGATCTGCTTCTTTTCTCTAGCAGCTTTCATTATAGTTTTCTTGTGCTGAATTTCTGGGATCTTGGTTATTATAAGTCTCGTGCTTTAATTGGGTTGAGGTTACTTGGCATTCTGTATGCTTCAGTTACCTTAATGTCAGATTGTTTCCTCATATTTGGGAAGTGTTCTAACATTACTTCTGCCTATATTTTTTAATGTTGTTTGTTTTGACTCCTTCTTTCTCATTGATACCTGTTTGTCTCACATTGTTCATCTTTGCATCATCTTGCAGGTGATGAATTATTTTTTCCTGCATCCTAGTAGTTTTTAAGAGATTCTTTCTTACCTTTTCACTAGCTGCACCAGCATCTTCAAGATCTGAAACTCTGTCTTCACTTTCACTTAATTGATTTTACAAGCTTGTGATTGAGATTTTCTGTTGCTCTATATCTCTTTGACTCTGCTTCATACTATCAGTTTCTTCCCTGTATTGCTCATTCAAGGAATCCATCATTTTTCTAATTTTCTCTTTTTCTTATCAATGTCTTCCTTAGAAGCAGTTATTAATTCTTTCACTGCCGTGATATTCTTCAGATTGGGTTTCCTCTCTATGTTTCTGTAGTTGATTTATTACTTCAGATGCTATAAATTCTGAGAATTAATTTCTTATTTCAGAAAATTCTGCTCTGTGTTATAACTTTCTGCTGTTGCTTATTTACTATCAACACTATTAATTAATACATTTCTGCTGAGCTAGTGTCCTCTGCACTTGATCTAGGTCAGCATTGGTTTTCCTCCATGTTTCTGCATTTAATTCTTTACTGAAGATGTTATTAATTCAGGGATTTCTTTTTTATTTCCATTCTGAGTTCTTCTATACCTTTCTGCAGTTGATTCTTTATTTCAGAAGTCGTTGATTCATTGCTTTCAGCTGTGATTCCCAATTTGTTCTGTGTTAGTGTCCTCTGCACTTGTTATGTGTTGGCTTGGGTTCTGAGATTGCATTTTTCTCCTTCCCATTGTCATTTTTTAGCACTGTCTTCTGACCTTTGTTGTAGATCTTTGGAGCAGTTTTAACCTTAGCACCTACTTAAGTTCAGGTGCATATCTACAAAGTTTGGATTTATCCAGTTGTGCCTGGCTTGGGTCTGGCTGATGTGCTCAGCTCCTTCCTGCTGCTGCCTTTGGCGGTGATCCTGTTGTGCCCCTCTTTCAAGATGTTCTACTCCTGTTCTAGATGGGTGGTTCTGTCTCCTATATTCTTCAGGGAATTCAGCTGCATTGTTTCACCTCAGGCCTGTATGCCAGGACTGAGCTGTGTCTGGAGGTGAAAAGTTGGATTAGGGGGGAGAGGCAGCTCTCCCACATATTCCCTGGGCCTGTGTTAGTACTGTATCTGGGGGTTCCGAGTAGGTGGCTGAAATTCCTCCTCGGCGGGCAGTATGAGGGAGGTGCTGCGGAGTGGTGTGGGGGTCCCAAGGGTGTGGAAGAGGGTCTCATCCACTCTGTACCTGGACTGGGACAGGCAGGTCCCGCCGGCACAGGGTAGCTGGAAGCATTCTCACACACTCACAGGGCTTGGGCTAGGACTGCATCTGGGCCTTGGTTCTTTAATCTTAATTTTCAACGTAAATATGACTAAAAGGTCCAAGCAATTGAAATACCACTGGATTAACATTTTGACTGCCTTGAAATTTCTTCTCCCAGATTAACCAGTCCACTGGACTTAATCTCAGTCTCAGGCAAAGTCTCTGGACACAAAAAATTGATACAATCTTACTGCCAAGCCATAACACACATTGCCTTTTGTCCAACAAAAAATATTCCCTCTTTTCAGCAGTTTGCTCCCCAGCCTGGTCTTTACAGGCAGGATTTCTGTCAGCATTTTGGTCTGATGAGCTCTGTGCAGAATCTTCCATACCGAACAACCAAAAGTGTACCAGCACTTCCACTGTAGGCAACATCTCCAAACCCTTACTATCATTTCCTATAAGCTACTCTCAAAAGCTTTTAATCAACATGGTCATGTTTAGTCGCAGCAACAACTCCATTTATCAATATAAATATCTCTCTCCATTACTTTTCTCTCTTTGCTGAGACAAATTACCCAACACCCAGAATCAAGGGAGGAAAGATTTCTTTATCTTGAAGTTTGTGAAGGTTTCAGTCCATATTCAGCTGCCTCCAAGGCAGATTTGCACAAGGAAGGGAGCCACCATTCTTGGCAGCATAAATAGCAAAGAGAAAAAGGAAATGCAAAGGCCACAGCACGAAGAGTGGCAGAGAGCAAGCCTCTCTCCATTTCTTAAATTGTATTTAGGCTATCTGCCCCAGGCTGTGTGTAGCAGTCTCAACCCTTAAGCCCAGCACCAGATTATGAATAATCACAAACTCTAGGAGCCCACCCTACTGACTGCATGAGGTTTTTTTTGTTTTTTTTTTTGGGGGGGGAGCACCTTGAAACAAGCTGCAACACTTGTGATTCTGGCTTTCCTGATTTGAACTGGAATGTTTTAATCATAAGAGGTTCTTTAGTTCTCACTGGCACTTAAGATGGCCATGCTTATCTTTGGTGTAGATTAGGTCCTGATTGTGAGCATCATTTCCTAGATCCAATGCAAATTATTCAACCCACTGGATCATATCCTTCATCCTTCTTGATAAGATTTTCTAGCTTCCACCTTTGAACTTTGGGCCTTCGCATTATAGATACTTGATATTTTCTTGCATGAGATAATGTTGTTGACACTAGGCCTCCAGTTGGACTTGTGGAGAATCTTGCCATGGGCCATGGAATTCAGGATGGAATCCTGGAGGATATTGCCATCGGCACCATGACATCACCTTAAATCTTTGGGTCTCCAGTGTGTGAAGGGAAGTCCCACATACTGCATTTGACTTTTTGGGTGAACATTATAAAAAATTCTTATAAATCACATGTCCTGTACTAAAATTTTTTTCCATTTTAAACGCTGACTATAACAAGCACAAAAATGTTATATGCATTTTTCCACCAAATTTGCATATAGGAAGGAATTTAATAATGGGTAAGTTCAGTAATTCTACATATGAAATCGGTATATATAAATTTACTTTGTGTACAAGTGCATATTTTGTTATATAAGATAAATTTCTGTATTAATTTTTTTTAAATTATTTATTTATTTATTTATTTGGTACAGGGTCTTTCTACACAGCTCATATTCATAGTGATTCTCTTCTCTCAGCCTTCTCAGTGCTAAGGTTACAGCCATGCACCATCATGCTTGGTTACAGTGGCTGTTTTGGCGCAGTGCCAGCACAGCCTGTAGTACCAGGGATCACACGGGGGTCCTTGTACTTGTCAGCCAGGCACTTAGACAGCTGAGCTATCTCCCCTCTCTTTTCAATCTTTTTATAATAATTAAACAGTAATAATCATTTCATCATTCAACCAGAGATAGAAGTGAAATTTCTCAACAAAATTAATAAACAAAAGTTTGAATTCAGAACACATTTCTATTTCTCAGATTTTTTTTTTTGGAATAGTATCACTTAGGGCTGGCCAAACAGCTCAGTGGATTAAAGAGCATGCTTAGGGGCTGGGAAGATGGCTCAGTAGACTAAGCACTTGCCTGGCAAGCACAAGGGCCTGAGTTCAATCCCCGGTTCCGATAAAAAAGAAAGAAAGAAAGAAAGAAAGAAAGAAAGAAAGAAAGAAAGAAAGAAAGAAAGAAAGAAAGAAAGCACTTGCTTAGGCAGAGGCAGGGGCCAAGACTTCAATCCCCTGGCCTGCCATGCCGGCCCGGCGCCCTGGGCATGGTGAGATGGAAATTGAGACTGGGCAAGGTGGCATGTTCCTATAATCCCAGTACTTGGGAGGGTATAAACAAGAGGATCACTAGGAGTCCAATCTACACAGTGATCTATGCACTCCTTTGTCAGGTGAAAAGAGAAAACCAAGTGAAACATAATAATCTATGACACTGAGGCAATGGGACAATATCTCATAGCAGTAATCGCTACAAAAATAAAATCAAAATGAAGTTAATATATTAATTGCCCTAGCTTAATACTGAGAAGCAAGTATCAAACCACATAACTAAAGGGTAGAATCAAAGCAATTTTGGTAATCCTTTACAGTTAAGGACATTGGGATCAAAATTTGAAGATTTTAAAATATTTATAACTGATTTTGGAGAGTGTCAGAAAACAAAAATGTGCTCAATGTGAGAAAGAGTATATTAGATCGAAAAAATATTATTACAATATTGGCTACTGATTTGAGTACAAATGAAATAAAGTTTTATAGGTAAAGGCGAAAAACACTGATAAGAAATAGCTTTAATTATTAACAATGTATACATGTATGAGTAAACATCATGCATCTACCAGAAAGATTTTATAATATTCTAGAACTGTAAAATTCTCCATAAAACAATTGCACAAGCAAAATATAACTGGAAAAAAACATTATATGTTATCTGACCTAAGGATGAATGAATAGTCCACAAGTTGGTCCAAATCATCTGAAAACTATTTAATGTCTGTCATTCTAATACCAAACAAATTTAGTGAATTGCACAAAATTTAACAACTAACTTTCCAAAATATATAACATTCACAATTCAACAAGATTTAGCATCTGCATTAGAGGTACAAGCATGAAATTTAGAAAAGAGAAAATTATTTTTAAAAAATCAAAATTGACAAAGACAAAGTTACCAGAAAATATCATTTAAAGAGAATTTGTAAACATGCACCATAAATTCATAGATATAAAGGAAAACATTAAAATGTTCAAGAGAAAGAAATAGAAAATATTAAAGAATACTCAAATTTAAGGTGAAATTTTTAGCGAAATAAGTAGTGAAAGATCTTGATATGATTTAAAAGCAAATTGCAATAAGGAAATTAACTAATAACACATGCTGGAGAGGCTATGGGAGAAAAAGAACTCTTCTGCACTGTTGGTAGGAATGTAAACTCTGTGGAAACTCTTCAAAAAACTAGGACTGGAAATCCCATTCAATCCATCTAATTCCCCTTCTGGGTATTTTCCCAAAAGATCTGAAAACATCATACCATGGTGATATATGTGTGTCCATGTTCATAGCAGCACAATTTGTGATAGCCAAATTTTGAAATAACCAAATTGCCCATCATCTGAGAAACTGAGAGAAAATACGTGGCATTTTTATACAATGAAGTATTACAAAGTTATAAAGAAAGACACATTGCAAGCGTTGCAGGCAAGTGGATGCAACTAGAGGCTATATTCATAAGTGAAATAAATCAGACCCACATGCGTAAAACATGCATTGCCTTCCTAATGGAAGAACCTTAAAGAATGAAGAAAAGTTAAACAACATTTACAGTAAAATGGAAAGAAACTGAATTTAAGGATTAAATGATGAAGATGGGAGAAAGAAGGAAAGATATGAAAAAAAAAAGAATCATGCAAGTATATGTACAGGATGGTTGAGATGATTGTACTAATAATTTCCATCTTTTAAAAATAGCACTTAGTCACTTAGAATGTTCACCTTGACTAACTCTGTATTTTGATACCTGCAATCTAAACAACTACATCGAGGACAGAAATATGTTATACAAAAACCATGGTTGAATACCTCTCATGTTGGTCTCCTAAATGTGTGCGACTTCTAATGTCTCATCAGTTATTATTATATTATCGTTAAAATAAATATTAAAGTAAGAAAAGACAACAAGACTAAGGGTTATTGAAATCAGGTGCTAATGTTCAATTATTTGTCCAGTCTTACATGACTATATCCATTAGTCTAAGCAAGAGTTGATGGTAAATATGGATAATAGAACAACCATTCCCAATTAGTTATTCTTGTTTTGAAATCAGTAACATGTGTACTGTTATGTTTTACCCTGCTTCTGTCTTTATTTTTGCTGTTTGTTTTTGCATTTGTTTTTACTCTTCAAAATAAAATACAATAAAATTTCATAAAATGAATTTGAAAACACAGCAGTAGGAAATAAATGAGAATGAAGTAAAAATCATAAACAAATTGAAAATTAGGTGTTTAGTACTAGAAATTTTTGTAACATATAACTGTATTTAACAAAGGAGGTAACAAAGAAAGTGATGACAAACAATATATTTGAAATGCTGGAAGTATAGCACAGTGCCTTGGCATCTGCCTGGCAAGCATGAGATCCTGAGTTCAATTCCTGGTACCAAAATATCGTACTTGAAGTTATGCTGATTAATGATGCACAATTTGATACATTTATGAACAAGCATACTCAAATATCTCAATTTTCAAAAACAAATATAAACAATGAAAATTTCATTAAGAGATATCATGAAAAATGTCCCAGAACCCAATGATATATGTGATCTAAAAACAGGAAGAAAAATGTCTAGGTATAATGGGAGCACTAGTGTAAGAAGCAGTACAAAATAAAATATTTATGGTAAATCTTCCATTATATGCATACATTTATACATGAGCATTTGTTATTGTGAGTACCCTGATAATGGAAGGTAAACTTCATGATATTTAAAGTTTTCAGTCCTGTAATATAGTTGTAACACAGTAATGGTTGCTGAGGAATTGAGACAATATCTACTGTACATATGAATGAAAGAAAGTGTAACATGAGTGAATAATTTACATTATTGGTGGCAATGGGAGTAATCTAATATACTGAATAAAGACATCCAGGTATGAGATTAATCAAATAAACATCTGAATGTACATGTATGTGATATCTAATTCACTACTGTTTAATCTATCAGTCTACTTCTGTTATAAAATATATATGCCTATGAAAAAGAAAATATGCCAGAATATGATCCACAGTGATAATTCCATATAGTTGAATCTTTTGTTGTCATATCTAGCTCCATATGATATCTAATAACTAAAGCTATGAATCAGTGACTTCACAAAAGTGGTATTCTTTGTTCGAATCTTCTGAATCCTGTACTCCACCACACACACCCATTAGCTTTTAGTGATTTCTCCTGAAAGTGATTTTTAATAAATTACTTAGACTTGAAATCTTATTTGTAGCTAAGACACAAACTTAATAGTTATGTATGCATGTATGTTTTCAGAAACTAATTGTGAGGCCATATTGCTTTGGCCACTCTGGCAAGACGTTCAACTCCTGGATTAGCTGGGTAGGTCTGGCTCCTAGCCTCTCTGCAGGGAGTTCTGCAATGTTCCGCAGGAAGCCTGGCACAGGGGCTGGGGTCTGGATGGAGTAGAGTCTTGTGTGTGGTGAGCAAGCCGATGGTGCCACACACAGACAGACAGACAGACACACACACACACACACACACACACACACACACACACCAGGCCCAGAGTCTGGCTTGAGAGTGGTCTTGGTTGTGGTGAGCAGTTAGACATTCCCACCCACACTGGCCATAGTGCTTTTGAAAATGCTGCATAACAGAGTTTCCTCCATATAATATCCAACTAGAGAAATATAACAGGTTATCAGGAAAATAAAACTCCATTTTATAATATTTCTATTTGGTAATATTTTAACATAAATCTGATTTAAATAACTAAATAAATAAAACTTCTAATGACAATGCTATGTTCATCCCAGTAAAGAAGAATCAAAACTAAAGACTTTGCTAAAACAGTTTGCTTCCTCTGGTTCTTTTACAACTGTCAATAAAGTAGTAATTAAAATATTCATATCCTCATAAATGCTTCCGCACATTTTGAGAGATGACTGTAAAGAATATTTTCACCCTCAAAATAACCATAAAGAACTTTAAAGTAACTGTGAAGTGGCATGAAATATGAAGTGGCATGATAAAAAGTGGTGAGGCATATTAAACACATATAAAATGTGATTGTCCTTTGAGTTATTGAATTGGATTTTCACACCTTTTATGCCATGAATTCAATTTACTTATTCTGTCTACTTCAAAGCATTCACTTCAATGTATCTGAGTATATGTGGAAGCTTCAGTGGCTCTGAGAAGACTAATGACTTCAAACTTAAGGATGGGTTTAATATCAAAGGAAATTTCACTCAATGTCACAATGTCAAAATGTCTTCTAATAGCTATTAATACAAAGCTGATGCCTCTAGGTTACACTAGGATAGTGAACAGAAGATGTACGTGACAAGTTTATAAATTTTTGTAACATATGAGTGTCTTGTGAGTGTTCTTCAAGAGCTATGAAACACAAATCATAAAGACTATTAATTCAAATTGTGGACACATTTAGAATTTAGTGATTTTTTATAATCATCAGATAACATTGGAGCTAATTACTTTTAAGGATCTCCATAAACATCTTTAAAAGAATATTGAATTTTTCTTGATAATGCTTACAATATAAATTAAAATTAGTTGTTATTAAAATTAAACTAAGCAGGAAATATATATATATATATATATATATATATATATATATATACACTTTTTGTGGAACCCAGGATTGAACTCAGGTGTTTGCGCTTGCCAGGGAAGAGTTTATTCCCCTGAGCCATCTCCCTGGCCCCAACAAAATATATTTTTCATAAAAAATATATGATTGAATAAGTTAATGGATGAAAGGAGAGATATCACAGACCAAGCCCAGGCCCAGCGAGTGTGTGGGAGAGCTTCCAGGTCCTCTATGCCCAAAGGACCTTTCCAGACCAAACCCAGGCATGCCACATGAGTGAGACCTCTGGTGCACTCTCAAGACAACTCCACCCCTCTAGAGACCTGCTCCAACCCCATCAAATGAGTGAGAACTTCTGCTGGGCTCTCAGAAGAACCCAGATCTAGCCCAAGCCCAGGCCCTATGAGTGTGTGGGAGAGCTTCGTGCTCCCGGTCACCTGCGGACCAAATCAAGGCATGCCACGTGAGTGAGACCCACTGCCATGTTCTCGGGACCCCCAAGACACAGCCCAAGTACAGGCTCAGCTAGTGTGTGGGAGAGCTTCTTTACTGCCCTGCACCTCCTGGGACAAGGGCACAACAGAGAGCCACACCAGGTTCACTTCCAATGGCTGCAGGAGGAAGGAACTGAGCACAAAAGCTAGACCCAAGGAAGAAAAAACTGGATGAACTCAAACTTAATAAATTTACAAACAAACTTCAGTAGGTGCTAAGGTTATAACAGCACCAAAGCTCTACACCAAAGGTCAGAGGTCTGTGCTATATGAAATGACAAAGATAAGGAGCAAAATGATATGTCAGGCCCCGAGGTCACCCACAACAAGAACGGAGGACACTAGGATAGAAGAAATTGGGAATCACAAAGCTAAAAGGTCTGAATCAATAGTGTCTGAAGTAAAGAAACAACTGCAGAAAGGGATAGAGGAACTCAGATCAGAAATAACCAATGAAATGAAAAAAGAAATCTGCATTAAAAGCATCTGAAGAATTAAATGCAGAAAATATAGGAGAAATTAGATCAGAAATAATCTCTCTACTAAAAGAATTAACGTACTCTGGTTTATCTTCAGATAGTATAAATCTTTTGCTTTTTACTAAAAGAATTAATAACTGCTTCTCAAGAAGAAAATGATAAAAAAGAGATTAGAAAAACGATGGATTCCTTGAATGAACAATACAACAAAGAAATTGATCTCATGAAGCAGACTGAAAGAGATGGAGAAGAACTTAAAATTTCAATCACAAGCTTATAAAACCGTTTGAGTGAAAGTGAAGATAGAGTTTCAAATCTTGAAGACACCATCACAGCTATGGAAAAGATAAGAAAATGATCTCTTTAAAACAACCAGGATGCAGGAAGAAATAATCCATCACCTGCAAGATGATGCAAAAATTAACAACTCAAACTTAATAAATTTAGTAGTGAGAATCATAGGCATCACTGAGAAAGAAGGAGTCAATACAAATGATATAAAAAGAAAATAGGCAGAAGAAATAGCAGAAAATTTCCCAAATATGAGGAAGCAATCTGACATTCAGGTAATCGAAGCATACAGAAGGCAAAATAACTTCAATACAATTAAAAACACACCGAGACATATAATTGTCAAAAGCCCACAAATACAGCACAAGAACAAAACACTGAAAGCTGCTAGAGAAAATAAATAGATCACATTCAAAGGAAAACCCATCAGAATTAAGGCAGATTTCTCTTCAAAAACCATGAAGGCAAGAACGCATGAAACAGAGTACTCCAAGTCCCCTATGAAAGCAAGTTCCAGCCTAGAATACTATAACCTGCAAAACTCTCTTTCAAGTTTGGTGGAGAAGGAAAATACTTCCATGAAAAAGAATGACTAAAGAATTTCATGATGACAATGCCAATACTACACAGACTGCTGAAAGATGTTCTAGAGAGGGATCAAAATAATCAGAACTCCACAAATGAAAACAGAAGAAAGCCATTAAAGAGGGCAAACAATTAAACACAGGATAAAAAGAAGTAAACAACAGCAGGTAAATAACATGTCAATCATAAATAAGTGCATCTCAATTATAAGCACCAATGTAAAAGGACTCAATTCACTAATTAAGAGAAATAGATTGGCACAGTGGATTAGAAAACAAAATCCAACAATATGCTGTATACAAGAAACACACTTAACTCATAAATAAATTCATAGGTGGAAATTCAAAGGATGGAAAAAAATATTGCATGCTCCACCACCTCAGAAAAAAGCAGAGATAGCAATCCAAATCTCAGACAGCCTCAACTTTAAACCAAGAATGATCACATGAAATAAAGAAGGCCACTATATAATGGTTTGGGGAAAAATTCAAAAGAAAAAGGTAACACTCATAAATATGTACACACCAAACATAGGAACACCTATTTATTTAAGAGAAATTTTAATAGACATGGAAAATCTAATATCTAATACCACAATTTTAACAGGCGACCTTAACACACATTTATCTCAAAAAGACAGGTCAAGCAGAAAAAAACTTAGCAAAGAATTAGCAGAATGGAACTAGAGCATGGAACAAATGGACTTAGTGGGCATATACAGAGTGTTCCACCTAAGGACAACTGAATACACATTTTTTTTCAGCTGCAAATGTGTCTTTTTCTAAAATAGACCACATAAGTCATGCTTAGGTATATGCAAGAAAACAGAAATTATCCCATGCATATTATCTGACAACAGTGCAATGAAACCAGAAATAAACAACAAAAGAAACCATAAAAAACCAGTAAATATAAGGAAAATGAACAACACCCTACTCAGCAAACAATGTATCACAGATGAAATTAAACAATAAAGTCAATATTTACAATTCAATGAAAATTCATGCACAGCTTATCAGATTAATGGGATATGATGAAAGAAGTTCTCAGAGGAAATTTATGGCTGTGAAATAAAACATTAGGGAAATAAAATGTGAAAAAATAAACACCCTAATGCTGCACCTCCAACATGTAGAACAGGAAGAGAAAACCAAAACGAATGTTCAAAGATGGGAAGAAATCATGAGGATTACAGTAGAAATTAATTCATTCCAGAGAAAGAGAACAGTTCAAAGAATTAGCAAATCAAAAAACTCATTATTTGATACATTAAATATAATCGATAAACCAATAGCAAACTTCATCAAAAAGAAGAAAGAAAAAATTCAAATACAATCAAAAAGGAATAAAAAGGGGGTAATTACCACAGACAGTGGAAATTCGAAGCTTATCAATAGCTTCTTTGAGAATATTTATGCTCACAGAAAAGAAGACACAGAGGAAATGGACAGATTCCTAGAAAGTTACAAATGAGCAAAACTGAATAAAGAAAATAAGAACTCTCAATAACATAATAAGAGTATATGAAATACAAAGCGTAATAATAAACCTACTGACAGATAAAAGGCCAGGTCCTCATGGATTCACAGCTGAATACTACAAGAAATTAATAGACGATATAATCCCTATTCTCCTCAGTCCCTTCAATGAAATTGAAAAGTAAACAATCTTGCCAAAATCATTCCGAGAAGAAAGTATTATACTGATTCCATAACCAGGGAAAGAGGCAACAAAAAGAGAACTATGCACCAATCTCCCTCACAAACATTGATGCAAAAATCCTCAATAAAATCCTAGAAAATACAATATAGCAAATCATCAAGATCATGCACCAGGACCAGGAATGTTGCATCCCAGTGATACAAGGATGGTTCAATATTCACAAATCTATAAATGAAATACACTATGTGAATAGAGTGAATATTAAAAACCACATGAACATCTCAATTGAAGCAGAAAACCCTTTTGAAAAAGTCCAGCCCACATTCATGTTCAAAGTCCTATTGAAAACTGGAACAGATGGGCTCTACTTCAATCAAATAAAAGATTTTTATGACAACCTAACAGCTAACATAATTCTAAATGGGGAAAAACTGAAATCTTTTACTCTCAGATGTGTTATAAGACAAGGATGTCTTCTATCACCACTCGTATGTCACATAGTTCAGCAATCATTAGCTAGAGCTATTAGACAAGAGACAGAAATAAAGTAGTAAAAATAGGTAAAGAAGAAGTTAAGTTATTATTTGCAGGTAACATGATATTTTATATGGAAAAATGAAAAACTCCACCAAGAAGCTACTACAATTAATACACAAATTTAATACTATAACAGGATAGAATTCAATACACAAATGTCAATATAATTCCTTTACACAGATAACAAACACACTGAGAGGGAAAATAGAGATACACTATCTTTTACAGTAGCACCAAGGAAAATGAAATAACTTGTAATTAACCTAACTAAAGAAATCAAAAATCTTTTCAGGGAATATTATAGCGCTCTGAAAAAAAGAGATAGTAGAGGATTTCAGGAAATGGAAAGATATTCCCTGCTCCTGGATAGGAGTATCCAACATCGTGAAGATGGCATACTCCCAAATTTTCTGTACTGATTTAATGCAATCCCTAAGAAACTTCCACCAACATACCTCCCGGACCTAAATAAAACCTCAAAATTTATTTGGAACAGGTAAAGCCTGAGAATACAAAGGCAATCCCGAGAAACAAAGACATGGCAGAAGACATCACAATTCCAGACTTGAAATTATACTACAAGGCCACTGTGATAAAGTCATCATGGTACAGGGAGCAGAATAGACCTGAGGATCAAAGTAATAGATTAGAAGATGCAGAAGACTCTATGAACACACTCACTATCACAATGCACTGAAGAAAATTCAAAATGGATTAAAGATCTAGACATTAAAACACAAATAGTAAATCTCCTGGAAGAGAAAGTAAGAGGAACTCTTGAAGACATAGGGGTAGGCAAAAATTTCATGAACAAAAATCAAATCGCACAGGTAACACTTGAAAGAATTAACAACTGGGACCTCCTCTTCTTGAGATGTTTTTGTATGTCAAAAGAAATTACCAACAAAGTGAGAAAACAATCCACAAATTTGGAAAAAATATTGACAAATAAACACAGACAAAGGTCTTCTCTCTAGAATTTATAAAGAACTAAAAACATTAGGGCCCCAAAATTTATAGACACAATCCAGAAATGGGCATTCGAGTTAAACACACACTTCTCAGAGGACAAAATTAAACAAGCGAATAGTATATGAAAAGGTATTCTACATTAACAGCTATCCATGAAATTCAATTCAAAACAACACTGAGATATCATCTCACCCCAGAAACAATGGCTATCATAAATAAATCAACCAACACAAAATGTTATAGAAGTTTTAGGGGATAAAAGAACACTTCTCCACTTCTGGTGGGAATTTAGACTGGCACAACTGTTATGGAAATCAGTGTAGAGACCCCTACAAAAGTAGGTCTCGAAATCTCATTGAAACCCGCAATTCTCCTATTGGGAATTTTCCCAGAGGAATTGAAAATTTCAGATTTTAGTGATATACCTGTACCTATGTTTATGGCAGCACTACTTGTGATAGCCAAATCTTGAAAACAACCAAGATAACTATCACCTGAGGAATGGCTGAAAAAATATGTGGTATATTTATACAATGGACTATTAGTCAGGTATAAAGAATGATAAAGCCTTCATATTTAAGTGGATGCCACTTGAAGATATACTCATAAGTGAAATAAACCAAACCCACATGTACAAATATTGTATTGTCTGCCTAGTATAAGAACTCTCAAAAGAAATGCAAGTAGAAAAGTATAAGACAATTAAAAGGAAAGCCGGATATTAAGGCTTAGACAACGAAGAGGGAACAAGTTGAAAAGCTAGGAAAGATGACAGGAGCAAAGCCAGACATTTATATGCACAAGATGTGTAAGGCAATGATCCTGAGAATATTCATAAAATTTTTGAATTTAGCAGTTAATTGGTAGGATTCTTACCCTGAATGGGTATATATGCTGATACCTGTGAACTAAGCAACTGTACTGAAGATAACAATGTGTAATAATAGGGTCATACTTGAAGTGTCTTTCATTCTGGTCTTCTGAATACGTGCTACTTGTCATGGCATGCCAGTTGCTGCCATGCTATCTCTTGGGTAGATGTTTGTTTAAAAAGGAAGTGGGTAGTGAATGAAGGCAGGAGAAAGGAAAAGGAGTGTTGTGGCACTGTCCTACTACAATACTGTATACGGTTAGATTTCTAAACTTCTGTGTAAAAATATGTAATTATTTATTCCTATTTTTTAAATAAAGTTTTATTTTTTTAATTTTCTCTCTTTATATTCTGTAGGGAATATGAAGAGAAAAGTTTAAAATATCAATACTGTTGAATTTTAACATAACAATACTTGAAAAAAATACTGTTTCATATCATGCCAAGGACATTTCACATTCAGCCAGAGAGTGGGGTTAAGCTCAACTGCCTAGGTCGTAGGTTAATAACAGTATTTTTTCTTCTCTGGAGGGTTAACAACCTAAGTTTGCACACCAAAAGTTAGAGAAAAAGGAAAGCAGCATGGGCAGACAACATTTTGTCCCTAACCTTTTAAGGTCAGTGAAGACCCAGGATATAGAAGCACCTATAATGTAACATGACGTACCTCGGTTGTGTTCCAAATTTTCTGATCAAGGAGATTATGGGGCCACAGAGCAATGTGATTGATGATGTAGAGTGTGCCTAAAGAGAGTCACAAGGAGAGAAAACATTCTCTCAGCCATTCTCAGACAGCAAATTGGTCAAGCAATGGCTGTTACTCATCCACATGGCTGACACTGACAAAGGATCTACAAAGCGCATACAGGGTTGCAGAATAAATTCTGTGGGGATTTCATTGACTTTATCAGATATAAAAGCTACATTTATTGTTATGTAGGTCCTGCTTCATCTTGGTCTTAACAATCCAGCAGAGAATTAGAAAAACCAAGTATAAAAAGCAAAGCCATATTAATATGTTGAGCTGTAGAAGGATCAATTCAAAAACTTCTGACATTGCCAGTCTTACAGAAAACCACTACTATTATGGCCTACTTGAATATATTGGAATAGACTGCTGATTTTATGCACCTATAATATTTAAATGAAAATAGAATGCCCTTCTCTGACAAAACTAATAAAAATGGGGGATACAAATGAACGACCATTTTTTATCTGTACATTCAAAATAGCATGGATATACTGTTGCATTCTCTTAATTCAGTGAATAGAAAGATTTGTTCTAATAGTGTTTGTAAACAGTATATCATGTCTGCATCTTGTACAATGAATGACCACTAAGAAGACAATATGCAATTATTATTTATTTAAACTGTCCTATTTATCGGATTTGTAGCTGTCTCATTGCTATTTCTTTCTCAATAAAATTTTTGGAAACAAAAAAGGAAGACATGAAATATTCTACAAATGTGACTTCTTCTGTCCATAAGTTACACTCATATATTAATTCATCAGAATAACATTAATGCACGATGCAGACCAAATATTTACAGTACAAATAAGGAAATATAAATATTATCACAAAATTGATATAGTGTAGCATGTGTTGAATTAATATTCTTTTAATTTTAATGTCACCATTAAATTAATATAATTTTTCAAAATTGTTTATAAAGCATAAAATTGAAAAATAAAGTTGTACAGGGAAAGGGAGAGAATTAAAATTAATTACTGGCTTTTTTAGACCATCCATGCACTTAAAGATGTTGGAAAAAATTTCAATTTCATATTCAATATTTATGCTCAGAAATAAATGAAATATTTTTATTAAAGGACTTCAAATGTTTGTCTTATTAAATTATTTTGTAAATGTAGTTTAAATTATTTACGTAGCGACATTGCCAAATACTTATACAATCAGATCTTCCAAGAAAACTAATATATCAATTTTTCTATCATTAAATTTGTTACTAATATTACAACCATTACTGCTTTTCACAAGCCTTTCTATATATGTTTCCGAGCACTAATCTGTACAATATCTTTGGGGCAAACATATCTACTAGATGAACTAAGTTGTGATGTTGTGGTAAGCTAAGATGAGTTTGTCACTAGAGAAATTATTCTGGCCTGAGTTAATATTTCTGTTTTATTACCAGTTATGTGAAAAGGCTCTCCTTAGATATTCACCACCAATTTTTGGGTAATCAAGAAGATTTTTCAATGATAGCTAACTTCTAAATGAAGCTACACATGTACCACATGTCAAAATGAAGCAGAAATGAGTTGTAAAGTGTTACAAAGACAGTTATGTTTATTTATATGTTTTTAATCTCTCATATTTTAATAGAAAATAAATGTGTTATCAAAGATTTACTACATAATAAATACAAGGGAATTATTTTAATGGATCAAAATTTTAAAATCTTTGTTATTTATGAACTTTGTTGTCCTTTAATTTTTGAAATGAAAATTTTAGAACAATTAAAATGGTTAAGGCCATGGTTAAATCATGACTTTTTACTGCTTAGTAGAATTGGTGATAACAGAGTGTCAATGTGGTAAGAACACTGATTAAAGTTCTAAATAAGAATGTCAACTTCAATAGGCTCCTATTTTTTTTCTTGTGGTACTAACAATTGGACTTTATACCTTGTGATTGCCAGGTAGGCACTTACAACACTGAGCTATATTCTTGGCTCTAATATTTTTTTTTTGTCTTTTAGGAATGGGTCTACTGGGTGCTCAGGGTCTCACTACTAAATCAGACTCTTAGTGATCCTCCTGTTCACAGCCTCCCAAAAGCAGGGATTATAGGCATGTGCCACCATGCCCAGTCTCAATTGCAATCTTAGCTTGTCCCAGGGGCTGGTCTGGCACATCAGGCCCAGAGATCAAACACCCAGCCCCTGTGTCTGCCAGAGCTTTAATCCACTGTGCTATTTGTCTGGCCCCCTACACTATTTTTTTGAAGATGAAATTAACAATACTGTCTAGCCTGCTACTATAAAGTAACATTTATGTAGTGTCCTTTCGGGAGTATCTGGATAAAAGATCAACCTCAAATCCAGAAATACAGCAGTAGTGTTTTGTGTTTTTGGAATAGCACATTAAATTATCTTAGGCTGACAAGATTTCAACATTAAAGTTATTCTGTGGATACTTGTCTTGGATACTTTTATCTCATTTCTTGGGACAGAATACCCAACAACCAAAATAAAGGAAGGAATTAATTTTTAATTGATTGTTTTCTTAATTATTTTTTCTTATTTATTTTAATGAGACGAAGTTAAAATAACAATGAAAGAATTTAAAAAACAGGCTAGTAGAACAGTTACAATAATTAGTACATTGCATATTGTTGTCTTCATAGTAGTTATTCAGAGGACAAGATTTAGACATGAAATAGTGTATAAACACTATTATAAACCTTTCTTCTCATTGAACTAAGAGAAAGTAGATGTATATCTATCCTAATGATCTTGTATAAACAT